>NC_083572.1:38425466-38792966 GCF_027579695.1 Neoarius graeffei
TGAAAAACTTTCTAAATATCAGCTAAAACTATGAAAGTTCTTAAATAATATTTAGGATGGCTATTGTTTTGCTGTTTTGTGGATTTTAGCATACATTTCTGTGGCTTGTGGCAATAATATAGAATTGTACATGATCAAAGTTGATTTTAGCTTGGGGTTTACATTATAAGAAAGACTGACAGTGACATATTAGGTTGGTTACAAATTGGTTCAACTTATTCACATCTGTAAAATACAGGCCTAGGTGATATCTCTGGGAGTGGTTTTGATGTATTACATGTTGCTTTATTTTTGCATGGTGAGGTTGACATTTACATGGAATTGCCCTCATGGAAAAACACCACTACTGTCAATTTTTAAAGAATTACAACAATAGAAAATGCTTATTATAAAATTCAATTTCTAAAGCCACCATAAAATTGTAAACTCTGACTAATTTTTAGTTCAAAAGCAACTTAAGATTAAGATCTTACACTTCAAAAATCTACTTCAAGAAGTTTGTTGTAAACCAAGTGTGATTTCCTCAGACTGAATTTCACACTTGGATCAAGTTGTGTTCATACATCACGTCACATACACACACAACTGAGGTGCATGTAAAGAAATGCTGTCAACCAAAAATGGCTTAAAAATAATGAAAAGTTTCAACATTATAAAAAAAACACTTATTTAAAGTATTCATCCCCTTGGTGTTCGTCCTGTTTTGTCGCATTACAAGCTGGAATTAAAATAGATTTTTTTTTGGGGGGGGGGGGGGGGGGGGGATTTAGCACTATTTGATTTACACAACATGCCTACAACTTTAAAAAGGTACATTTTTTTTTATTTATTTAAAATTGTGACACAAACCATAATTAAGATGAAAAAACAGAAATCTGGAGTGTGCATAGGCATTCACCCCCCAAGGTCAATTCTTTATAGAGCCACCTTTTGCTACAATTACAGCTGCAAGTCTCTTGGGGTATGTCTCTATTAGCTTAGCACATCTAGCTACTGGGATTTTTGCCCATTCCTCAAGGCAAAACTGCTCCAACTCCTTCAAGCTAGATGGATTGTGTTGGTGTACAGCAACCTTCCAAGGTATGCCACAGACTCTCAATTGGATTAAGGTCTGGGCTTTGATTAGGCCATTCCAACACATTTAAATGTTTCCCTTTAAACCACTCCAGTGTAGCTTTAGCAGTATGTTTAGGTTCACTGTCCTGCTAGACTGTGAACCTTCGTCCCAGTCTCAAACCTCCGACTGACTCAAAACCAGTTTTCCTCCAGAATTGCCCTGTATTTCGTGCCATACAACTTTCCTTCACATCCCCACAGCATGATGCTGCCACCACCATGCTTCATTGTAGGGTTAGTGTTCTCAGGGTGTTGGGTTTGTGCCACATATGGCGTTTCCCATGATGGCCAACAAGTTAAATTTTTGTCTCATTTGACCAGAGAATCTTCTTCCATATGTTTGGGGAGTCTGCCAAATGCTGTTGGGCAAACTCCAAATGTTAAGCAATTACTTTTTTCTGGCCACTCTTCCATAAAGCCCTGCTCTGTGGAGTGTACGGCTTAAAGTGGTCCTACAGACAGATACTCCCATCACCACTGTGGATCTTTGCAGCTCCTTCAGTGTTATCTTTGGTGTCTTTGTTGCATTTCTGATTAATGCCCTCCTTGCCCGGTCTGAGAGTTTTGGTGGACGGCCTTCTCATCAGGTTTGTAGTGATGCCAAATTCTTTCCATTTTGCTATAATGGACTTAATGGTGCTCCCTGGGATATTCAATGTTTGGGATACTTTTTAGGACCCAACCAACCCTGATCTATACTTCTCCACAACTTTGTCTCTGACCTGTTTGGAGGCTCCTTGGTTCTCATGTTGCTTGCTTAGTGTTGCAGAGTCAGGGTCCTTCTAGAACAGGCTGATTTATACAGACATCATGTGACACTTTGACTGCACACAGGTGGATCTTAAATCAACTAATTATGTGACTTATGAAGTGAATTGGTTGGACCAGCTCTTATTTAGGGGTTTCACACGAAAGGGGGTGAATACCTATGCACACTCCAGATTTCTGTTTTTTTCCCCCCATCTTAATTATTGTTCATGTCACAATAAAACAATGTGCACCTTTAAAGTGGTAGGCATGATGCGTAAATCAAATGGTGCTAACCCTGCAAAAAGCCATTTTAATTCCAGCTTGTAATGCGACAAAACAGGACAAACACCAAGGGGGATGAATACTTTTGCAAAGCAGTGTGTTTTTTATTTATATATTAAAAAAAAAACCTCGCTGGAGAAAGCTCTTTTTTTAAACAAGCATATACACACCCCAAACTGGACATAAAAAGCCTCAAGTCAGGTTGTAATTAGATGATAGCTGTCAAAACTTCTGCAATATTTCTGCTCAATCAAAGCCTACAGAACCCACTGAGTTACTCAGCATTTAGTCCAGCACTGATGGAAGAGCAAACAGTCAACAGATTAAGTGCCATGAGTGACTTTTACCTCAGGTGATGAGACTAAAGAGACTGTGGTGGATGATGCTGATGAGTATTTACTCAATCAATCATTATGCTGGTGTCTTTAAAGTGGAGTTTGAACAGTCTTTAAATGTCATTTCTTAACTTTTCACCCTTTTTTTTTTTCAGGGGGTTGGGGGCAATGAAGCCCTACATTTGCCTATACCACTTCTCATTACAAGTAAAACATTACAAGGAGAGAGAAAATGTATAGAGAAAATGTTTTACTTGTAATGTAAACAAACATTATAAAACATTTTCTCTATATACTTAAATCACATGTAGGTCATTTAAAAAAAATCACATACAATGGGTATGGCAGACGATCCTCATGGGTCATGGTGACATCACCGATCTATACCGCAATTAAAAGATCAAAGAAATTTGCTTTACAACAAAGGCACAAAAATATACACATTTAGCTTGGGATAATTTATTTGAACAGTGCAGCTTATAAAAAGTGAACATGAGCAGCTAGCATGACCGTAAATATGCTTGGTATGCAAGACTTCAGAGAAATCAGTCTTTCTGATCACATCAACATGATGGAGTGGTTTCTTTGCAAGTGTGCATATCTTCAGCAGACTGCAAAAAAAAAAAAAAAATGGTGGTTTTACAATAGATTTGGCAATATTTTTTGCCTTATCAGCGCAATAGAAAAGTGTATTTTCAGAAAAAGCCAGCTCATGCCAAACGACACTAATTTTAATGAATTGTTTAAAAAGTCAGTACCATGTATTAGGCTTAACATTAATATAAACTACAAGCCAATTACACTAACAGCAATTGTGTAATCCCTTTTAACATCTTGTATACGATATCAGATGTACTCGAAAGAAAGAAAGAAAGAAAGAAAGAAAGAAAGAAAGAGAAAAAGAAAGAAAGAAAGAAAGAAAGAAAGAAAGAAAGAAAGAAAGAAAGAAAGAAAGAAAGAAAGAAAGAAAGAAAGAAAGAAAGAAAGAAAGAAAGAAAGAAAGAAAGAAAGAAAGAAAGAAAAGATTCACACACTTGTGAAATTTCCTCTCTGCATTTAACCCATCTGAAGCAGTGAAAACACACACGCGTGAGCAATGAGCACACACACACATACCCAGAGCAGTGGGCAGCCATGCCAACAGCGCCCGGGGAGCAGCTGGGAGTTAGGTGCCTCGCTCAAGGGCACCTCAGCCCAAAGCCTAACCTGCATGTCTTTGAACTGTGGGGGAAACCGGAGCACCCGGAGGAAACCCACGCAGACACAGGGAGGACATACAGACTCCATATAGAAAGGTCCTCGCCGGCTACTCCCAAATTAAAAATAAAATGAAACTGGCCAAGCCATTCCATTTATTATCAGGCAAATAAAATGCATTAAGTTTAATATCAAATTAAAATAAAATAAAGCAAGCCAGATGTAAATAATACAGCAGATGTCTTATACTAAAGTGGACCTAACAACCCAGGAGAATCATGCATAGTCCCACCTTACTAAACAGCAAATCAAAAGTCCTTTTAGGTTAGTGGAAATTACTGCCAATGTACACTACCGTTCAAAAGTTTGGGGTCACTTTGAAATGTCCTTATTTTTGAAAGAAAAGCACTGTTCTTTTCAATGAAGATCACTTTAAACTAATCAGAAATACACTCTATACATTGCTAATGTGGTAAATGACTATTCTAGCTGCAAATGTCTGGTTTTTGGTGCAATATCTCCATAGGTGTATAGAGGCCCATTTCCAGCAACTCTCACTCCAGTGTTCTAATGGTACAATGTGTTTGCTCATTGCCTCAGAAGGCTAATGGATGATTAGAAAACCCTTGTACAATCATGTTAGCACAGCTGAAAACAGTTGAGCTCTTTAGAGAAGCTATAAAACTGACCTTCCTTTGAGCAGATTGAGTTTCTGGAGCATCACATTTGTGGGGTCGATTAAATGCTCAAAATGGCCAGAAAAATGTCTTGACTATATTTTCTATTCATTTTACAACTTATGGTGGGAAATAAAAGGGTGACTTTTCATGGAAAACACAAAATTGTCTGGTGACCCCAAACTTTTGAACGGTAGTGTATTATCTAGTTACCCTTTTCTACATAAAGCTGCATAGTGCACTATAGTTTGGAACTGTGAGACCTGCAATACATCATCAGTACAAAGGTCTGTGGCTATTACCAAGCCACTGTGACTGCTAACGCACATATAACCCCATGACTAAACATGTCACGACAGGCACTACATGAGTCTTGTGACGAACTGAAACTTTCCCCACGCCTGGTAAGAATGGAAACCAATACATGCACACGCAAACACACACCTACATTACCTCCTGAGATTATGACATGGTGTGATTGAAGTACAGCACCAGCCAAAAGTTTGAACACCTAATTCAATGGTTTTTCCCTTTATTTTTATTAATTAAAAAAAAAAAAAAAACACCACACACACACACACACACACACACACACCATGTCAAAGTCATGATGGAGGTCATTTCTCCTTATTTAGTTGAGCAGTTCGTGACATATGAATTACTACAGTTGTGGTATGGGGCATTCCAGGTGACTACCTCATGAGGCTGGTTAAGACAACAGAGATGCCTACCCCAAATTGTGAATTTCAGTATTCTTGAAAACTTTTTTCAGTATTTTGGAATGACTTTCAGTAACATTAATTTATGCGCATTTCCATTATAAAGAGGTATATATACACCAATATGTTTAACATTTAAATTATTAAAAAGAACTGTTTTGTGTGAATTGAATAAACAAAACGCGAGCAGCCATCTCAACTGAATTTCCACTCAACAAATTTCTAGAGCATACAATATATTACATTTTTATAAATACAATAGTGTTCCCTGTTTGCAGACATTACGGTTGACTACCAATCATTGGTATTGAATGTAACTCCTCAAAAGTATTATATTATATTGCCTGGCAAAATGTTCTACCTGTTAACGGATTCTAATAAAATAAAATAAAAAATTTCTTATTTCATGCCAAAGAGAGTCCGACATTGTTGTCTTAATGTCCCAATATATAAATACTTCAGCATAATGCTTCAGATGAGACATTGAATAAAATGACATTTATAATTGTATTTAAAACAGTGGAATGATCAATTTTTTGCCACAATCCCAACAGCACTAATCATAAAATTCTGTTTTTGATCATACTACATGTACATTTGCAACACTGAAAAGACTTTGAATTAAAGAAGTACAGCCAGTGTTTGATATTTCAGGGAATAAAAATCAGACATGTAAAAAGAAACTAAATAAGTTTAACTCACATTTCATGGCACTAACTGGCAAGTTCAACTCCAAGTATAGGTCAACCATCACCGCTTCAGCACGTGTCACGTTCCGTGTCTTTTCATCCACAGATTTCGTAAAAAACTGCTGGATACCCCCAGATTTACTTTCCGCCTGACTCACCATTTCAGCATACTCCATGTTTTTTGTAGTTGACATGCCACGTGCAGTCATCGCGACCACCATGAGTGATGTTAATGTCAGTTCTACACAGTTTGCAGTGCGCGTATCCATTGCCCTTTTGACTGGGTGTAATGCACGGCCATTCTACCGTATCGAAAATAGCGCGAACAAATATGCGGAATCTGCGCATGTCACACACAGCATGTGTGGTTGTCGTAAAAATAAAAATAGCCTAGCCGTGAATCGCGCATGGATTGAAAAAGTCGCTTGGACATTTAAAAACAACTCACTGGAATTTAAGACTTTATAATAATTCCGTACAGAATAACACTGTTTGCCGTAACATCGTATTTACGTAACTTTTCCGTACAAAATACGGCCAATCCGTACTAGTAGGCATCTCTGAGATAATGCCAATAGTGTGCAAAGTGTCAAACAGTGGCTACTTTGAAAAATGTAAAATATGAAACGGTTTGGGTTTTTTTTTTAAACACTTTTTTTGGTTTATGACGTCTTCAGTATTGTTCTGCAATGTAGACAAGAGTCAAAATACAGAAAAACCTATGAATGAGTGAGTAGGGGTGTCCAAACTTTTGGCTGGTACTATAAGTCATACATACATCATCCATAACTGCTTATCCTGTGCAGGGTCGCAGGCAAGCTGGAGCCTATCCCAGCTGACTACAGGCAAGAGGCGGGGTACACCTTGGACAAGTCGCCAGGTCATCGCAGGGCTCATACAAACAACCATTTCACACACTCAATTTAGAGCCACCAATTGGCTTGACCTGTATGTCTTTGAACTGTCGGGGAAACCGAAGCACCTGGAGGAAACCCATGCAGACATGGGAGAACATGCAAACACCACACAGAAAGGCCCCCTGTCAGCCACTGGGCCCGAACCCAGAACCTTCTTGCTGTGAGGAGACAGTGCTAACCACTACACCACCATGCTGCACTTATAAGTGCACTTAATAAGACTGACTGACCCTGATGTGACGTAGGCAAATACTGATCTGCATTATTTCAACCAAATGCATTTACTTTTTTTTTTTTTGGGGGGGGGGGGGGGGGGCGGCGGCGCCTTTTATTTAAAAATAAGCAAGCAAAAAAAACAAACAAACAAAAAACATATGCAAAGAAATGGAGAGCAGAGATGCATTCAAAAATAATGAAATTAAAATGTTTCTACATTAGAAAAAAAAAGTAGTAACCAGTAATAAAGGAAGCAGTCAATATTTGGTGTGCTGTCCCTTTGCTTTAAAAAAAAAAAAAAATTATCGTGGTCTCAGGAATAATTTGTGCAGTTTTATAAGGAAATGAACTGTAGGTTTTACTGAGCATCTTGCAGAACCAGCCACACACACACACAAAAAAAAAAAACCTGGACACCACTGCAAAATGATCAGTTTCTCTGGTTTTACCATATACAGTACAGTGCTGAGCGTAAATGAGTGCACCCCCTTTGAAAAGTAACATTTTAAACAATATCTCAATGAACACAATTTCCAAAATGTTGACCAGACAAAGTTTAATATAACATCTGTTTAACTTACAACGTGAAAGTAAGGCTAATAATATAAACTTGGATGACACATTTTTCAGTTTTACTCAAATTAGAGTGGTGCAAAAATGAGTACACCCCACAACAAAAACTACTACATCTAGTACTTTGTATGGCCTCCATGATTTTTAATGACAGCACCAAGTCTTCTAGGCATGGAATGAACAAGTTGGCGACATTTTGCAACATCAATCTTTTTCCATTCTTCAGCAATGACCTCTTTTAGTGACTGGATGCTGGATGGAGAGTGATGCTCAACTTGTCTCTTCAGAATTCCCCAAAGAAAATAATTTCTTTCCACCACAAAGGTGAAGGCTACAAGATGATCAGCAAAGCTTTACTTATCAGTCGGAGTACTGTAGCAAAAGTGGTACAAAAATTTAAGAAAGATGGAACTGCAACCATCTCACAGAGACGTCCAGGTCGTCCACAGAAGTTAACACCTCGACAGGAGCGTCTTCTGATGAGAAGGGTTGAAGAAAATCGGCATGCAAGTTCACTGCAGTTATCTAAAGAAGTAAAAAGCCAAACTGGGGTGACTATTTCCCGTGACACAATATGGTGTACACTGCAGAGGAATGGCATGCATGAATGCTGTCCATGAAAGAAGCCTCTCCTAAAGCCCAGGCACAAAAAAGTCCGCCTAGAGTTTGCCAGGGCTCATGCTGACAAAGATGAAGACGACTGGGACTCTATACTCTGGAGTGATGAGACCAAGATAAATGTTTTTGGAACTGATGGCGTCGCAAAGGTGAGGAATACAAAGAAAAATGCATGGTGCCTACAGTGAAACATGGTGGTGGCAGTGTCCTTATGTGGGGCTGCATGAATGCTGATGGTGTCGGGGAGCTGCATTTCATTGATGGCATCATGAATTGACAGACGTATTGCTCCATACTGAAAGAGAAGATGCTACCATCACTCCGTGCCCTTGGTCGTCGTGCACTTTTCCAACATGACAATGATCCTAAACACACATCTAAGGCCATTGTTGGATTTCTGAAGAAGAACAGGGTGAAAGTGATTCAGTGGCCAAGTATGTCTCCTGATCTGAACCCAATCAAACACCTATGGGGAATTCTGAAGAGACAAGTTGAGCATCACTCTCCATCCAGCCACTAAAAAGAGGTCATTGTTGAAGAATGGAAAAAGATTGATGTTGCAAAATGTCGCCAACTTGTTCATTCCATGCCTAGAAGACTTGGTGCTGTCATTAAAAATCATGGAGGCCGTACAAAGTACTAGATGTAGTAGTTTTTGTTGTGGGGTGCACTCATTTTTGCACCACTCTAATTTAAGTAAAACTGAAAAATGTGTCATCCAAGTTTATATTATTAACCTTACTTTCACGTTGTAAGTTAAACAGATGTTATATTAAACTTTGTCTGGTCAACATTTTGGAAATTGTGTTCATTGAGATATTGTTTAAAATGTTACTTTTCAAAGGGGGTGCACTCATTTACGCTCAGCACTGTAGAGGCATGTGTTTGAGGAACATGAACATTTTTGTTTTATTCCATAAATACTGATATCCCCCCCAAATTCCACATAAACATATCACTTACAGCAGTGTTTCTCAACCAGTGGGCCGCAAAGTTTTTTCAAGTTTGAAGCAAAGTTCAGGGTGTTGTAGTGTCCTAAATCCGGTAGCTGCTTTGCTGTATACTTTTCAAATGGAACAAATACATATGTGGGTAAATAAGAATAATAAGTCTTTGTCACATTTAACCCACATGTGCGCATGCACAGCAAGAGAGAGAAAGCGAGCGCGCGCAGCGGGCTGAATAAATAAATGCATTTGTGGGTAAATTATATGGATCTGTGATGCCTGCTGGAAGAAAAGAGCAGGAAGAATTGAGAAGCTGTGGTTTGTTTACACCCAATACTAAAACTTGTAGCGTCCTAGCAACCTTCTCAAAAGATGCAGACAAAAAGCCTAGAAACTCCTATTTACCCGGGCAAAAATGATGCAGGCTTTATCTTGTATCCTGATCCCCAGATCTTTAACCCAGCCACATATAAAAAGCTGTATGCCTCCGTGCTCTTCCAGGTTTTCATCCGTTTGTCCGTGATGTCTGCAGCACCAGGTAGTCGGAGATGTTGGGGAACTCAATTGATGGATAAATTTTCCAACTCATAATGAATGAATAACTTATGTTTAAATTAAGTTGATCAACAGAGCTGGAGTCATGCATGTACAAATAATTACAAAATACAAAAGACTAAAATATACACAACCTTTTATATAAAAAAAAAACCCCTTAGATCCGTTATCTTTACATTAAGTTAATTAATAGTATGCATAACTATTGTCTTTATATTTAGGTATGGCTACAATAGCATCAAAATTTATTCTTCTAACGTCAAATTTACAGAGATGCCTACCCCAAATTTTGAATTTCAGTATTCTTGAAAACATTTTTCAGTATTTTGGAATGACTTTCAGTAACATTAATTTATGCGCATTTCCATTATAAAGAGGTGTATATACCAATATGTTTAACATTTAAATTATTAAAAAGTACTGTTTTGTGTGAATTGAATAAACAAAAACACGAGCAGCCATCTCAACTGAATTTCCACTCAACAAATTTCTAGAGCATACAATATATCACATTTTTCTAAATACATTAGTGTTCCCTGTTTGCAGACATTACGGTTGACTACCAATCATTGGTATTGAATGTAACTCCTCAAAAGTATTATATTATATTGCCTGGCAAAATGTTCTACCTGTTAATGGATTCTAATAAAATTAAAAAAAAAAAAATTTCTTATTTCATGCCAAAGAGAGTCCGACATTGTTGTCTTAATGTCCCAATCAGGGCTCGAAATTAACTTTTTTTCTTTGTGTCCCCCAGTGGTCCCGAATTCTGTGTTGTATTGTCCCGAATGGAAGCAATAGTGTCCCCATTTTTTTCCTCTCTGAAATAACCAGTGGTTAATATTATCATATGAAGTTACTATTATATTTGTAACTATGCGATTTTGAACCCTTATCATTGTTACAATAAGTCACAAGACACAAGCGACACATGTCCTATACATCATCTACTTCAAAATTACAGTTATTGCATTTTCAGTTTATTAAACTTTGGCGATCTCACTGTACGAATAGATACCCGTTTATTTAAAGGGGCCAACTAGCTCATTCAGAAAATGTTTCAACTCCCTACATCTGCAGTACACTTTAGTTGAAAATAAGACCCCTTTTATGTTCATTTCATCTACTTATACCTTGAATATCTGTTGGCACTTGTAAGGCCAACTTATCATTTTCACCATTACCGTTATCCATTTTTATGAACTTTCCGTTATCCATTACCGTTATCCATTTTTATGAACTTTCCGTTATCCATTACCATTATCCATTTTTATGAACTTTCCGTTATCCATTTTTATGAACTTTCCGTTATCCATTTCATGAACTTTCGCTGCCGAAACGTGGGTGCGAAAGTTAGCAACATCAACATAGTGGCAGGTCCGAGCCTAGTTGTGCTGCTGACTGACTAAACTTTCTGAACTAGAAAAAGACACCAAGAAAACTCACTTATTCTGTTGAACGGTATCTTCCGTCAATATCATCCACATCATTCCTGTTGTATTTTATAACGTGTCTAGCAGTGTTCATTAAGTTCATTCAGTTGCTAGCGTTGCCTGCAGACCAGGCGATGACACTTTGGATCCTGAAGGTCCCGGAGACGTTATGTCTGGGCTTTCAGTTTCTTCCCCGCGGTCGGTCCGCTTCAACCACTTCAGCATTTTTGTTCTGGCAAGAGTCGGCGCAGCGTGTGCGGTAGCAATTCCATTCCAAGTCCATATAATGCGGACACCGACCGAAGATTCTAGAACAGAACGCGCTGCTCTGTAGCCTACGGATGCAGGTGCATCGAAAGTGTAGCTACTATGTATTTTTCGCTGTTAACGTTTTAAAATTAAAATTGACAAATTAGGTGAATGTCTACGTATGTGTTACGGCTTTGTAAATAATATTAATGTAGAACTTTTTTTTCTAGATCTATTTTTTTCCATTGTCCCGGGATTGTCCCAGATATGATAATTTTGTGTCCCGATGACATTTTTTATGGTCCCCGGGACATCGGGACACCGTTAGTTTCGAGCGCTGGTCCCAATATATAAATACTTCAGCATAATGCTTCAGATGAGACATTGAAGAAAACGACATTTATAATTGTATTTAAAACAGTGGAATGATCAATTTTTTGCCACAATCCCAACAGCACTAATCATAAAATTCTGGTTTTGATCATACTACATGTACATTTGTACTTGCAACACTGAAAAGACTTTGAATTAAAGAAGTACAGCCAGTGTTTGATATTTCAGTGAATAAAAATCAGACATGTAAAAAGAAACTAAATAAGTTTAACTCACATTTCATGGCACTAACTGACAAGTTCAACTCCAAGTATAGGTCAACCATCACTGCTTCAGCACGTGTCACGTTCCGCGTCTTTTCATCCACAGATTTCATAAAAAACTGCTGGATACCCCCAGATTTACTTTCCGCCTGACTCGCCATTTCAGCATACTCCATATGTTTTTTTGTAGTTGACATGCCGCCTGCAGTCATCGCGACCACCATGAGTGATGTTAATGTCAGTTCTACACAGTTTGCAGTGCGCGTATCCATTGCCCTTTTGACTGGGTGTAATGCACGGCCATTCTACTGTATATCGTGGGAGGAACACCTGAGACCTGTGCTTCACTTGTCCCGATACTGAGCGTTTTATTTCCACGATTGAGAAGCAGCACCATGTGTGTGATGTCGAGCGAAAATAGCGCGAACAAATGTGCGGTATCTGCGCATGTCACACACAGCATGTGCGGTATCTGCGCACATAGACATAGACGCCGCATTGAGCTGGTGGCCCCGTTGCTGGGATACGTCAGAGTGTCCGCCATATTGGATGTGGCAAATCTTCCCCGTAAACCAATGCAAGTAAATGGACTGAACTTCATAAAGCCCCTTTCTACAATAATATTTAACTCGATGCCTTTTATTCACCCATTAAGACACACACGTATATATTTGGAAAACAAACAGGCATCAAAACAACATATATAACTTTTAATGTGATGGTTATAAATAGTGTGCGAAATACCCATCAATATTCCGTGGGAGGTGTGACCTAAATTTCCTCAACATGCAGCAGGCCACTTTTTTTTTTTTTTTAATTCCACTGCTACTATCGTAGGCTACCAACGACATCTACACATCAAGGCATGTTTTGGAGCTCAGCGGGGACCGTGTAGAATAATGTGCTGTGCTTATGCTGCTGAAGCCGTGCCGTGCCGTCTCCGCACCACTTTTATTAAATGCCGTGCAGATAGGCCATGTCTCCAAAAACAATTTTTGCAATATACAGTGCTCTTTGGGGGAAAAAAAAAAATCAATTAAACCATACAATGGGATTGCTCCATGTGATTGCTTCACAGTCTGACATGCTTCCAATCTCTTCTATTTTCGAGTGTGCCATTACCATCTGACAGCTGGTGGTGAAATTGGTTGGGTGGGCTATGAAATAAATTATATTATATTCGTTGTTTGGAGACAGGTTTCACCGAGCGGCTATTATGCGCGAGACTTCATATTAGCCACAAAGTCAGAAAAACCTGTTCGTAAAATTACGTTATAATGACCAAATACAATGAAAAGTATTTTTCCAGTCTCACCTGTGAAAGGTAATCCCATGTGATCTCGTTTGGACGGTAAACCTGTTGGTACAGTTAAACGCAGCACATGAATGAGGCATCTTTATTCTCCACTTTGCCCCATCCAATATGGCGGCGAGGATGACATATGATTCTACGCGGAAGGCGGCGTCTATGTTTATATGTCTATGTCTGCGCATGTCACACACAGCATGTGTGGTTGTCGTAAAAATAAATAGCCGTGAATCGCGCATGGATTGAAAAAGTCGCTTGGACATTTAAAAACAACTCACTGGAATTTAAGACTTTATAATAATTCCGTACAGAATAACACTGTTTGCCGTAACATCGTATTTACGTAACTTTTCCATACAAAATACGGCCAATCCGTACTAGTAGGCATCTCTGAATTTAGCTCGTAAATTTTTCTCATCGGAAAAATCCTTCTTTGTTAACGTGTAAGGATATATCCCATCGAGTGGTTTCTATATCCACTTCTTTTGAGTGTACGTCTTGGTTTTAATAACTCGCTTGTTTTGCTGTACACAAACATGGCAATAAGTTCTTGTGTTAATAATGATCCACTTTTGGATCATTAATCCCTTTTGACTGAGAATGACCAGCATGCATGGTTTTATGTTGGCTTCCGGCACATCCATACAGTTTTAAAGACGACATCTACAACTAAAAACAATTTGTTTTTATTGCATTTATTTAATTCCTGGGCTCCCATCTGTAAGAGGGAGTGATGTTACATCCCATGAATACACGTTACATTAGGTTATTAGATTCTAATCGATGAGCCAAAATAACTGGGTATCTTTTTTTTTTTCTTTTTTTTTTAAATGGGCCGGCCCTGACCCATTACAAGTATGAATAGATAGGCCTTAAAGCAGAAAAGGTTGAAAACCCCTGACTTGGAGCATTTAATTGCAGAAAGTAACAATTGGCCAAAATAAGAAACAAGATGAAGCATGTTCAGACCTTGAGTAATGTATAGAAATCAAGATCATATTCAATTTTAAACAATACAAATGTTTGAACTTCGGATGAGTTAAGAAATTAATATTTGGTGGAATTACCCGATCTTTAAAATCACAGCTTTCATGCATTTTGGCATGCTCTCCACCAGTCTTTCACATTACTCTTGGGGGACTTTAGTTACACATGAATTTTTCTGGTATTGCGCAAGGTAAAAAAAAATTGCACAAAATGCTAAAATGTGACAGATATTTCACCAAAGTTTAATATAAAATAGGAGAATTACATTGATCTTGCTCCTGAATTTACCCGTGATATGCACTTTAAGCTTCCTTGTTAAATCTGAGGATCTAGGAGGAACTTTGCAAAAGATTGACAGGGGAATTCACCTGGACTGCGATAACATTGAGGCTTGCCACCCGCTACCAAGGAGGAACACCAGAGACAAACAGACCATCATCATGAGATTCATCAGCCGGAAACAAAGCTACACTACTGAAACAAGGAAGAAAACTGAAAGGGACAAACGTCTACATCAACGAGCACCTGACAAAACGCAATGCTGACACCAGAAAAGCACGACATCTGAAGAAGGAAAACAAAATTCAGTCCACATGGATCACCAACTGCAAAGTTTTCATAAAGCTGAACAGGACACCGGAGGAGGCGAGAGTTCTGGTCATGCGGAACATCGAGGACTTGGATAAATACCAGTGATGCTATCAGGACTGTACGGTAATCAATACCCACGTGACACTACACCAAACCCAGCCATGACACACACCGAAATAACTCCATCCATTACCCGGAACACTACTCGGCTCACGCAAATGCTTGTTGATTATGAAAACCTGGAACTGAAACCACATGAATTCACAGATCATAAACTATTGGATACAGAAAATGACATAGGCCCAGACAATAACTTTTTTTCAACCATTAAGGACAATTGCCACTATTACACAGAGGAACAGTACAATCAGTCCACTAATGCCGCTTTTCCACTACAAACGCGGCTGAGCCGTGCCGTGCTGAGTCGGGCTGAGCGGGGCTGTTGGAGTTGCATTTCGACTACAACCGCGCTGAACCGTGCTGGCTGGAAGTGGGTGGACACATTGGGTGGAGTTAGCGAAAGTGGGTGGACGTCACGTGATGTCGTTAAGCAGCGCAAACAGTGACATCAGTGACAGTGGCGGAACAAGTCAGAGCCGGGCCGGGGGCGGGGCAAATGACCGGGCACTTTATTAAAGCTTATCATAACATCATTTTAGGATACAAAATGTCCGCAACTGCGGTGTTTACCAATTTCAACACTACCGGGTGCAACTATGTTATTTAGTACATCAAGTCCTTCAAACGAACATGTAACTCAGAAACAAAAAACATTAGGATACTGTACATGGCTCATAATAAAACATCAATAGCCTATACTGCGCACATTATTTGAAGGGCATACGAATGAGCGCTCAGAGGTTGCAACGGTGACAGGAAGAGTCAGAAATAAAAGGAGGGCGGTGCAAACCTCACTGAATGCACTGTGTTTACCAATTTCAGCACTACGGGGTGCAACTATGTTATTTTGTACATTAAGTCCTTCAAACGAACATGTAACTCAGAAACAAAAAAACATTAGGTGACATACTGTACATGGGTCATAATCAGTGATGGGAATAACGGCGTTAGAATAAACGGCGTTACTAACGGCGTTACTTTTTTTAGTAACGAGTAATCTAACTAATTACTTTTTACATCATTATAACGCCGTTCCCGTTACTTACAATAAAATACTATGCGTTACTTTATTAAAGCTGTTCTCATCTGGCACGCTGCTCGTTCAGCCTTTCTTTACTCTGCTTTAGTGTGGGGCGGGGAGACACGAGACAACGGCACAGTAAGCCAATCAGAGTAGATTTGGACAACATATGTAGGTAGGCCACGCCTACTGCACTACTGCGCACGCTTTCAATCGGAAGACCCAGCGATGGCGAGCGGTCAGCCCAGCACTGCGCTTTCACACTGGAAATACAGCCATTACTTTTCATTACTTGAAATAAAAGGCAAGAGTGTTTACGTGCAATGCACATTATGTCGAGGAACAAAGCGTTTGTCCTCGTCAGTGGCCAGTAATTAGTAACAATTTTAATAACTGCAAAAATATATTACATTTGATAGATGTCTTATCTCACATTGTCCCACAAAAATATTAATATAGTGTAGATAATGTTACTAACTGGTTCTGTTAAGTGTCCATTTCAGTCATTAAACACATTTAACATTCACTTTTATTATGATTACACTAATTGAATTTGATTTTTTTTTTTTTTTTGGGGGGGGGGGGAACAAAATGTAACGGAATAATTACTTTCCCTGGTAATTAGTTACTTTTATGACAAAGTAACTCCGTTACTAACTCAGTTACTTTTTGGGAAAAGTAACTAGTAACTATAACTAATTACTTTTTGAAAGTAACGTGCCCAACACTGGTCATAATAAAACATCAATAGCCTACTGCACGCATTATTTGAAGGGCATACGACGAGCCTTGCGCTCCGCGAACTCGTCCACGATGCTCTGTATGTCACTGATTCAGTGAGCTTTTAAGCGGTAGTCTCACGACCCGGATAGTAAACAATAAACATGGAGGACATGGAGTCGTTAGTGTTGCTGGTCTTGGTGCTGTGACTTGTTGTCACCGACAACGCCAACAGATACTGACTGGCAAGAGCGTATAGATGAGGCGAGGCGCATAAGGCTTCAGAAATTCTCGTAATTCGTAATTATTCTCCTTCCGGGTTTACGGTGTTTACAGATCCCAGCGCGCTCGCGGGGCGTGTGGGCATGTGAGGACACTCCTCCTCACCAATCAGTGCACAGGGGAGTGTCTGCTCACGCCCCCAACCTCACTCGGCACGGCTTGGCTCGCTTCAGCCCCACTCCAAAACGGTGCGAGTTTTAGGGGCTAAGCAGGGCTGAAGCGAGCTGAGTCGTGCTGGTTTTTGGTAGTCGAAACGCGAGCCGTGTCGGGCTGAAGTGAGCTGAAGCGAGCTGAAGTGAGCTGAAAAAGGGTAGTGGAAAAGGGCCATAAGGCTACATCCACACGACGATGGCAACGAGATTTTTTTTTTTTTTAAATATCATGTCCACATGGGCAACGGATCAGAAAAATATAAGGTCCATATGGGAACGGAACACTTGCTGAAAACGATGCAATACACATGCCACACCTCTAGGTGCGCTGTAAGACGGTCCCATCGGAGACACCAGAACAATAGAAGTAGTAGATGCATGCGCATAAACCCCTTCTTCTATAGCATTAGCCACAAAGTTTTGATTATTAATCAGTAGCGTAAAACGAAAGACGCGGAAAGAGGAATGAACGGGGGTAGATGGAAGCTGGTACGCCAACATTCTGATATCCTCCAGAATTCTTTAATGGTCCGGAATAAATTGAATGCTACACGTTGATGGATTACTTTGTTCTTCTACGCCCTTTTTGAGGAATGTATTGTCGGACTTAAACCAACATCTGAAGAGGCAAGATTGTTTTTGTTTTTGGAAAGCGCACGGGCGGTGTGCGGTTTTGGTTACTGCGGACTAAAGACTCTGCCCTCTCTCTCTCTCTCTCACTTTGCACCATTACACAATAAATATTCACAGTGAAAATATTTTGTAAGCACGTTTCATGAACCAAGTTATAGGATTTGTTGACAACTCGCATCGAGTTCGTTACACTTCTACCCAGCGTGAAGCACTGACAGTCATGTGGTTGTGACGTCATCGTAAACAAATCCGTTCTACTCATCCAGACGACTTCGCAACGGCGCCGTTGCCAGATTTTTCCACTCTGGAACCCGTTCTCAAAAGATTTCGTTTTGGGGCACCCAAGACACCGGTGCCGTGTGGACGCCAGGCCGAAACGATAAACAATTTTATCAGATTCACCTGAATCTGTTGCCGTGTGGACAGGGCCTAAGGCTGTGGGAAAATTATCAATAATACACTTCAACAGCAGAAGCATGTACGCTAACTTCAAACACAAGAAATACTTAAGTCGGTTTACTCATCCATTCAGCATAACTGCCATATCGGAGACCTGGATTGACCTGGAGAAAGGAGTGGATTTTGAACTGGCTTGATATGAATTTAATTATATAAACAGGAAAAATAAAAGGTGGTGAAGGAGTGGCGGTGTATGTGGATTGTAATTTGAATTATAAGTTAGTAGATAGCATGACAACTGTGATTGATAACTTATTAGAATGTTTAACAATCTAAATTAATATTGAAAAAAGTAGAAATGTATTAATTAGCTGTATATATAGAGCGCCAGAAACTAGTATAGAGGCGTTTAGGGACTGGGTAGAAAAGACATTTACAGTAGATAATAAAGTTTTCATTTGTGGGGATACTAATATTGATCTGTTGAACCCTAATAAGCACAGTATGACTGAGGAATTTATTAATACCATGTACAGTACGAGTCTCCACCCAAAAATTACTAGACCCACCAAAATTACTGACCATAGTGCTACCTTAATAGACAATATATTTACCAATGATAGAGATAACATAAGTATAATATTAATCAATGATATTAGTGATCATCTACCAGTTTTTACAATTTATGACTGTAATCATAAGAGAAATGTGACAGACCATAAACTTAAGTATAGAAGAGTTAGGACTGAGGAAGCCATGTCTGCATTAAATAATGATTTATTAATACAAGACTGGGAATCAGTTTATATAGAGAATAGCATTGATAGAGCATATGATAACTTAAGTATATTCAAATTATATGATAAAAATTGCCCACTGAAGCAATATAGTACAAAACAAAACTATAATGACCAACCTTGGATTACTAAGGGATTACAAAATGCCTGTAAGAAGAAAAAACACTATATAGAGAATTTATTAAATTAAGAACCAAAGAGGAAGAAAATAAATATAAAAACAAGTTAACAAGTATCATAAGATGTAAGAAGGATTATTATGGTAAATTAATATATAATAAAAATATTAAAGGAATATGGAATATATTAAATAGCATTATTAAAGATGGCTCTGGACAAATATATTACCCTAAATACTTTAATGACAAAGGTATCGAAAATTATAACATGGATGTAGTTGCTAATAGTTTTAATTTTTTTGTTCATGTTGGACCAAGATTAGCTCAAAATATCTCTGATCCAGTAACAAATGATTGTACAGATAATATTATAAAGAGGAATTCTTGTTCTATGTTTCTTACACCAGTAGATGAGAAGGAAATTATTGATATAGTTAATAAATGTAGTAATAAAATATCCACAGATTGTAATGATATTGATATGAACAGGGATGCAAACAGCGCACCTTTTGGCGGATGCCGCCTTTTTCACGGCTGAATCGCGCAGATCCGAATTTTTTTTTAGGGGGGGACGTTGGAGTGTCTAATTATAATTTCAAAGTAAATTCTGTATTAAAATTACTAAATAAGCAAATCCGTTACAGTCTATGAAACAGGAAGTATAAGGATGAGAAAAAAACAGTTTAAATCGGGAAGCTGCGCACATTTGTGCAGCCTGAGCGGCAGGACTGCGCAAATGTGCGCAGCTTCCCGATTTAAACTCAGGCTTTTGTCTAAACGGGGGAACAGGGGCGCTGCGCCCTCTTACTCTCGGCGTGCGCCCCCTTACCGACTCCGTGAAAACATCCCAGCAACACTACGTGACAATGTGTCTGATCATCAAATACGTTATAATTGCTCCAAAAATATTCCAATCATAGTAGATACACCGCCAGACGGTGCAAAAACAATCCGAATTGGCGTTTTCCAGACTGAGCCGCCATGTTGTTTAGTAGTTTACTTGTCGCGGCTGCTCTCGCGAGATTTGACATGGGTTACATACAAGGTCAGCTGACTTGTAGAGCGAGATTTCTCGAGACTGAATGACCTTTCACCCACCGGCACAGGAGCTTTTGACAGAAGTAGTTCGCGAGTTGTTTTTGTTGACACTTGGGCATTTAAAGATGCCATCCCGCGGCACAAAGCGGAAGAAAGCCAAAGACCGTCCGGGGCAGAAGATTAAGCCAAATTAAAAAAAAAAAAAAAAAAAAAAGTGTGTTTCCGGTAACCCGACCGATCGAGAATTTCCGCGTCGAAATTGCCGACCGTAAAGTTTTTATTACAAGTTTCCCTCGATATTTTAGTGTAAGCGGCGTTAGTTTGTCATAATTTTTTGTTTCAACGCATTCAAGTTGTGAAAGAAACGATAAAAAGTAAAATGTTTCGCCACTTCTATCAGCCCTCCTCCATAAACTGAGCCGAGCCGCCATTTTGAATCCTCATTCAAGGCTGTAATGCAAATTGCTTCCTTTTCAGTATACAAGTGCACTTCCATGGCAGGGAAAAACACTACATTTTGCCGCCTATGTAGTCCCCTATTTATACAAATAGGAGTCATTCAGGATTCAGCCATGTTTTTGCTCGACCCAAGTTCTACAGTAGGCTAGGCCGTCTGCTTTTAATGGAAGTAGCCTAGCCTAGGACGTTATTTTCACGTTATTTCTTGATAAGGTGTTTTCACGTTATTACATGAAAATATCATGAAATATCGCTTCCGTAGATCATAACTCGAACTCTCGCGATATTTTTTTTATTCGTTTAAAGATTTAAAACACTTATTTATGATGTGTGGTATAAAGGATTCTGTGCCAAAATACTATTTTGTAAGATGTTTACTTGTGTTAATTTTTTCGAACAAAATAAAAAAATAAAAAATAAAAACTTTCCTACCTACCGACCTTATTTTAGTATTTCATGTTACCGGAAACACACTTTTTTTTTTTGGCCTTACTTCTTTCTTTTTCAATGTTGACAGACAATTTGTTACAATTTCCCTCTCAGATAGCCTCAGAATTTCCTATTGGAGCATTTTTCAAAGGCTTTGCACGGCGGGGGGGGGACAACCGGCACCATCCCCCCCCGCTTCGCTCCCTCGCCATGGTGAGCGCCCTCATACTAAATTTTTCTAGAAAAAACCCTGAAACTGTTTTTTTCTCATCCTTATACTTCCTGTTTCATGGACTGTAACGGATTTGCTTATTTAGTAATTTTAATACAGAATTTACTTTGAAATTATAATCAGACACTCCAACGCCCCCCCTAAAAAAAAATTCGGATCTGCGCGATTCAGCCGTGAAAAAGGCGGCATCCGCCAAAAGGGCGCGCTGTTTGCATCCCTGTATGAAACTAGTAAAAACTATTATTGGGTGGGGGATTTCTAAACTATTAATATGCATATGTAATTTGTCATTTCAAACCGGTACATTTCCATGCAATATGAAAACAGCAGAAGTAATTCCATTGTATAAATCTGGGGATAAACACAACTTCACAAATTACAGACCTGTTTCTTTACTTCCTCAATTCTCCAAAATTCTTGAAAAACTATTCAGTAACAGATTAGATAAATTAATTGAAAAATACAAACTACTCAGTGATAGTCAATATGGATTTAGAGCAAATAGATCAACAGAGATGGCACTAATGGAATCAATTGAAGAAATCAGTAACTCTATAGATGAGAAGAAATATGTTGCTGGGATATTTATTGATCTTCAAAAAGCTTTTGATACTATTAATCATGATATATTAATTAATAAGATGGAACAATATGGGATAAGGGGAGTTGTACTAAATTGGATAAAAAAGTTATTTGAGCAACAGGATTCAATTTGTGAAGTTGGGTGACTCTGTCTCAACTCGTTTGAATATTGATTGTGGTGTCCCTCAGGGGTCAGTATTGGATCCTAAACTGTTTATTCTTTATATAAATGATATGTGCAATGTATCAAAGATATTTAAGATGGTATTATTTGCAGATGACACAAATATATTTTGTTCTGGAACAAATTTACATGAGTTAGAAAACAATCTCTTCAGAATTGTGCAGGTTAAAAAGTTGGTTTGATGGAAATAAATTATCATTAAATCTGTCTAAAACAAATCATGTTATTTAATAATTATAAAATAAATAGGGCAATAAATGTACAGGTAAATGGTGTTGATATTGAAAGTTTCTAATAATAAATTTCTTGGGGTAATAATAGATGATAGAATTAATTGGAAATCACATATAAAATACATACTAATGAAACTATCAAGAAGCACATCTGTGTTGAGTAAAGCTAAGCATGTCCTGGACTATAATTCACTCCGCATTCTTTACTGTTCCCTGGTTTTACCGTACTTAAATTACTGCTCAGTGGTGTGGGGAAATACGTATAAATGTTCACTTCATGCAATAACTATACTTCAAAAAAGAGCTATAAGAATAATTCATAGTGCTGGTTACCGAGATCATACTAATTCACTATTCTTAAATTCAAAATGTTTAAAATTCAGGGATATTATAGAATATAAAACTGCCTTAGTAATGTACAAAGTAAGGAATTATAAAGTACCAAGGACAGCGCTCGAAACTAACGGTGTCCCGACGTCCCGGGGACCATAAAAAATGTCATGTCATCGGGACACAAAATTATCATATCTGGGACAATCCCGGGACAATGGAAAAAAATAGATCTAGAAAAAAAAGTTCTACATTAATATTATTTACAAAGCCGTAACACATACGTAGACATTCACCTAATTTGTCAATTTTAATTTTAAAACGTTAACAGCGAAAAATACATTAGTAGCTACACTTTCGATGCACCTGCATCCGTAGGCTACAGAGCAGCGCATTCTGTTCTAGAATCTTCGGCCGGAGTCCGCATTATATGGACTTGGAATGGAATTGCTACCGCACACGCTGCGCCGACTCTTGCCAGAACAAAAATGCTGAAGTGGTTGAAGCGGACCGACCGCGGGGAAGAAACTGAAAGCCCAGACATAACGTCTCCGGGACCTTCAGGATCCAAAGTGTCATCGCCTGGTCTGCAGGCAACGCTAGCAACTGAATGAACTTAATGAACACTGTTAGACACGTTATAAAATACAACAGGAATGATGTGGATGATATTGACGGAAGATACCGTTCAACAGAATAAGTGAGTTTTCTTGGTGTCTTTCTAGTTCAGAAAGTTTAGTCAGTCAGTCAGCAGCACAACTAGGCTCGGACCTGCCACTATGCTGATGTTGCTAACATTTGCACCCGGCAGCGAAAGTTCATAAAAATGGATAACGGAAAGTTCATAAAAATGGATAACGGAAAGTTCATAAAAATGGATAACGGAAAGTTCATAAAAATGGATAACGGTAATGGTGAAAATTATAAGTTGGCCTTATAAGTGCCAACAGATATTCAAGGTATAAGTAGATGAAATGAACATAAAAGGGGTCTTATTTTCAACTAAAGTGTACTGCAGATGTAGGGAGTTGAAACATTTTCTGAATGAGCTAGTTGGCCCCTTTAAATAAACGGGTATCTATTCATACAGTGAGATCGCCAAAGTTTAATAAACTGAAAATGCAATAACTGTAATTTTGAAGTAGATGATGTATAGGACATGTGTCGCTTGTGTCTTGTGACTTATTGTAAAAATGATATAAAGGGTTCAAAATCGCATAGTTACAAATATAATAGTAACTTCATATGATGGGCGGCACGGTGGTGTAGTGGTTAGCGCTGTCGCCTCACAGCAAGAAGGTCCTGGGTTCAAGCTCCGGGGCCGGCGAGGGCCTTTCTGTGTGGAGTTTGCATGTTCTCCCCGTGTCCGCGTGGGTTTCCTCCGGGTGCTCCGGTTTCCCCCACAGTCCAAAGACATGCAGGTTAGGTTAACTGGTGACTCTAAATTGACCGTAGGTGTGAATGTGAGTGTGAATGGTTGTCTGTGTCTATGTGTCAGCCCTGTGATGACCTGGCGACTTGTCCAGGGTGTACCCCGCCTTTCGCCCGTGGTCGGCTGGGATGGGCTCCAGCTTGCCTGCGACCCTGTAGGGCAGGATAAAGCAGCTAGAGATAATGAGATGAGACTTCATATGATAATATTAACCACTGGTTATTTCAGAGAGGAAAAAAATGGGGACACTATTGCTTCCATTCGGGACAATACAACACAGAATTCGGGACCACTGGGGGACACAAAGAAAAAAAGTTAATTTCGAGCCCTGAGATCTGATCAAACATGCTTATTAGAAAATAGCATGGGCAAGTGAAAACAAGTGTTGCCAGGCAAAACAAACCTCACCCAGTAGCACTTATGATGAATATGAAAGAAGATCTAGTGAAAAAAAAAAAAAGGTACCCTATGGGCACATGTGGCTACTGCTTATAAATAAAATTGTTTTCTGATACCAAAAATGAACAATTAAAAAAAATAAAAATCACAAAAGTAAAATATACCAAGTGTCTGTACTTTATATTATTCTACTCTTAACAGTTTTCAAAACTGAAACCTCCGAACCGAGGCTGACATACACACGCTGTCACCATGAACGAAACTCTTATTTCCTGGAAATGGCCCGGCGCTAGAGCTCAGTGGAATGCACCTTCCCTCTGTAATAAGCACAAACATGTCTGAAAAGTAATTTCTTTAGTGTAGTCCATTTATTTCGAATGGTGAACTGGATTGTATACACTCTCCAGCCATTTTAATCGGAACACGTGCACGCGCATGCACAGCGCACAACTGTTACGCTCTTACATTCTTACAGCACAATGATATAGTGGCTAGCCCCTCTATGAGGCAGTAGCCACAACAAAAACGATTTTGACCTTTTTGGTGACCTTGACTGGATGACCCTCAATGTTGGAGGTTTTATTTGAGACCAATGCCTATCTATCCTGAAAGTTTCATGAAGATTTATCCAGCGGTTTTTCCACAATATTGTTAACAAAAAAAAAAAAAAGAAACCCGACCGAAAACAATACCTCACCCCGCTTACTCCATAGTGGACGAGGTGGTAATAAATGCAGAGATGGGCAGAATTCCTTACAGCTCTCCACACACCACTTTCTTGGGACTTTAACTCAGACATATGATTAATGTATTTTCCTGTGACTCAAAGCTTGCAATATTTTATTCACTTCCTCACAACTGCCATTCCAAAGAAGGCTTTTGACTCAGGTTGGGTACTGAGACCCAGTGCCATATTGGCACTGGTTCCTATATGGTTGGGTACTGAGACCCAGTGCCATATTGGCACTGGTTCCTATATGATCGGGATCTAATGGACTGAATCGCAACGCAGATTTCAGTGACTCATTTCGCTGCCACTTCAATGCACTATTGCAAAGTTGGTTTTATATTGGACATGCACTACATATTCGAGATTCTGTCCTCTACTTCTCAAGAAATAAACACAAAAAAAGGGGAAAAAATTTGTATTTTCATACTCTGGAGTGGAATGAGACCCAAGTACAGCTGATTATATATTTTCTCCTGTTAAAGTTCGCTGAAGCTAATCGTTCAAAAACGCAGGTCATCAGCACTTTATAGAAATAGCGAAAGTAAAGGACCATCTAAAAGGCGCATGAGATGGGCAAATATGTAAGATTCTATCAAGATTATCATCTTACTTTGCAGGATATCTAACGTATTGCAGTATCTATTTAGGATACAGTACGGGTTCAGTACAGTGGGATGTAAGGGCCTCTGCATGCTCTTGCGACAAGGCTTTCGCAGATAGCTTTTCGCAGACAGTTGTAATTTATCGTTGAGCGGGGAGTAATAGGCGTGCGCGATGTTATTCACCGCCACAACGCAAGGGGGCGCGAAGTCGCGAAATCGCTAGGAGTAGTTAGTGGGTGTGGTTAATGGAGTATTTATCCTCCGGTTACTTATAATGACTAGAACTGGAGTCGTATAGATGTACGTACTTCCTCGAGCAACCGCTCTTCGTGCTGCTCCATCTTCGCTCGTGTTTTTAAAAATGGCGGTCGTGAAAACAAACCAAACCGGGAAAGTAGGGAAGCGGAAGTGCGTGTACAGCGGATGTAGAGTGGACCAATCAGAACCCTCTTGTCTGTGACGCTGTCTGCGAGGCTTCTGCGGTGGTCACAATTTTTGGGAGGTGCGCGCAGAGCGTCTGCGAAGGTGGGGGGGCTACGCAGACACCATCTGCGAGGACTGGGTTGTCAGCATAAATTGGCCTTAAGACTCACTAAGTACATTACACAAAAGTCTTACAGAATACAGTAATAAAATAACGTATATACAAAGGGTCACAAAAAATAAAGTTATGTATATCCAGAAATTGAGATTTCCACTTTCTGATGGTTTCAGTACAGGGCGAGACATTAACTTTTAAACCCACTTGCCCTGTGGGAAAAGTGGGGGTTAATTTCCACTTGCCCCCTATTTTGCGAGTACCACTTTTTTTTTTTTTTTAGGAAAACCATAGAATAGTTGTGAATTGTAACATAAAATGAAGATCACACATTGAGTTGAAGTTTGGTTATTGGTTACTTTTTACTTGTAACGTACAATAATTTTATCCAAAATAGTTTTTCCTGCCTTAGTTGATTCATCTCCATTTCACATGCATGCAGCTGTTGTAAAGTTCATTGTGTTTGTGTAGAACTCTCTCAGACTGTAGGTTCATTACTTGATAATGTAGAAATCATAAAATAGAAATCTATAATAAAGTTTGTATGAAGAAAATAGGGTGCCAAGACTTTAGAACAGTACTGCATTTGAGAATATTTATACAGTGGGGCAAAAAAGTATTTAGTCAGTCACCAATTGTGCAAGTTCTCCCACTTAAAAAGATGACAGAGGCCTGTAATTTTCATCATAGGTATACCTCAACTATGAGAGACAGAATGAGAAAAAAAATTCAGAAAATCGCATTGTCTGATTTTTAAAGAATTTATTTTCAAATTATGGTGGAAAATAAGCATTTGGTCAATAACAAAAGTTCATCTCAATACTTTGTTATATACCCTTTGTTGGCAATGACAGAGGTCAAACGTTTTCTGTAAGTCTTCACAAGGTTTTCACACACTGTTGCTGGTATTTTGGCCCATTCCTCCATGCAGATCTCCTCTAGAGCAGTGATGTTTTGGGGCTGTCGCTGGGCAGCACGGACTTTCAACTCCCTCCAAAGATTTTCTATGGGGTTGAGATCTGGAGACTGGCTAGGCCACTCCAGGACCTTGAAAGGCCCAGCTACGTTTCATCTTCAATGCCCTTGCTGATGGAAGGAGGCTTTCACTCAAAATCTCACGATACATGGCCCCATTCATTCTTTCCTTTACACGGATCAGTCATCCTGGTCCCTTTGCAGAAAAACAGCCCCAAAGCATGATGTTTCCACCCCCATGCTTCACAGTAGGTATGGTGTTCTTTGGATGCAACTCAGCATTCTTTCTCCTCCAAACACGACAAGTTGAGTTTTTACCAAAAAGTTCTATTTTGGTTTCATCTGACCATATGGCATTCTCCCAATCCTCTTCTGGATCATCCAAATGCTCTCTAGCAAACTTCAGACGGGCCTGGACATGTACTGGCTTAAGCAGGGGGACACGTCTGGCACTGCAGGATTTGAGTCCCTGGCGGCGTAGTGTGTTACTGATGGTAGCCTTTGTTACTTTGGTCCCAGCTCTCTGCAGGTCATTCACTAGGTCCCCCCGTGTGGTTCTGGGATTTTTGCTCACCATTCTTGTGATCATTTTGACCCCACGGGGTGAGATCTTGCATGGAGCCCCAGATCAAGGGAGATTATCAGTGGTCTTGTATGTCTTCCATTTTCTAATAATTGCTCCCACAGTTGATTTCTTCACACCAAGCTGCTTACCTATTGCAGATTCAGTCTCCCCAGCCTGGTGCAGGTCTACAATTTTGTTTCTGGTGTCCTTTGACAGCTCTTTGGTCTTGGCCATAGTGGAGTTTGGAGTGTGACTGTTTGAGGTTGTGGACAGGTGTCTTTTATACTGATAACGAGTTCAAACAGGTGCCATTAATACAGGTAACGAGTGGAGGACAGAGGAACCTCTTAAAGAAGTAGTTACAGGTCTGTGAGAGCCAGAAATCTTGCTTGTTTGTAGGTGACCAAATACTTATTTTACCGAGGAATTTACCAATTAATTCATTAAAAATCCTACAATGTGATTTCCTGGATTCTTTCCCCCCATTCTGTCTCTCATAGTTGAGGTATACCTATGATGAAAATTACAGGCCTGTCATCTTTTTAAGTGGGAGAACTTGCACAATTGGTGGCTGACTAAATACTTTTTTGCCCCACTGTATATCTTTTTTTTGTTACATCATCCACCTCTAGGTTTAAAAAAAAAAAAAAAACCCACACTGCGTCATGACAGACAGGATAATGGAGTTTAAAATCATTGTTTAGTGTGTAGGTTGTGGGTGTTTTATATAGATCTGGCAACCCGAAACTGAATCAGTGAAGCCGGTCTGTCATGACGCAGCGTGGTTTTTTTTTTTTTTAAATAAACCTAGAGGCGGATGATAACCAAACCCCCCCCCCCAAAAAAAACCCCACCATATATAAATATTTTGCACAGGACTGTGTTCCTCTGATAAGAGAAACAAAGCTCCAGCTCTCTCTTCTCTTAATCTGTTCTGTTCTTTCAGGATTCATTGCACATGTCGCTCTTTGTTGAGTTTTTTATGCCCGAGTTGTTTGAAACCAATCTGGGTTTTCTGTGTTGAATAAGGAAGCTGCTTCACCTTTAAGAAAATCAAACACTTTCTTGAAGGAGCTAACTCGAATGTGAGCAGGAAAGAAAAGAAAAAAAAAGAAAAAAAAGATTTTTAAGCAAACACTTCCATACTCACTTCTGACTGTTTTTGTAAAATACATTTTAAATACAATCGTGAATTTCTCTGGAGTTTTCAGGCTGAGCTCCTCTCATCGTATTCTTTAACCACTCATTTCCTCATTGCTCTTGAAGCATTTGCTTCTATTTGTTAACGTTTTTCTTGATAGCGGGGAGACGGTAATGCCTTTTATCTATTTCTCTGTTTCAACAAGCAAAAACAGCAAAAATTAACCATACTTAAGCAGGGTTCTCCACGAGGGGTTTTAGAGGGGCGGGCCACCCCCCTTTCTGTGATTCCCACCCCCGTTTAATTTCTGCCGCCCCTTTACAAAAGGAAGAGATGTCTCTTTGTTTTCTTTGTGACAGATAGCCTTTCTCTGTTGGAGTACCGACAAAGTACACTACAGACAAAAAAAATTACATCACTGTTTCAGGAGAGCCTTGTGGCGCTCAGTGTGAAAGAATTTTGTGAATATCTCCTTCCGTTTTCGTGTAAATCCCCGTTGTTTGGAGGGAGCACTCTGAGGAAAAAGTGTGCTTTCTGTGTGACACTGTCTCTAAGCGCAGCGCGCGGGTGGGGGAGGGGCTGCTCGCTCTCACACACACACACACAGGAGGGAGGGGCTGCTCGCTCTCCCTCACACACACACAGGAGGGAGGGGCTGCTCGCTCTCCCTCACACACACACAGGAGGGAGGGGCTGCTCGCTCTCACACACACACAGGAGGGAGGGGCTGCTCGCTCTCACACACACACACAGGAGGGAGGGGCTGCTCGCTCTCACACACACACACAGGAGGGAGGGGCTGCTCGCTCTCACACACACACACAGGAGGGAGGGGCTGCTCGCTCTCACACACACACACAGGAGGGAGGGGCTGCTCGCTCTCACACACACACACAGGAGGGAGGGGCTGCTCGCTCTCACACACACACACAGGAGGGAGGGGCTGCTCGCTCTCACACACACACACAGGAGGGAGGGGCTGCTCGCTCTCACACACACACACACAGGAGGGAGGGGCTGCTCGCTCTCACACACACACACAGGAGGGAGGGGCTGCTCGCTCTCACACACACACACAGGAGGGAGGGGCTGCTCGCTCTCACACACACACACAGGAGGGAGGGGCTGCTCGCTCTCACACACACACACAGGAGGGAGGGGCTGCTCGCTCTCACACACACACACAGGAGGGAGGGGCTGCTCGCTCTCACACACACACACAGGAGGGAGGGGCTGCTCGCTCTCACACACACACACAGGAGGGAGGGGCTGCTCGCTCTCACACACACACAGGAGGGAGGGGCTGCTCGCTCTCACACACACACACAGGAGGGAGGGGCTGCTCGCTCTCTCACACACACACAGGAGGGAGGGGCTGCTCGCTCTCACACACACACAGGAGGGAGGGGCTGCTCGCTCTCACACACACACAGGAGGGAGGGGCTGCTCGCTCTCACACACACACACACACAGGAGGGAGGGGCTGCTCGCTCTCACACACACACACACAGGAGGGAGGGGCTGCTCGCTCTCACACACACACACAGGAGGGAGGGGCTGCTCGCTCTCACACACACACACAGGAGGGAGGGGCTGCTCGCTCTCTCACACACACACAGGAGGGAGGGGCTGCTCGCTCTCTCACACACACAGGAGGGAGGGGCTGCTCGCTCTCACACACACACAGGAGGGAGGGGCTGCTCGCTCTCACACACACACAGGAGGGAGGGGCTGCTCGCTCTCACACACACACAGGAGGGAGGGGCTGCTCGCTCTCACACACACACAGGAGGGAGGGGCTGCTCGCTCTCACACACACACACAGGAGGGAGGGGCTGCTCGCTCTCACACACACACAGGAGGGAGGGGCTGCTCGCTCTCACACGCACACAGGAGGGAGGGGCTGCTCGCTCTCACACGCACACAGGAGGGAGGGGCTGCTCGCTCTCACACGCACACAGGAGGGAGGGGCTGCTCGCTCTCACACACACACAGGAGGGAGGGGCTGCTCGCTCTCACACACACACAGGAGGGAGGGGCTGCTCGCTCTCACACACACACAGGAGGGAGGGGCTGCTCGCTCTCACACACACACAGGAGGGAGGGGCTGCTCGCTCTCACACACACACAGGAGGGAGGGGCTGCTCGCTCTCACACGCACACAGGAGGGAGGGGCTGCTCGCTCTCACACGCACACAGGAGGGAGGGGCTGCTCGCTCTCTCTCTCTCACACACACACACACACAGGAGGGAGGGGCTGGTCGCTCTCTCTTTCACACACACAGGAGGGAGGGGCTGCTCGCTCTCAGAGAGACACAGGCTTGTAGCATCAGGGCAAATCATTCATTCACACAGTTCAGCTCAGCTCCTGCAATAGCGACTGCTACAGCCACTGCATCACTCAATTTCCCACAGGGGAATTGTTGGTTCTAGTTATAATTTATAATGCTTATGTACATTATTTTACAAAAGTGCAATATTTTGATGCTGCTGAGCCATTGGTCAACCTTTTTTTTTTATGTCTGATATGTTGTAGATGGGAAAAGTAAAAGAAGCAAAAAAGTTTACTTAAGAAAGATGGCTCTATTTTTATTTTAAGTTATTATAACTTGTTCCTCAGGCACTCAATGTTAATAAACAGGCCTACATTTGAAATCTGTTGACCTCAGTTTTCATTCTTGCATTAGCTTTATGGAATTTATTATATTAATTAATTTGCACTGAAGTGTGCAAATTAATTAATACAATGAATTCAAGTGTAAGTGTGTAATGTTTGATGTATGATGTGTTTTGTACCAGTCCAATTGATTCCTCTATTCTAAATGATTACTATTTGAGAGTATTTTATGCAAATTGTATGCAAATGACATATGTAAAATTATGCAAATTTGTTTCAAGGTCATCCGATTGACCCCCACCCCCCTATATTTTCAATCCGTGGAGAACCCTGCTTAAGACAGATTAAACCTTGCTTGCATGAAAGACAGTGTCTGTCTGACCCTAGATGTAATCATCACGTGATGCATGACATCATGCACAAGGGGTCTATAAACAGTACACGTACCATACTATAACAGGAAGGGTATATAAAATAACTTGCAAAGCAGTAAATGAAACGGAGACTTAAAAAAAAAAAAAAAAAAAAAAACAGCCAAGACATGATGGCGGATACTGATACCCCTTTTCCACCAAATCAGTTCCAGGGCTGGTTCGGGGCCAGTGCTGGTTCACAACTCGTTCAACTTGCGAGCCAGCTGAGAACCAGTTTGCTTTTCCATAGCTCGCGGTGCTAAGGGAAGCCACGTCATTACGTTGCTGTATATGTCAGTTACGTCGCTACGTTTGCATAAACCTTGGCGCGAATATCAAAGCAAAAAACAACAAAGAAGAAGCAGCAGCAGCAACACCAACAATAATAATGGATGACTTCGCGTTTGTACAGCTGCTGCTTCTCGTCGCTTAAAAATGGCGATCTTTCGCGGTCTTGTTATTGTTGTTGGTCTTAACAACTCCGCCCCCCCGCTGACGTAAGCGGCTCTTTCCTCTGGCCCAGCAGAGAGTTGGTACTAGCCTGGAACCGTTTTTCTGGCCCCAGAGCCAGTTCTTTGTCAGTGGAAACAGAAAACCCGGTTCCAAACTAAGCACTGGCCCCGAACCAGCCCTGGAACTGCTTTGGTGGAAAAGGGGCATGAGTGAGGGATGCTTTTAGGAACTGAAATAAAATATCAAAAAGCCTAATTTTTGTGGTGCTAGTTTGTAATATATGCTCATTCCAACTTGCCTGGTTGGGCATGTTGGGGACATAGCCCACTTGCCCAAATGCATGTTTCACTTGCCCCGGGCAATCGGGCAGTCCCTAATGTTGAGCCCTGCAGTACTGGGGCATAAGACTCACCAGACGTGCATTACCACCTTTCATTTTTTTCGCGGTCTGGTTTCCATCAAATCGTGCGCTGATTGGTTCACGAGCGGTCCAGAATCCTACAATATGGACCCCGGTTATGGACCTTTGGCGACTCGCTCAGTCATAGCATACATAGTAGCAACTTTTTGTGAACATTTATTTTCGCATTTTTCAGTACAGTAGCATTAATTTTACAGCATGGATAGCGATAACAGTGTTCACAGCAAAAGCAAGTTTTATTTTTGGAAAATTCCAAGCTGACATAGCTTCTCCAAACAGGTTTTTGACGAGCTCATTTTCTCTTAGAACTTGGTAAAGAAAAAAAAAAAAAGATACATATTATTTACCAGCTTAAAGTCGGTCCGTATCGTGAAATACTGTGACCTCAGTCTTGAAAATACTGACCTCGGCCCAGAGGCCTCAGTCAGTATTTTCAAGACCTCGGTCACGGTATTTCACGATATGGACCTCCCAGCTGGTAAATAATTAATATGTAACTGAATGAGTACAATAGAAATGTTATTTTTGTCATTTTATTTAACAATTATTTGCTGAAGGCAAAGTGAATATTGGTTAATAATAACCGAGTCGAAGTCGAGGTTATTATTCACGGAGCCCGAGGTTGATAGGCCTAATTGTTTTAGTGTAAATACTAAAGTGATTTTTTTTAAATAGTATTTAAAAAATAAATTGTTTCAAACTTCAGAAGTGACATGCAAATGTAATAAATGGCATGGCGCAGACTTGTCATGTATCTATGCCGACTCCTATAAAATACTTCATTTTGAAATAAATAAAATTGATCACATTTTCACCTTACCTTTGAATAGTTTTAAATCAAACTTTGTAGTATCTTTAGTGCTTTTAGGAACAGCATTTTCTTTCACAATTTGTAATTCTTCTTCACATAGGTGGGGTTTACATTAGACCGTATCAGCGGATCATCAGATTAACGTTTTTAAAAACGATTAGCGTGCACACAGCAACGCCAATACACGGATACGCTAATCACATGACTAATTCGGCAAGTAAGTTGTAATGTGTCAGTGCGGCTCATCGCTTCCTCCTCAGCGGCTGCGCTCCAAATCACTCCGCCCTGAACAGCGAGTGCCCTCTGGAGGGTGCGCACTCCGGCCCTACGCAGCTCACAGAGCGCGCGAGTGTAGTGCACGAGCAGTGATTCGGGACTGAGACGCTGTGCGCAAGTCACTTACCACTTGCAAGTGGAAGGATGGCAAGCCTAAAGACAATCATAACTACACAATGGGCAGTATTTGCATCAGTATTTGCAGTATTTTCATACTTTTATATTCTTTAATGAAAGGTGATACAAGGCGGAAGTCCGCGCCGTTTTTCAGCAGTTGCGTCACATGACCAACGCCAGTGAATCAGGAAGGTGGATGTCACAGTGACGTTGTCCAATGATGACGCCAGCTAGAGCTCAGCACAGCGTATCCACGTATTCTCAATGTTTACACAGCACCGGACCAGACACGATCTGGATTGAATACGTGGACGCTGGCGGATTCCCGTTTCCCAGTGTTTCCAGGCATTTTAATGTAAACGGACAGTGCATCCGCAAAGAAAACGAGACAGATACGGTCTAATGTAAACTTGGCCTTACAGTGACAAAGCAACTGGCAGCCATTGTGCCAAGTCGCTAGGGCTGTCACGATTACCGGTGTACACGGTTACCGCACTAAAATATTTTGACGGTGACCATAACCTTCTGAGTGTCAAAACCGCGATAGCTTCCATTTTCACGAGACTTTGAACTTTCGTGCGAGTTTTCCCGCCGACGCCACTCAAGTTCACTCACTCACTGTCCGAAGTTCAAGCATGGCGGAAGGAGGAGACTGTGGTGGTCATCAAGATGAAGACATCTATCCGCCTTCCAAGCGGATAAAATCGGAAGTGTGGAAATATTTTGGATATTTCAAAAATTCGGAGGGACAACTTGTTGATGACGGTGCTCCTGCATGTAGAGTGTGCAGAAAAAAGGTGTCAGTGAAAGGCAGCAATACATCAAATCTAATGACTCATCTGCGAGACCATCATCAGCATCTGTACAGCAAGTGCAAGGTAGGTTAACGTGTATGTTTTAGCCGAAATGCGCAAAGTAACTTTTGACGAGGGAAGATGAAACAATTATTTCCGACTGTCAATAATGTTAGACCTTGATGATAATCTTTATTGTCGAAAGACGGCCACTGCTAGCAGTTTTAAAATGCATCTAGCACTAGCTGTGGTTAGCGCTATTCTGAGGTAAACATCACCATTCTAAGCTAAGTTACACAGCTAAACTTTCATTCGCCACAAGACGGTGAAAATGGATCAGTGAAACACACGAAGTAACGTATGACTTCGGGTCGAGGGAAAATACAACAGTTGTATCCGACTGTCAATAATGTTAAACTTTGATAATGATCTTTATTGCGAAGTGCGCCCACTGCTAGCATTTTAAAATGTGTCTAGCTGTGGTCAGGATCCACTTGTCCACAGTCCAAACTTGAAAACCTGAACCATGCCCACTCAACCTGAGCCACGCCCACTCAAATAACCGTGATAATACCGTACACCGCGATAATTTTGGTCACAATAACCGTCATGTTAAATTTTCATACCGTGACACCCCTACAAGTCGCTTGAGGTGATTCTCAAGTAATTGTCCAACACTACGTTCACACTGCAAGGCTTAATGCTCAATTCCGATTTTTTTGTGAAATCCGATTTTTTTGTGAGGTCGTTCACATTAACAAATATATGCGACTTGTATGTGATCCTCAGTATGAACGAAAAGCGACCTAAAAGTGTTCCGCATGCGCATTGCAGGATACGACGATGTCACACGCAGTGAGCATGGCCAGTGTTTACGGAAGTAAAACCGCCCGGTTGTGGTATGACCCATCCAATCTAGCTTGAATAGCTGCATCCCCCCAAATGGAAATCAGCTCCCTAACCTCTGCGTCCTTCCATTGAGAAGATTCAGAGCCTTCACAGCCCGAAGCGTCCCTCGCGTTGATGTCATGCGCAGGGGCGCAGATACGTTTTTTGAACTGGGGGGGGACAAAGCTGCCAGCAAACCAACCCCAAATAGCAACCAAGCTCGAGCTCGCAACCTGTGCAGTCTGCGCAGCTCAACCAACCGAATATCAGTCTTTGTTTTGTTTTATGTGAGTTGTTGCAACTATGTATACACTGTTGTGCACCTCAATAAACCGAATGGTAATTAGTCTTTTGATTTCTCCGTGAGGTTTGCCTTATGCAAAGAAAGACAGCATAGACGTTTTTTCCTCCCTATAAGTGGGGGGGGGACCGAGTGAGGTGAATTTAAATCTGGGTGGGACGAGTCCCACCCTCTATCTGCGCCCGTGATTATGCGCCATGTTGTTGTAACTTTTTTTGAGAGACCCGCCGCCTACTTCAGCGCAGAATAGTGACGTTTGTGGCTTGTTGATGACGTGCAAGTCGGATGAATGCGACCTGGCGGTTCAGACTGAAGTCGCATATGAAAAGATCGGATAGGAATCGGAATTAGGACCACATATCCAAACGGCCTGGGTCAGATTTGAAAAAAATCGGATCTGTGTCGTTCATATTGTCAATAAAAGATCGGATACAGGTCACATATGGGCGAAAAGATCGGATTTGAGTCACTTCAGCCTGCAGTGTGAACGTAGCCCAAATTTCTCCACCAATCAGTGCGTGTGATTTTCTATAAATCACTTGTGTACAGTGTGGGGAAATAAGGAATTTTAAGCAGATGGTCACAGGACAGACAAGTCTGAAATGTTGTCTGCCTGTCCAAATGATAGGCCAAAGGCCTGGAACAATGTGACTGGGGGTCTGGGGCCCGCCTTAGGGCCCTGGAAGTTAAAGGGCTTTAGATACCTGGAGATGGCTTCTCAGCTATTTCCAGGCACATTTTTTTGATCTTCAAAGGCCAAATTACACCACAAACTGAATATAATTTACAAGAAAATGTCAGAAGATTCAAGAAAAGCATGCTTAAAGTTATACCCAAGAAACCAGTAGTACACACAGGTTGGTTCCATGTCTTGGGAGGGGGCCAGTTGGTTACAACTTACTGGTACTCATTATTTATATTAAAAAAATGTACTATAAACACCACTCCTGAATCATTGTCAACAATGTCTATTTTTTACACTATATTTAGAGTAAGTCTATAAGAAATTTAAGCTAGTAATTAACAATACAACTACTCATACACAAGAGTTAAAATTGAGTACAAAATTCCAAGTAATTTTGTAACAAACTGACATTTACAATGACTCAGAACTAGACATTGTAATATCATTTGGCATTCAGGCTAAAATCTGCTGGACTAGAACTTAGAAAATAAAAAGAAAAAACTCAAAATATAAATCTACATCCTACAAAGTGTGTGTGTATATATATATATATATATATATATATATATATATATATATATGAGAATGACTATCAGTCTTATTATAAATGAAAAAAATGCACATCATAATCATTGATTGGCAGTTTGGCACGTAACAATACTGTACTCTTAATCAGCCAACCGAATCAATCAGATACAGTCAACCTTAAAACACTACCTCAACTGCAGCGTGCAATAAAAACAGTAAATGAGCAATTCCAGCGTTATGGACGCGACACTTGAACTCAAAATGGCAACAAATGACCCAGTGCATGTTTTATTGTCTCCCAGTATTTAAACAGGTGTTGCATATTTTAAGGCTGTACCATACTGGAGAAGTGATAGAACAAGAACAATTTCCATAGTACATCTAGGGCATGCCAGAAAACGCCAATAAAAGATGCGTTATGGATGTGACAGAAAAAGTCACTTTTCTTGGGTGACTGTACATTTTTATCAAACTCTGTGAAATTGTAAACCTAATGTCGAAATGGAGATATCCATTTGATAGAGGGGTCCAAGGTGAATATTAAAAAATCTTTGTTTAAAATATTTTGTATTTCATGCAGAGTTTCGGAAGGAAAAGTCAGCGTTATGGATATGACGAAATTCCGTTATGGATGTGACGCGTCTGAAATAGACATGGCATATGTTTAGAAAATCAGCAATTTAACCACCATAACCCTTTGAAAAACTCTCTAAATATCAGCTAAAACTATCAAAGTTCTTAAATAATATTTAGGATGGCTATTGTTTTGCTGTTTTGTGGATTTTAGCATACATTTCTGTGGCTTGTGGCAATAATATAGAATTGTACATGATCAAAGTTGATTTTAGCTTGGGTTTTACATTATAAGAAAGAAAGACTGACAGTGACATATTAGGTTGGTTACAAATTGTTTCAACTTATTCACATCTGTAAAATACAGGCCTAGGTGATATCTCTGGGAGTGGTTTTGATGTTTTACATGTTGCTTTATTTTTGCATGGCGAGGTTGACATTTACATGGAATTGCCCAAATACTGAATGTATTATTATTAATAATAATGAGATGAGATAATATCTTATTTAGTGTGAAATTCAGGGAGAGGGAGGTGCCTGTAAATTTTGGCAGGGCTAGGACCTTCAGTGGCCTAGTTATGAATTTTTAAAGTCAGGCCCACGGGGGCCCCCCGTTTCACAAGCCATGTTATGACAATGCATTCGCCCAGTGTAACATTTGGAAGAAAATTAGAAGTAGATTAGACCCAATATCTTTACAATTTTTCATGGCCCATCTGGTTTCATGCTTTTGAAATACAAACGGACACATTCGAATTATCAGGGCTTGACATTAACTTGTCCAGTTAGACTTGTCCTGACAATCTTTTTATTATTATGTATTTACTAGTTCAATTAGTCCTGGGTATGATTTTAAACTGCAACCGGTGGTGAACCTTAGGTCTGGGAGGACTTGAGTATTGGGGAAAGTGGAGTTACCCCTTAATCACCATTGCTCCCAGGTATTGCTCCTAGGTCCGCTCTGACCCAGAGTGGTAGCACCTACCTGAGTTCCAGCTATGGGTTAAATAGTACATCACCAATAAGGTGCTGGCAGCAGGGTGCTTTTCAGTGCAATGTGGCAGATGAACCCAACAGGGTCAATGGCACACCACCAGATGGCATGCTGAAGAGCCACTCAAATGGCCAAGGGATGGCATCACTCGGTAAGTCAGTTGTCACTGTAGGACAACTTCCACAACAGTCAGGTCTGTGGCACTTTTGTGCACCACGTCTGGCAGTCCAAAGAGACAACACAATGGGGCGTGACATTGTTTGTCTTACCTTACTGTGCAAGGCACTTCGTTAGGAGAGGAGAATAGTACACGAGAGCTCACGAGGCCAGATATTCTGTGGTAACTTGGCCAGGCCTCTCATGCTGCCAGTGCAGACAACTCTGTCGCTCTGGTGCGGGCCTTGTGGCCCATCCACGTTTCTGTGCATCCTAATGAAGCAGTCATCATTGCTAGCGATGGACAGCCAACGACTATCTCAATGAAAGGCAAGTGGTTGTCACACCCGTGTTTCCCAAAATATTTTACGATAATGTGTTAATGTGAACCATACAAAAAATACAATAAAAAGTCAGAATGAAATGTTCAACACATTTATTTAATTGAGGTACCTGATCGCTATTTCTCTGATTTCAATAAATTCAAAGTCTAATAATCTATAATTTGATATTACAACGTGGTTATTTTCTCACACACACACACACCTGCTGTACTCTGCTTCCCCGGAATTTCATAAACATTAACACAGCCAGATCACTGAGGGGATTGAACTAGTTTTGCTGGAACTTTACTGATGTGACTCTTGAATAATTACTGTTAAAATTCACCATTTTTATAATCCCTAAAAGATGTGGTCCATAAAAGGTATAAAAGCATCATTACTATATCGTCTGGGGCAGTTATATGTAATAATTGAGTAATTTTCTCTCATCTGTAAACCAAATTAGATCAGCCTATATGTAGAAAATGTAATAAAATATGTAGACTACTAATACTATATGTAAACTGCTTATTACTATTATTTCACTCGTTTTATATTCTATTGCAACTTTAATCAAGTTTTCAAGGAGTTTGGCCTCATCATGTAGCCTTAGCAGTGAGCCAGTGAGTATAAATAATCTGCACATGAACAAATGGCACTGTTAAGCTCACCGTAAATACGCAGAACCATGGCCTCACTTTCGTTTATAAATGCCTTGAGACCTCAAGAATGGCACAGGAATAGTTTTAAGCGTTAACAATAAAATAGTAATTTTTATGATTAAAATGATTCATATAGGTAGCGGTCTGAGTGAACGACCTTGACATCCGTAACATCACAGCAGGAAGTCTCAGTCTCCTCGCCATTTCCGCTATACTAAAAAACAGAGCTGACTGCAACTCCAATCCTCCATTTTGAGCTTTATTGCCATGCCACGTAGATGGGTTGCTGGCAGGTGCAGCAACATGACAGAAGATGGATTTACGTTGCATTCATGGCCCAAGAATGTTCAAAATGCAAAGATTTGGACGCGTTTTGCGAGAAGTTCACGGGCACATTGGTTGCCTATGAAGTGGTCTCTCCTCTGCTCTGCACATTTTACTGAAGACTCATACGAGACCTCTGATCTGTTGAGGAGCGTTGACTATAAGCCCATATTGAAAGAAAAAAGTTTTTTTTTTTTTTTTTTTAAAAAGGACCAGTTGCACCAGTTCTCCCAGAGTGTGAGTCGAGGGTTGTTGGTAAAATCCGGGAAGGAACGGAACGGGACATTGTTTGGGCAGTGACCTCCCCATGGTTGTTGCCAAAACTGGTGACATCCCATCCCGGGTATAAGTAATTGCCTGAGCCAAGCAGCAATGGTGGAGTACTCAGTATGGAGAAAATGGAGAATGAGTGGACCAGCCATCTGATTTCTCCGCTGGATATTACTGCCATCTCGCCCTTACGCGGAAGAAGCGAATGAACGGAGAACTGAACAAACAACTGAAAGTCAGATTGTTTCAAAACAATCGGCCACAAGGTCGACCTTCAAGAAGCGAGAACACAGACGGGTAAGTTTCGACTCTCATTTGGATACAAAACAACAAAAACACATTGTTTACCTGCATTTAGATTAATACATGTAACTTGTATTGTGCATTTTAGTTACCGGTATAAGATTATTTAATTTGCTTCAGAATGTGATCGTCTCAGTTCATCTGATTATTTCATTAGCCTTTCATTAGCTGGCTGGCTCAGCAGGGCAGCTCTAATGCCAACTTTACGGTCGATTTTAACTCTCAAAAATATATATATATATATATATTTTTTTTTATTCCCATTTATGCAGCATACAAGAGTCAAGGATGGAGATACTATCCACTCAAATTTATTTAAAAATAAAGGTTCTGCGTATATCCTTTAACATGTCTTTTACAATCCTTTAACCCACCATGGGCAATGATAAAGTCACTGTTAAACAGTACAGCATGCAATTTTTTTTTGCATGCTGTACTCATTATTTTACCCCTATTTGGCAAAGCACTTTTGTGTAGTCTGAGGTGAAGTTTTTGTTTTTTTGTTTTTTTTTTTTTTTTGGGGGGGGGGGGAGGCATTGTCACAACACTCCTTGATACATGGGCTCTTGGTCTGGGAGAGAGACGTAAAACCCGCCCACACAGAACACTGGTTAAGTAGACCAATAAGACCGAGCAATCAGCACGTGCTCGCGCTCTCTCTCAGGGAGCTGCTAGCAATATGCGGGAGACTCCCAGAACTTCCAAGAGAGCTAGAAATAATTCAACTTGTCCCATCAGACAAGCAGATGCAGATTTGACTTGTCCAGACCAAACATTTATGCTGCTTTTCCACTACAAACGCGACTGAGTCGGGCTGAGCCGTGCCGTGCTCAGTCGGGCTGAGCGGGGCTGTTGGAGTTGCATTTCGACTACAACCGCGCTGAACCGTGCTGGCTGGAAGTGGGTGGACACATTGGGTGGAGTTAGTGAAAGTGGGTGGACGTCACGTGATGTCGTTAAGCAGCGCAAACAGTGACATCAGTGACCTTTTAAGCGGTAGTCTCACGACCCGAATAGTAAACAATAAACATGGAGGACATGGAGTCGTTAGTGTTGCTGGTCTTGGTTCTGTGGCTTGTTGTCACCGACAACACCAACAGATACTGGCAAGAGCGTATAGATGAGGCGAGGCGCATAAGGCTTCATAATTCTCGTAATTCTCCTTCTTCCGGGTTTACAGTGTTTACAGATCCCAGCGTGCTCGCGGGGCGTGTGTGGGCATGTGAGGACACTCCTCCTCACCAATCAGTGCACAGGGGAGTGTCTCCTCACGCCCCTAGCCTCACTCGGCACGGTTTGGCTCGCTTCAGCCCCACTCCAAAACGGTGCGAGTTTTAGGGGCTAAGCAGGGCTGAAGCGAGCTGAGTCGTGCTGTTTTTTGGTAGTCGAAACGCGAGCCGTGTCGGGCTGAAGTGAGCTGAAGCGAGCTGAAGTGAGCTGAAAAAGGGTAGTGGAAAAGGGCCATTAGTTGCCCCATCCAGTCGGACTACCGCTAATGTCAAGTCTTGATTATTTTTTATTGGCCATCCAGTCCGACGCTTTTGAAATACAGACAGACAAATGCGAAAATTACCGGTCAACATCCGCCAGTCCAGCCTCATTTCCCACACTGTGTATTTATGCTAACAATAATTATTAATTATATCATTTTTTAAATGTGCGATTACACACATTCACCGTGCCAGATAAAACCCAGAGTTTGCCTTAGCAGGTACGGCAAAACGAATTGTGTTTTTTATTGACAATTTTTTCCTGCAAACAAACTGAAATTAAAGTTTTTTTGTTTTTTTTTTTTGTTTTTTAATTCACACTATCACACTCCATTCGCTCGAATAAAAGACACAACTAGATTTAATAAACTACTGGGAATAAATACCACAAATAATATCAGGTCAGTGATTGTCTTGGGGTGGTCATTTCCACTAATGAACGGGGGAGGGAAGAACTGATAACAGGTGGGTTATATTCATCCTGCACTCCGCTAAAAGCTCATAAGGGCAGAATTTCCAACCTCTAACTCGAAAAAAAAAAAGGAAAACAAAACAAGAAAAAAAAAAACAAAACACTGAACTCAGAAAGGTCTCCTCAACCCCAGCTTCAACAAGTGATGTCAAATCAACATGGCTGCTCACGGCATCATCAGCAAATAAGCAGCACCTTTTTTTTTTTTATAAAAGGAGTTATGCTGTGTATTTGCTTAAAGCCTAGGTCACAACCGACGTACGATTTTTTGGCCATGCGATTTTTGGCATTTCCCAAATCGCTGCGGTTTTTTTGTTCGTGGAGAAAGACGCACGTTGGCCGTAAGTTTGTCTTGCAACCTGAAAAAAATGTAAGCGCCCGTAGAGTTTGTTTGACATGACAAAGAACCTCTGCGGCCGGTCTGTGGCTCGAAAATCAGCACGTCACACACGCGCCCTCCGTACATTTCTTTGCACGTAGACCGGCCGTAGGAGCACGTACAGCCGGTTGTGACCTAGGCTTTAGATCAACCAACATCCATTTGCATGTATCTACACATTATCTCACTGAATCTAACACTGCCTATACAATTCACTGTTTCCAGGAGATAAACATGCACTCATATTGCTCACACTAGCTAGCAAGATTGCTGCTAACAAAAGACAAACATGAAGGTGTCCATGTTTTTCTCCCCTCACTTTCTAACTCAAACTCACAGATGTCAAAAATAGCATAATTCTGTTCTAACTTAAGTTACTGTATACATACATGGTAGACCAAGCAGTCTTGAAAGCAGCCAGTGAGTTCACTTATTATGAATGTTTTTTGTTTAACACATCACTTCTGTAACACGTGCATTTCAAATTCCGATCCCAAATCATACAGATGCTTCAACTCTGTATAATTTTTTTTTTAAACGTAGTCCTGGGTATTGACCCAGAGTTCTGTCCTACCAACAGTTTCTCTGCATGCACACTTCTCTTGCGCACACACAATAACTCATGCTACTCACAGTAATACACATACAAAATTCATATTTTTTCAAATGGAGGACTTTGAATTCTGATAAGATTCTTAGAAATTCTCTTTCGAACAAGACTATATACAGTATCAAAATATGCTACTAATAGGTTTATGCAGATAATGCTCTGGAAGTTATAGATACATCTGTAGTATTCTTTTTTAGTATAAATACACAGGTGATTATAGGGAATCACGCACGCTGATTGGTCGAGAAATTCACACTATTTCTCGATAATCACTTTGAGCGACTCGGCAAAATGGCAACCAATCGCTTTGTTACCGTAAGTGAGAAAGAATTACAAATTATGAAGGAAAAATGTTCCTAAAAGCACTAAAGATGCAACGAGGTCTAGTCTAAAACTATTCAAAGGTAAGGTGGAATTGTGATTTATTTTATCGATTTCAAAACGAAGTATTTTATGTGAGTCGGCATAGATAAGTCAACAAGTCTGTGCCACGCCTTTTACATTTGCATGCCACTTTTGAAGTTTGAAATAAATGACAATATGATTTTTTTTTTAATAAATCACCTGTGTATTTAAACTAAAACAATTATCTGCCGAAGGCAAAGTGAGTATCGTTATTATTCACAGATATTCACTGAGCCTTCGGCAAATAATTGTTACATAAAGACCTATAAATAGACACCATGATCAGATCATTTAACGAGGCAACAAAACTCTTTCAAACACCAGAATCAGGATATTTGTCCAACTGGGTGCAGGTATATGGACTGAACGGTGACATTTCACTTTGCATCAAAGTTTAACATTGTTTAGGATCTAAAAGCCTAGGCATTGCTTTAGTGTTTCTGTATATACAATGTTGGCAAACTGGCAGAACATGCTGATTGTGTGCTCTGGACTAACAAAACAGTGAGACACCCAACAAACCGAGTGATGCAAGACTCAGACACTAAGATCACAAGTTGCATGAACATTACCTAGGTCCTCAACGCCAGAGAACACAAGTTCTGCAGCTTTTTTGTTTAATAATATTAGCTAACGTCCTAGCTAAACCTAGAGATGTCTGGGCTGATGATAAAGCAAGCTGTTTGTTTTTCTTACACCTGTGTCACAGCACATATTACGCCATCAGGACGAGTTTAACATGCCATGAGAGGAATTAGCAATCCACTTCCAGTAATTTCCAAGGCCATGTACAATCACAGCTAGGATTAGCTAACCAGCAGCATGACACTGCCTGTTCGAAGCTAGCTAGCTAGCCTACTCATCTAGTTCGGTACTATCTAAATATCTAATATATGCTTAGGAATTAACTATTAAGCTAGATATGGATACATTTATTTATTTATTTATTTATTTGTTTGTTTGTTTGTTTGCCACTGGCAAAACGATAGCTACAACTTTTAGGCCACAGATAGCCAAGCTAGCTCGCTGGCTAAGGCGAGTAAGTTAACTAGTGGTACAAGCATTGCAGCTTCTTTACTCAGATTCAGTAACTATCCTGATAGTTTATCTCTTAAAGTTTAATATTATACGACCCTAGTTACATTTATGAAAAACTCAATGACATTCGTACACCTGTAACAAATAGCAGGTTAGCAAATGCTAGCTAGCTAGCTAGCTAAATCACAAAGAGGGGGTGATGAAAACACTTACAGCTATCACATTGACAAACGTGGTTTTGCCGGAATACTGAAGCCCGACGAGCGTTAATTCCATCTCCTCCTTCCAGAACAGGGACTTAACCCAATCTAAGAACCGGTTAATCAGCGCCAACATTTCTACGACTGATCAATTCTACCACTTTAGCTTTGTTTTTCTCAGCGCTCGGGTTATGAGCAGTAACAGGAGCGTAATGTTTGGGAGGAACTACGCGCTTGTCATATGACCCTGATGCGATTACTTGGACTGTTGCTCCTTACAAGCCACCAACCCCTCTGGAACGAACACAAACATTCTGCGATGCAAAATAGTTCCTCTAAGTTCGTTCTGAGACACAGAGCAAAAATATAAAAACAAAAGCGCTATGAATCAGAATCGGAATGTATAATGTCATTGCATGTTAACATACAAGGAAATTTGCTGTTTCTCTTAAAACAAAGGACAAACTGTACCCCATTCACTCACGTGCACATACATTAAAAGAAGCTACCAGATGAATAACTATAAAATATAATTAAATAGAATATAAAAGAGGGGCGGCACGGTGGTGTAGTGGTTAGCGCTGTCGCCTCACAGCAAGAAGGTCCGGGTTCGAGCCCTGTGGCCGGCGAGGGCCTTTCTGTGTGGAGTTTGCATGTTCTCCCCGTGTCCGCGTGGGTTTCCTCCGGGTGCTCCGGTTTCCCCCACAGTCCAAAGACATGCAGGTTAGGTTAACTGGTGACTCTAAATTGACCGGAGGTGTGAATGGGAGTGTGAATGGTTGTCTGTGTCTATGTGTCAGCCCTGGGATGACCTGGCGACTTGTCCAGGGTGTACCCCGCCTTTCGCCCGTAGTCAGCTGGGATAGGCTCCAGCTTGCCTGCGACCCTGTAGAACAGGATAAAGCGGCTAGAGATAATGAGATGAGAATATAAAAGAATTTAAGGGCGGCACGGTGGTGTAGTGGTTAGCACTGTCGCCTCACAGCAAGAAGGTCCGGGTTCGAGCCCTATGGCCGGCGAGGGCCCTTCTGTGTGGAGTTTGCATGTTCTCCCCGTGTCCGCGTGGGTTTCCTCCAGGTGCTCCGGTTTCCCCCACAGTCCAAAGACATGCAGGTTAGGTTAACTGGTGACTCTAATGCCGCTTTTCCACTACAAACGCGGCTGAGCCGTGCCGTGCTGAGTCGAGCTGAGCGGAGCTGTTGGAGTTGCATTTCGACTACAACCGCGCTGAACCGTGCTGGCTGGAAGTGGGTGGACACATTGGGTGGAGTTAGCGAAAGTGGGTGGACATCACGTGATGTCGTTAAGCGGCACAAACAGTGACATCAGTGATCTTTTAAGCAGTAGTCTCACAGCCCGGATAGTAAACAATAAACATGGAGGACATGGAGTCGTTAGTGTTGCTGGTCTTGGTGCTGTGGCTTGTTGTCACCGACAACGCCAACAGATACTGGCAAGAGCGTATAGATGAGACAAGGCGCATAAGGCTTCAGAAATTCTCGTAATTCGTAATTCTTCTTCTTCTTCCGGGTTTACAGATCTCAGCGTGCTCGCGGGGCGTGTGAGGACACTCCTCCTCACCAGTCAGTGCACAGGGGAGTGTCTGCTCACGCCCCCAGCCTCACTCAGCTCGGTTTGGCTCGCTTCAGCTCCACTCCAAAACCGTGCGAGTTTTGGGGGCTAAGCAGGGCTGAAGCGAGCTGAGTCGTGCTGTTTTAAGGTAGTCGAAACGCGAGCCGTGTCGGGCTGAAGTGAGCTGAAGCAAGCTGAAGTGAGCTGAAAAAGGGTAGTGGAAAAGGGCCATAAATTGACCGTAGGTGTGAATGGGAGTGTGAATGGTTGTCTATGTGTCAGCCCTGTGATGACCTGGTGACTTGTCCAGGGTGTACCCCGCCTTTCGCCCGTAGTCAACTGGGATAGGCTCCAGCTTGCCTGCAACCCTGTAGAACAGGATAAAGCGGCTAGAGATAATGAGATGAGATGAGACAGGAGCATAATGTTTGGGAGGAACTACGTGCTTGTCATATGACCCTGATGCGATTACTTGGACTGTTGCTCCTTACAAGCAACCAACCCCCTGGAATGAACACAAACATTCTGCGATGCAAAATAGTTCCTCTAAGTTTGTTCTGAGACACAGAGCAAAAATATAAAAACAAAAGTGCTACGAATCAGAATGTATATTGTCATTGCATGTTAACATACAAGGAAATTTGCTGTTTCTCTTAAAACAAAGGAAAAACTGTACCCCATTCACTCACATGCACATACATTAAAAGAAGCTACCAGATGAATGAGTAATAACTATAAAATATAATTAAATAGAATATAAATTTTTATATATAAAATATAAAGTTATTGCACATGAGTGTATTATGATTGCACTTGAGGTAAAATTGTTGGGGTGGGGTGTGTGAGTTCAGTTCACTAGTAGCTGTTGGGTAGAAGCTGTTCCTGAGTCTGGAAGTGCATCTTCCAGATGGCAGTAGTGAGAACAGGTGATGAAATGGATGTATATTGTCCTGAATGATATTGCAGACGGGCAGCACAGTGGTGTAGTGGTTAGCGCTGTCGCCTCACAGCAAGAAGGTCTGGGTTCGAGCCCCGTGGCCGGTGAGGGCCTTTCTGTGCGGAGTTTGCATGTTCTCTCCATGCCCGTCTGGGTTTCTTCCAGGTGCTCCGGTTTCCCCCACAGTCCAAAGACATGCAGGTTAGGTTAACTGGTGACTCTAAATTGATCGTAGGTGTGAATGTGAGTGTGAATGGTTGTCTATGTGTCAGCCCTGTGATGACCTGGCGACTTGTCCAGGGTGTACCCCGCCTTTTGCCCGTAGTCAGCTGGGATAGGCTCCAGCTTGCCTGCGACGCTGTAGAACAGGATAAAGCGGCTAGAGATAATGAGATGAGATATTGCAGGCTCTGCTGAGGCAACGAGATCTGTAGATGCCCTCCAGGGTGGGGGGTCTGATGATTTTTTTTTTTAAGAACAGCTTTATTCATCACACGTACACTTAAGCATAGTGAAATTCCTATCTGCATTTAACCCATCTGAAGCAGTGAACACACACATGCACACACACACATACCCAGAGCAGTGGGCAGCCATGCTACAGTGCCCAGGGAGCAATTGGGAGTTAGGTGCCTTGCTCAAGGGCACTTCAGCCCAAGGCTACCCCATATTATTAATAACCCTCTGAAGAGCTGCTCTCCCAGATAGCATTACAGTCCGCGGCTGATGTTCTAAGGTCCGCATTGGTTCTCTCTGACAGGCCAACCCTTTCCCCAGGTCAGCGTCGGATGAGAGTAGAATGATACACACAGTGATGGGTTCATACACCCCTGGGGCGGGACCACGCGGGCACGCTCTTCAACAGTTTCAACAGACACCAACAATTTCTTCAACAGTTTCAACAGACACATGTTTTTAGTGATCCGTGCCAGACCTGGCCCACATCCGTTCCAGATCCAAAAATTGTATCTGTGCCGGATATGGGGCGGAGAGCAAAAGTTATGTGAGACGGATCTGTTTGCTGTATTCAGACCGGACTTTGGGGTCCATCCAGTGCTGATCCGGCTCAGATCAAATTGCTATCTGGGCTGTCTGCTGTTGAACAGTTTCCATACCAGGTTGTTATGCAGTATGTCAGTATACTCTCGACCTAGCAGTGGTAGAATGACTCCAGAAGCTTTGCAGAGAGGTTGGTCTTACTCAGAGTCCTGTGGAAGTAGAGTCTCCATTGAGCCTTTTTGACTAGAGGAGTGGCATTAACCATCCACTTGAGGTATTCACTGATGTGTTGGACCCATGAACTTAAAACTGAAGACCCTCTCCACCTCCTCTCCTCTAATTTCCAGTGGCAGGGGCTCCTCCTGATGTCATCTGAAGTCTATAAGAAGCTCCTATGTCTTTTTAATGTTTAGCAACAGAGGTGGCATGGTGGTGTAGTGGTTAGTACTGTCACCTCACAGCAAGAAGGTTCTAGGTTCAAGCTCAGGGGCTGACAGGGGCCTTTCTATGTGGAGTTTGCATGTTCTCTGTGTGTTTCCTCTGGGTGCTCTAGTTTCCTCCACATGTGGAAGACATGCAGGTCATCCAAAGATATGCAGGTTAGGCTAATTGGTGACTCTAAATTGACCATGAATGGTTGTTTGTCTCTACAGTGTCTTGCAATAGTATTCATCCCCTTTATGTTTGTCCTGTTTTGTTGCATTACAAGCTGTAATTAAAATGGATTTTTGGAGGGTTAGCACCATTTGATTTACACAACATGCCTACAACTTCAAAGGTGAAAATTGTTGTTTTATTGTGACACAAACAATAATTAAGATGAAAAACCTTAAATCTGGCATGTGCATCGGTACTCACAACCCCCTCCCCAAAGTCAATACTTTTACTGCAATTACAGCTGCAAGTCTCTTGGGGTACGTCTCTATTAGCTTAGCACATCTAGCCACTGGGATTTTTGCCCATTCCTCAAGGCAAAACTGCTCCAACTCCTTCAAGTTAGAGGGGTTGCATTGGTGTTCAGCAATTTTCAAGTTATGCCACAGATTCTCAATTGGATTGAGGTCTGGGCTTTGATTAGGCCATTCCAAAATATTTAAATGCGACTGGATGATAATCATTGAGGCAGGTCATTGTGTGTTTTTGGGGGATGGGAACAATGGTTGCTGATTTCAGGCATGCGGGAACTGTGCATAAGGAGAGAGAGAGAGAGAGAGAGAGAGAGGTTGAATATGTGTGTGAGTACCTCTGCTAGTTGGTCAGCACAGGCCTGAAGCAAACGTCCTTGTTTGCCATCAGGACCTGCTGCTTTCCTTGTGTTAATGCTGCAGAGTGTCCGTCGTACTTGATGTGTATGTAGGACAAGGGCCGGTGAGTCTCCTGTCAGATTGGCGCTGACAGGAGGCTGGTTATTGTCTTTATCAAACCGAGCAAAGAAAGCGTTGGGCTCCTCTGCTAGGTTATTACTGTTCTTGAATGGCATGTGCTGTATGTCATTTTTCTTTTTGTAATCCATGATTAATCAGATGCCTTGCCACATCCGCCGCGTATTGGAGCTATTGCCAAAGTCCTCTTCAATCCATTGTTTGTATTTGTGTTTTGCTGACCTGATGCCTCTCTTCAAATTTGCCCTGGAGGGTACTGTAAGCTGAAGGATCTCCTGATTTGAAGGCTGTGTCCCTTACCCTGAGCAGCTGTTTTACCTCGCTGTTCATCCATGGTTTTTCATTTGGGTACACTTTGATCCTTTTGTTAACAGTGACATTGTGCACACAGAAGTTAATATATGACAGCACAGATGAAGTGTATGAGTCCAAGTCTGTCTGATGGGAGAATATGTTCCAATCTGTGTGCTCAAAGCAGTCTTAGAGCTGGGAGGTGGCAGCCTCTGACCAGACTTTAACCATCCTGCTGGTTGGTTTCACACTGTTAACAAGGGCTTTGTGTGCAGGGACAAGAAACAAAGAGAGGTGGTCTGATTGTCCGAGGTAGGAACAGGGTATCACTGTGTAGGTATCTGTGGCAGCGGAGGCGTGGCCAAGCAGCAGTCTGTGAATGGAGGGCGGGGTCGGGGAAGGTAAGTGGCTAAGTCATTCCACCTGCTGTCAATTAATGTGTGTGTGTCTCTGTTTGTTACAGGGATGGAGCATAAAAGGAGAGCGAGAGAGCAGAGAAAGAGAGCTCTCTCCCCAACCACAATGCATGTGAGTGAGTGAGTGAGTGAGTGAGTGAGTGAGTGAGTGATGGATGGAAAGGAAAGGAAAGCAAGCAAGCAAGCAAAGCAAGCAAGCAGAAAAGCCGAATAAAAAGATATTCGTACAAATATCAACTCTCGCCTGCCGTGCTTCTGTGCTCCCGGGTTTCGGCACCACTGTAAAACTTCCTGATGTGGGTGGAGCACAGAAGCATGGCAGGCGAGAGTTGATATTTATATGAATATCTTTTTATTTGGCTTTTCAGCTTGCTTCCTTCCTTCCTTTCATCCATCCATCCATCCATCCATCCATCCATCACTCACTCACTCTCTCACACACATGCATTGTGGTTGGGGAGAGAGCTCTCTTTCTCTGCTCTCTCTCTCCTTTTATGTTCCTCCCTGTAACAAACAGAGACACACACATTAATTGACAGCAGGTGGAATGACTTAGCCACTTACCTTCCCCGACCCTGCCCTCTATTCACAGAATGTTGCTTGGCCACGCCCCCACTGCCACAGTATCTTATGTTTGTGTAAACATGATCCAAGGTGTTTTCCCCTCTGGTTTTGTACTTCACCTGCCTGATCCATCCTGGTGCCCTGTGTCTGGTTGGAGTCTCATCGCATCGCTCCTGTGGAGGATGGCCCCATATGGACAGCTGAAAGTCACGCTTGGAAGACGCTCTGGACACTTACAGTAATGCTTTTATGGCTGAGGACTACAGTTGACTTGCTAACTTTAGGACTGCAGTTGACATGGACAGTTTTGCACTCAAGTTTCCATCAATGAAGAGTTTATAACATCAACAAAACTGACTTCATGTTAAAACTGTTAATGTTATAGTCATGTTGTCTGTTGTTGCTCAAATGAGGATGGGTTCCCTTTTGAGTCTGGTTCCTCTCGAAGTTTCTTCCTCATGTCGTCTGAGGGAGTTTTTCCTTGCCACCGTCGCCACAGGCTTGCTCATTGGGGATAGATTATGGATAAAATTAGCCCATGTTTTAAGTCGTTCAAATTCTGTAAAGCTGCTTTGCGACAATGTTTATTGTTAAAAGCGCTATACAAATAAACTTGACTTCACATGTTGGTAAAATCTAGGAAGTACATTCTTGAGGTGTACTTGGTTAAAATCCCCAGCGATGATAAAAACTCCATCCACATGTATGTTCTGTTGTTTACTGATAACATCATATAACTGCTCCAATGCTAGTTTAACATTAGCCTGTGGTGGTATGTATACTGCCATGATGATTACTACTGGATATTCCCTGAGCAAGTAAAATGGTAGGCATTTTAGCATTAAATATTCCAAGTCTGGAGAGCACAACTTATCGATTGTGGTTGCGTTTGTGCACCAAACATTGTTAATGTAAACACAGTGTCCTCCCTCCTTTTTTCTTACCGGAGTCAGGCGTTCTGTTGGCATGGTGGAGCGTGCGGCCTGCTAGCTCAGCTGCACTGTCCAGTATACTGGGGTTCAGCCACATCTCCAAAAAGATCAGAAGGCAGCAGTCTTTTAACCTCCTGTTCATAGCGATGTCCAGTCAGAGCTCGTCCATTTTATTGGTAAGTGATCTGGTGTATGCAAGGAAAGCACTTGGGAGAGGGGTTTTGTAAGGAGCAGATCTTAATCTAGCTTGCGCACCTGCTCGCTTGCCCCTCTTCTGTTTCCTCTCCCTGCACTGTCTGCATTGTCTCCTCCTGAGGGCAGGAGTTAATGCTGGTCCCGGTGTTCTCAGGATCTCCTGCAGAATGGCCTTTGAGTTGAAATAGTGTTTTTTACAGTTCATGCTGATCTGTAGTAGCTCCTGGCGGCTGTAGTAAAAGTTCGCACTCATTTGTAAGGCGACAAAAGTCAGTAAAAAGAACACTATAAACAAAAAAAGCACCTATTTGACAAAAAAGCACCTATTTGAAGAGCATGAAGCCACTATGTCTGTGCGCACTGCCATTTTGTAAATATCTGCCAATAGAAGTACATAATATATTATAGTGCAGTGAAATTCTTTTCTTTGCATATCCCAGCTGGAGTCAGCCATGATTCATGGCCCCTGATGCATTATCTGTAACTGTAATCTGTAACTTTGCTTATCCTGTGCAGGGTTGCGGGCAAGCTGGAGCCTATCCCAGCTGACTATGGGTAAGAGGCAAGGTACACCCTGGACAAGTTGCCAAATCATTGCAGGGCTAACACAGAGACAAACAACAATTCACACCTATGGTCAATTTAGAACCACCAATTAACCTAAGCCGCATGTCTTTGGGGGAAAACGGAGCACCCAGAAGAAACCCACACAGACACAGGGAGAACATGCAAACTCCACACAGAAAGGCCCCTATCAGCCACTGGGCTCGAACCCAGAACCTTCTTGCTGTGAGGTGACAGTGCTAACCACTACACCACCATGCTGCCCTGCCCCTAGAGCAGAAAGGGCTAAATGCTTTGCTCAGGTGCCCAAATGGTGGCAGCTTGACTATATAGAGGCTTGAACCCCCAACCTTCTGCTCATTAACGCTTCACTTTTCAGCCACTGAAACACAACTTACAAAGCGATCTTCAAAGCGATCAGTGCAAAAAGAATATGAAATGCTGCAGAATCAGCAAATGTTTCATGAGATGGTATGATGTGACCAAAATTGAAATGTTTGGCCTTGGCAAAAAAGCACAACATTTGATATAAACTTGACATAACTGTCATGGAAGGGTGGCTAGGAAAATACCCCTTCTCTCCAAAAAGAATTTGGCAGCATAGCTTAGGTGTGCAAAATTGCATCTGAACAAACCAGCAAAGTTCTGGAACAATATCTTTTGGACCATGGTGGAGATGTTTTGGCATCATGCAGGTGAAAACCTGGAAAGAGAACTAATGGAGGGACAGAAACCAGCAGGTAATGCAAGCATTTGTGTCTTTTGCCTTATACATCTACTGGAGGGGTGTGTGGTCAGTAATTAAGGTAAAGTGGCAACCAGACAAATAATACCTATATTCTCTGATGACCAACTTTATGGCCAAGGCTTCTCTCTCCAATGCAGCATACTTCTTCTCTGCCAGTGTTAGTTTGTGGCTAATAAACAGCATGGGATGGTCAAAGACCTGAGAAAGCACAGTGCTCAGGCCCAGTTCTGATGCATTCGTCTGCAGGAAGAATGGTTTCTGAAGTCCAGATTGAAGATTGGGCAGTGTTGAGAGCCCTCTTCAGGGTCTGGAACAACTGCTCTGTGTGCTATGTCCATTGCACTTTCTCCGACTGCCCTTTCCTGGTCAGGTCTGAGAGGGGAGAGGCTAGGCACAAACCTGTGGTAATACCCAGCCAGCCCAAGGAGGCACATACCTGTCAGTATGTGGTAGGCTGGGGTACTCCTGGACTACCTTGATCATCTTCTCTTGTGGTTTTTTCAACCCTGATCAATGCGATGTCCTAGATACTGAGCTTCTGACAGCCCCAGGTGGCAGTTTTGAGGGTTTGCAGTGAGCCCAGCTTTTCTCAACCCCCGTAAGATGGCCTTGATGTGGTGGAGGTAGAGGGCCGAAGTGGATGGATGGATGAATGAATGAATGATGTTATCCAGGTATGCCACAGTGAATTAATTGCAGGGGAATAGGATGATGTCCACAAGACATTGAAAGGTTGCCGGTGTCCCCTGGAGGCTGAATGTGAGGACCCAGTTCTGCCAAAGGCCCAAAAGTGGCACTTGTGAGGGTTTGCGGTTAGTTCTGCTTTTCTCAACCCCTCTAAGATGGCCCTGAGGTGGTGGAGGTTGAGAGCCCAGGTGGATGAAATCATGACAATGTCATCCAGGTACACCACACTGAATTCATTGTGGGGGAGTAGGATGATGTCCACAAGGCATTGAAAAGTCATGGGGACCCCATGGAGGCTGAATGGGAGGACCTGGTACTACCAAAGGCCCCAGGTGGTTCTGAAGGCTGTTTTGGCCTTTGCTTTGTGTGTCAGGGGCACTTGCCAGTAGCCTTTGGTCAAGTACAACTTTGAAATTAATTGAGCCCTCCCCAGTTGGTCGATCAGGTCATCCATTCTGGGCATTGGGGTAGCAATTGAAATCAGAAATGTCAGCAAGTTTCATGAAATCATTGCAAAGTCTCAGTGTACTGTCTGGCTTGGGTACCACACCAATGGAGCTGGACCAGGGGCTGGTGGACTCCTCGATGAGTCAGTCTCACCGCAGTCATGCAACTTCCTCTTTGATAGTCTAATGCTGGACCTCTGTGACATGGTAGAGGCACTGTTTGACAATGACGGGGGTGGGGTGGTGTTGGATGTCATGCTGGATCAGGCGGGTCTGACCTGGTTCTGACCTGGTTCTACTGAAAAACACATCACTGAAATGATCCAGTAGCTCTCCTAATTCCTGCAGCTGACAGATTGTGGGATATTTGCCTCATTGGACCAGGGTGTGCACCAGTGAATTTGAGGAGACAGAAGCATGTGTTGACTGCAATAAGAGGAGCTCTATCCAGCATTTCAGCAGGTTGACATGGTAATTTTGAGAAGACTTTCTCTTACCTGGTTGTTGCAGGTGGTAGTTGATGGGACAGACCCATTCCACCATGGGGAAGGGACCCTGCCAACAAGCTAGGAACAAGCAGTTTGCTGAGGGGAGAAGCAGGAGGATGCAGTCTCCAGGCTGGAACTCCCAAGGCTTAGCAGGACGATTGTACACCCTGCTCTGCTCAGCTTGGGTCTTGAGCATGTGCTGGTGGATAATGGGAGCAACCTTCTCAATGTGCTCCTGCATCTCACAGACATGCTTGCTGGTTGTTCTGAAGGGGGACAGTTGTTCTTTCCAAGCCTCCCTCTCTATGTCCAGCAAGCCCCAGGGTCTCTTCCTGAACAATAGCTCAAATGGTGTGAAGTCAATGAAAGCCTGAGGGGTCTCATACACTGCAAACAGGACATACAGGAGGAGCAGATCCCAGTTCCTGCCATCCTCATCCACCACATGCCTTAGCATCCTCTTCAGGGTCTGGTTGAATCTTTCTACCAGCCCATTAGTCTGAGGCTTCACATGCAACAACCAACATACATCTGCCATTAGCTTCAAGATGAAGGGCATACCTTGGTGGGTGAGGAGGTCGGTGGGTAGACCCACATAGGAGAACAGCAGAACCAGTCCCCTGGTGATGTTTTTAGAGGTGGCTTTCTATAGTGGGACCACCTTGGAGTAGCAGGTGGCATAATGCATTATGGTGTATATATTCGTTGCCCCAGGAAGGCCTTGGGAGTGGACCCACCAGATCCAGCCCCACTCTCTCAAAAGGGACTCTGATGATGGGCAGAGGCACAAGCACCACTAGAGGTGGTTTCTTTGGCACTGTGTGCTGGTACTGAAGGCAGTGCTGGATGAAGTTCTGGACCTCAGCATTTATTCCTGCCCAGAGGGAGTGATCCTGGATTTTCTTTATGGTGTTTCACCATTTAAGGTGGCTGCACAGAGGATGGGAACGAGCTAGATGCATAATTACCTCAACCTTGCAGCATGGGACCACTAGTAGGTCTGTGGGCTCACCCTGATGCTCAATATGGAAGTACAGAAGCCTCTGGTGAATGAAGAAGTAGGAGGCCAGGAGGGGTTGCCAAGGTTGCTGGTTTTCACCCTCAATGATATGCATCTGTGATCAACAATGCTCCAGTCTCTTGTCCTTCTTCAGCTTCCACCCAAAGTTCCTTTCTCTGGTCACCTGCAGCAATTCTTCCACTGTCGCCCTCACGTTTGTTGGCTAGGCACACATCATGCTGCTGCTGCTGAGTACAGGCTCTGGACCGCCGGAATGACCACTGTTGCCTCTTCTTTTCCATGGCAGGCAGCTCACATAGGAAGCCGGGCCAGTCCTGACCTAAGAGGAGAGGGACAGGGAGGTCCACTCCAACCACTCTAATAGTTAAAACCCACTCAATGGAGGAACCACTCCAGTGGTTAAAACCCACTCGCCTTGCTCATCACCAACCCAAACATTGTGTCCCCATACACGCAGGTGACATTGACTGTACCACTTAGCCCAGGAGCGGTGCAGAGCAGTGGCTGGAAAGGTGAGACAGCCGAGGCATTGCAGGCTATAGCTTGAGCTTCAGAAGTGAGCCATGAGAGATCTTGCTGGCAGCAGATACTCTTGGCCGGCTCTGCCCAGTGGCCACACTGATGGCAGTGGTCCAAAACAGAGGTACCGAAGTGTCACTGTCCCTTCAGCACCATCAGAGTGGCAGTGTGAAGAGCAATTACAGGACTGATGGGGTTTTCTTGGGCCACTGCCACACCAAGTCAAAGTCTGGACCTCAACCCCATAGAGAGCTGTGCATTAATTAATTCCTTCAAACATCTCTGAACTGATGCAATGTTTTAAAAAAAGAGTGGGCCAAAATTTATTGGCAATAAATTGAGAACAATAAACTCTTACAGAAAACGTTTACTTCAAATTCTTGTTGTGAAAGGTGATTCTACATGTTACTGATTTATAGGGTGTACTTATTTGTTTCCCACCTGGTATGTGCATGTTGATTGACCTTTTGGGAAAAAATGATTACATTTTGGTATCTGTTGTGTTTTTTCTTCTCAGCTAAGGTTATTTATTTATTTCTATAAGTTGGTGAAGAGAGCACAATTGTTTCTTTCTTTTTCTCATGAATGCAGAGTGAAACTAGAAAGGCTGGATAAAATCCACGCAAACTCAGAGAGAATATGCAGGAAAAAAAAAAAACAGATGGTGACCGTGGAGTTGTGAATGTAGCCCTGTCTAAAGTCATACAGTTCATAAAATCAGTAACACAGCAGGTATATAGTTATATAACAAACAAAAGTTTATAATACTAAACTGGTTAAAATATGTATTGGAAAAAATGCATAAATATCATATGTACAGTTTAAAATGTTAAATAAATTTGTAAAAAGAGTAATGTTCCTTTAAAATCCATAATTTAGGAGAAAATGAGTTTGTTTGATCTACTCTGCGTAAACAGCCATGCAACCTAACCTATTACCAGTTAATGTCAGTCAATCTGTTTATGTATTGTTATTGGGTCTTTAACAAATGAACAGCCAATCCAAGCCGTTCCCTCAAATGGGGCGGGACAAGTGGTGCAGACCAGGGTAGTGTTGGGTTTCGCGAGAGACTTATGGCCCTTTTCCACTACCCTTTTTCAGCTCGCTTCAGCTCACTTCAGCCCGACACGGCTCACGTTTCGACTATCTAAGAACAGCACGACTCAGCTCGCTTCAGCCCTGCTCAGCCCCCAAAACTCGCATGGTTTTGGAGTGGGGCTGAAGCGAGCCAAACTGAGCTGAGTGGGGCTAGGGGCGTGAGGAGACACTCCCCTGTGCACTGATTGGTGAGGAGGAGTGTCCTCACATGCCCACACACGCCCCGCGAGCACACTGGGATCTGTAAACACCGTAAACCCGGAAGAAGGAGAATTACGAATTACGAGAATTATGAAGCCTTATGCGCCTCGCCTCATCTATACGCTCTTGCCAGTATCTGTTGGCGTTGTCAGTGACAACAAGCCACAGCACCAAGACCAGCAACACTAACGACACCATGTCCTCCATGTTTATTGTTTACTCTCCGGGTCATGAGACTACCGCTTAAAAGATCACTGATGTCACTGTTTGCGCCGCCTAACGACATCACCTGACGTCCACCCACTTTCGCTAACTCCACCCAATGTGTCCACCCACTTCCAGCCAGCACGGTTCAGCGTGGTTGTAGTCGAAATGCAACTCCAACAGCCCCACTCAGCTCGACTCAGCCTGACTCAGCACGGCACGGCTCAGCCCAACTCAGCCGCGTTGGTAGTGGAAAAGCAGCAATACTGTGTCCGGAGAAAGGAGCGACGAGCAGCGTGCTGCTGAGAGTATTTCAAAGTTTTATCTACAAGGTCGACTACTTGTGGTCCTGATAATAACTTGATTGTAACTCAAAAAAGGTAAATAAGTATGTGCCTTTTGTTCTGTGCTGTAACTAACCGTTATAGTGATAAGACATGATGTTAGTTAGTGACCTGCTTAGCATACTATGTATATGTGCCTGGATATCATACTGTTACGGTAGCATTGTAATGCTTCCTAGTTAAAACAGACTTCACGTTAATTTGACATGAAATAGCATTTGGTATTGTGGCTCAACTGAGTTAATATGCTTAAAGGAGATGTGGAGAGAGAGGTCGGAGCGGTTTTCCTGGTCTTCCCAGTGACGGACTCTGCTGTTTTCTTCCTGTGATTCCTGTGATGCTGTGTACTAACTGCTCAACAGTGACTGCTATCCCCATTAACAATTCGTCTGGGAATCATGAGTACTAAGTCAAGTCAAGTCAACTTTATTGTCAAATATGCTATACATGCTCGACATACAGCACAGATGAAATTTCAGTCCTTTCTGACCCACGGTGCAAACAGATAATGCAATAAATAAAAAATAAAAATAGAATAATTTAAAAAACAAACAAACAATATAAACAGTATAAACACTCTAGACAGGAACTAGACATAGACTAAACACTCAGACAAACAATATAAACAGTATAAATAAACAGTATAAACACTAGATAAGAACTAGACATAGACTAAACACTCAGACAATATAATTACTAACTAAACTAACTGAACTTGCACGTGCTTTTTGTTTTCTGCTCACGGCAGAGTGAAGCGGCCATTAAAGTTTTTAGGCTTCATTGCACCCCAGCTTCAAATCAGGCCTGCAACAGGGTCAAATTTCTTGATTAACGAGTGAAGGTGTGTGTGTGTGTGTGTGTGTGTGCCCGCCCACGGGTATACATTGAGTGATTTTGATGGCTTGTATGTGATTAACAACTGTGTTTGGTTAATATCAACCATATTCAAAAGGTAACTTTTCGTTTAAGAGGTATTTGAGAGGTAACTATTTTGATTTAAGGTATCTAAAAGGTATTTATTTTGTATAAAAGCTATTAAAAAGGTACTTATTTTGATTAAAGAAAGTTAAAAGGTATTTTGGTGTAATTTAAAAGCATAAAAAAGTATTTTGTACTTTTTTTATAAAGGTATAAAAGAGATTTTTGAAACTTAAAGGAAGAGGTTTGAAAACTAAAGAGACCTGATATTTCATTTTGTACAACTTTATTTATAAAATTTGAGTATTGTTTATATTTTATTTCAAATAGAAAGAGTTACCAAACTCTATTATTTAATTTTGTAAACAAATACCTGTAAAAGGATTTTTGCATTTAATGTACCATTGTGTGGTGGTCCTGATAAATTTTGCTGAGGAAGTTTAGAAATCAAAATTGGGGTAAAATTCAAAAGAGGTAAATTAAGGGGTAATAATACATTTCAATAACAGTTCAACAACTAACTCAGGCCCTGTCCCATGGTACTACACCCTCAAGATAAAATACAACATAGCTACGTGGGACCTGGGTTACATGAAGCAGCAGCATGTCCCACTGTACCACCATGCCACCTTTTTTTTTTTTTAAATGGCACTCAGTGGGATGTTTAAAGTTTTGAATATTTCTTTTTACAAACCAAAGCCTGGTTGATATTTTCCCAGAAGTTTGTCCTGAATTTGTTTTGAAAGCTCATTGGTCTTCATGATGCTGTTTGTTTGGTATATTCTCTGTCAACTCTGGAGCCTTCCAGGAACAGGTGTAATTAATAATATAGATATTTAGGCACTGCCGAGTTGCTGAGTTGCTGATGAGTGTATGAGCAAAATATTTGCATGTGTACAAAATCAACCTGAATAGAATAATATTATAGCATATGAACCATCGAATTATGTAGTTGTTAGGGTGCAGGCACTTACAGATGCAAACGCAGGGGACAGCTGGTGCATTGCAAACTGTAAACAAAGCCAAATCGGGAAACTGGCAACATAGCCAGGGACGGGCAAGGGTCAGTTGATCGGCAAACAGAATATCAGATCAGGTGAGAGAACGAAGTCAGACATAAAAATAAACAGAGTTCAATAATGGGAAGTCAGGCATGGGGACACAGAATGATACTTCACAAAGTCAGTGTGTGAGAGCTGCGCTTATATAGGGAAGGTGATTGCTAGTAAATTAGAGACAGGTGTTGAGGATAGAATTCTGGTGACAAGGGGCGCTGTGGCCCTTGGGAAGTGTAGTTTGGAGCGGCCATGTTTGAAGGCTGCGCCGAACTCAGGTTTTCAGCACTGTGAAGAAGACCTTTATTATCCCACAATGGGGAAATTTCCTGTTTGCAGCAGCAGAAGAGGACATATCAATCTACACAAGTAAGTAAATAAATAAAAGCACACACACATACGTATGTACTGTATGTGTGTGTGGTCGAAATACTTTTTTCCAGTGTTCTGCAATATTGCAGAATGTCAATTTTGTTCTGCAATTTGGAAATATTTTCTGCAAATACACTAGCCTCCATACTACACCCTTCTCAACCTAATAATGCCTATATTTACATCATATCTAGCTTTACAACTCATAGCATTACTGTAATTCTTTATTCTCTCACTCTATTTTTAATTTCAGTCTTCACAGATCCTTCTCTGCAGCAAAGTTATCATTCCATGATACCTCCACAGGTCTTTCATCCCCCTCGCCCTGACACTACGGGCTACTACAACTTGAAGTATACCAACTAATTCATAAATGTACTAGTTATCACACCCACACATTATCCTTCCACACAACATACTAATAAAGGTATCACCACAATAAAAAATAGAACACAACTGTTCAAGAAACAAAACATTCATTTTCATGTTACACATCATGTTACATTTTGTCAAGATTAAGTTTCTAGCTTGAATAATAGATTGTTACCCAAAATGTACTTCATTCACATTGTTTGCATCTGCAACCTGTAGTTTTAAATTGAAAGCAAGGTTTCAATTCTACAGTACACTCTGTTACATCTTACGATGATGCAAAGAATTGATGCCATTAAGGAATAAAACCCAACTGGCAAATGGAAAGACGTTTGGGTTCATTGTGTTTGCCTGGCTTCTAAAGTGCAAGGTCATGAACTGAACTGAGAACTACTGCAGGGACTTCACTGCTCTAAACTAACAACAGAGAACTGGGTACAAACTAATCATGGCAGAACTGAGAGCTACAGGACTGAACCTGTGAGCTTTGTCTTACAGGGCAACTGTTTTACTTTGTGCTAGTCTGCACCACAGGCAAGACAGCACTAGTAAAAACAATAGAACATGTACACAAAACATGTATTAGTGTAGCTTGGTATGAGAAAACAAAATATTCAAAAGTATCTATGAATAAAGGTAAAATACTGTTGCTGTCTTCAAAAGAGATATCATATCAGTATAATTTTGCATGATTCAACAATACAATATATACAAACCTATACAATTTACCAATATATATGTATGCAAGATAAGAACTAGTCAGAGTCTTCGCTTTCGCTTTTTGTTGTCCCCCTCGCGGATGTGCGATCTGTCGCTGTTGTTGTTGGAGTCACGCTGGCTGCCGGTGTCACGGTCAGACCGTGACACCGCCATGCATCTCCCAGAATTCAATGCAGCACAACAAACATGGCTCCCAAGAAGAGGATTGTTTCTTTGGGGCAAGAGTCTAACAAAAATGCCAAGAAAACAAAGACGATTTTGTCGTATCTTGACAAAACCGGTGTCACGGTCTGAATTTACCACCAGTCTGAATTTACCAGGTAAATTTATACTGTAGCAGCCATGGTCTAACCTTACCACAGTATAAATTTACCAACTTGGTATAATTGGGCCTAGTCTGAATTTACCAGCCTAATATGAGATTTATGTTCATGTTCATACTTGAATTATTTACACTTTATCTTGATGAATATTGATTTGTTTAAGTAAGACTCCTCATGATTATAATAATTTAGTTTCGTCTCGTCTCGTCTCGTCTTCTTCCGCTTTATCCGGGGCCGGGTCGCGGAGGCAGCAGTCTGAGCATGGAAGCCCAAACTTCCCTTTCCCCAGACACCTCGGGAAGAACACCGAGGCGTTCCCAGGCCAGCCGAGAGACATAGTCCCTCCAGCGTGTCCTGGGTCTTCCCCGGGGCCTCCTCCCGGGGGGACATGCCTGGAACACCTCCCCAGGGAGGAGTCCAGGAGGCATCCGAAAAAGATGCCCGAGCCACCTCAGCTGATTCCTCTTGACGTGGAAGAGCAGCGGCTCTACTCCAAGCTCCTCCCAAGTGACTGTGCTTCTCACCCTATCTCTAAGGGAGCGCCCAGCCACCCTGCGAAGGAAACTCATTTCAGCCGCTTGTATCCGCGATCTTGTTCTTTCGGTCATTACCCAAAGCTCATGACCATAGGTGAGAGTCGGAACGTAGATCGACTGGTAAATTGAGAGCTTCGCCTTTTGGCTCAGCAACCTTCTTCACCACGACGGACCAGTAAAGTGACTGCATCACTGCGGAGGCTGCACCGATCCGCCTGTCGATCTCACACTCCATCCTTCCCTCACTCGTGAACAAGATCCCGAGATACTTAAACTCCTCCACTTGAGGCAGGACTTCTCCACCAACCTGGAGAGGGCAAGCCACCCTTTTCTGGTCAAGAACCATGGCCTCAGACTTGGAGGTGCTGATTCTCATCCCAGCCGCTTCACACTCGACTGCAAACCGCCCCAGTGCATGCTGAAGGTCCTGGTTTGAAGAAGCCAACAGGACAACATTATCCGCAAAAAGCAGAGATGAAATCCTGTGGTTCCCAAGCAGGATTCCTTCTGGCCCCTGGCTGCGCCTAGAAATTCTGTCCATAAAAATTATTAACAGAACCGGTGACAAAGGGCAGCCCTGCCGGAGTCCAACATGCACTGGGAACAGGTCTGACTTACTGCTGGCAATGCGAACCAGACTCCTGCTCCATTTGTACAGGGATCGGACAGCCCTTAGCAAAGAGCTCCGAACCCCATACTCCCGAACCACCCCCCACAGAATACCATGAGGGACACAGTCGAATGCCTTCTCCAGATCCACAAAGCACATGTGGACTGGTTGGGCAAACTCCCATGAACCCTCGAGCACCCTATGAAGGGTATAGAGCTGGTCCAGTGTTCCGCGACAGGACAAAAACCGCATTGTTCCTCCTGGATCTGAGGTTCGACTATTGGTCGAATTCTCCTCTCCAGTACCCTGGAGTAAACCTTCCCTGGGAGGCTGAGAAGTGTGATTCCCCTATAATTGGAGCACACTCTCAGGTCCCCTTTCTTAAAAAGAGGGACCACCACCCCAGTCTGCCACTCCAGAGGCACTGTCCCCGACCGCCATGCGATGTTGCAGAGGCGTGTCAACCAAGACAGCCCCACAACATCCAGAGACTTGAGATACTCAGGGCAGATATCATCCACCCCCGGTGCCTTGCCACCAAGGAGCTTGCAAACCACCTCAGTGACTTCGGCTTGGGTAATGGATGAGTCCACCTCTGAGTCATCAGCCTCAGTCTCCTCAATGGAAGACATGACGGTGGGATTGAGGAGATCCTCAAAGTATTCCTTTGTGGCAGCAGGGGCGTGGTCAAGCGCCGGTCTGTGACAGGAGGGCGGAGTCAGGGAAGGTAAGTGGCAGAATCACTACACCTGAGAGCAATTAACCTGTGTTTGTGTGTCTTCCCAGTGACCACGCCCTATATCAGGAGGGAGAGTGAGAGCGGAAGGAGCTCAGCCCTGAACAAGATGCCAGTTGTGTGTGTGTGTCTGTTTGAGTGAGTGAAGTATTGTTAAACTGAAAAGTCTAGCAATAAATGCTATTTTGAACCTGATCTCTGTCCTGCTGTCCTCTGTGCTCCACCCACCAATACTGAACCGCTACAGTGGTGCCGAAACCCGGGAGAGTGGAGCACCAACCCAGCAGCCCCATGGAATCCTCCCCGTTCGCCGACCTGGTCCACCAGCCAGCACCAGGCGCTCGTCACACTCTGAAAGGAACAAGAGCGACACTTTAAAGCCCTGGTGCTGGCCCAGCAGGAAGATCGCGAGGCATTCCGGCATCTCCTCACGTCGGCGGGGTCCACCAGCGCTCCAGCCGCGGGCCCGTCTCCCCTCACTGTCACCAAGATGGGCCCGCAGGATGACCCCGAGGCGTTCCTCACATTGTTTGAACAGGTCACTGAAGCCTTGGGTGGCCGATGGAGCAGCGCAAGGCGCGCCTCCTCCCCCTGCTAACGGGAGAGGCACAGCTGGCCGCGCTACAGTTCCCCACCGACCACCAGCTGGCCTACGCGGACCTCCACCGGGCCGTCCTCCAGCGCGTGGGGCGCACACCGGAACAACAGCGCCAGCGCTTCCGCGCGCTGCGATTGGAGGAAGTCGGCCGGCCGTTCGCGTTCGGCCAGCAGCTCCGGGATGCCTACTGGCGGTGGTTGAGGGCCAATGATCGCGATGCCGAGGGAATCGTCGACCAGGTGGTACTGGAACAGTTCATCGCCCGCTTACCAGCAGGAACCACGGAGTGGGTCCAGTGCCACCGCCCGGCGTCGCTGGATCAGGCAGTCGAGCTGGCGGAGGATCATCTGGCGGCTGTCCCGGCAGCAGGACAGCAGATGGCATCTCCTCTTCTCTCTCTCTCTCTCTCTCTCCCCCTCCTCCTGTGTCCCGTCCTCGCCCCATTCCCCCACCGTGGAGGCGGGGGCCGGCACCACCCCAGCCGGCCCGCCGCACCTGCGGTGCCCTCCCATTTCTCCCTTCTGTGTCTGTCTCTCCCCCACCTCAGGTGAGTGAGCCCCAGATCACCGGTGCAGAGGGAAAGCCCGGGCCGGTTTGCTGGCGCTGCGGGGAGCCGGGCCACCTTCAACAGCAGTGCACAGCAATGGAAGTGGGCGTGGTGGTTCGGATCCCCGACGCGCCAGAGGCCGCCCTCGATCGGGCCGGAGTGTATCGCATACCGGTGAGTATCCAAGGGGCTACATATCAGGCATTGGTGGATTCTGGTTGTAATCAGACCTCAGTTCGCCAAAGCCTGGTTCAAAACGAGGCATTGGGGGGAGCACAAGGGGTGAAGGTGTTGTGTGTGCACGGGGATGTTCACAGCTACCCTTTGGTGTCGGTCCACATTATTTTCAGAGGGGAAAAATTTATAGTGAAGGCGGCGGTTAATCCTCGCCTTACCCACTCTTTAATTTTGGGGACTGATTGGCCGGGATTTCGGGGTTTAATGATGCGCCTAGTAGAGAGTGGGTCCTGCCATTTGACAGGGGGAGGTCCCGGTGTCGCTTTGGCGGGAGCAGCTGTCACAGAGCCGTCTACGTCATCTCCGCATCAGAGTGAGGAGCCGCCAGCTCCTCCTCTCTCTCTTGTGGAATCCCTTGTGGATTTCCCATTAGAGCAGTCGCAAGACGAGACTCTGCAGCATGCATTTGACCAAGTGAGAGTAATCGATGGTCAAACGCTCCAGCCAAACGCCACCCCGTCCTTCCCCTACTTCGCAATTATGAAGGATAGATTATACCGAGTGACGCAGGACACTCAATCTAAAGAGCGAGTCACGCAGTTTTTAATTCAGAAGAGTCGCCGGGAATTGGTATTCCAGGCGGCTCACTTTAATCCCATGGCTGGACACTTGGGGCAGGATAAAACACTAGCCCGAATAATAGCCCAATTCTATTGGCCGGGGATTCGCGGCGATGTCCGTAGGTGGTGTACGGCATGCCGCGAATGCCAGTTAGTAAACCCAGCGGCCATTCCAAAAGCGCCTTTGCGCCCTCTACCGTTAATCAAGACCCCGTTTGAGAGAATTGGGATGGATCTCGTCGGGCCATTAGATCGGTCAGCACGAGGGTACCGCTTTATATTAGTTCTGGTCAGGGGTTAAATTGGGATTGGTTATGTGGGGGGGCTCTGCCTCGTACCCGCCCCTGCCCCCGCCGCCCTGCCCCAATATACTTTTTGGAAAATAACCCTCTAATTTGATAACCATATCATATTGCACAGATATATACACCTTATCTGTGTCTTGTAGTGCCCCCCTACACATTATGGCAGTTTGAATGTAGATTGGTTGGCCAATGTAACAGATTGTACAGGTTGTTGTACATTGGTTTGAAGGAAATGATTAGTGGGGGGTCTGGGGGTCCTCCCCCAGAAGTTTTTTATTATCATACATGTTATTTGCTGAATTCTGGTGCATTTTAATAAGTTGTTAGCTGACTTTACAGAGGTAGGTTGAGCAATATCATGTTAAATCTTGTCACATGCCTACAGGTGAAAAATCTCATCTCATCTCATCTCATTATCTCTAGCCGCTTTATCCTTCTACAGGGTCGCAGGCAAGCTGGAGCCTATCCCAGCTGACTATGGGCGAAAGGCGGGGTACACCCTGGACAAGTCGCCAGGTCATCACAGGGCTGACACATAGACACAGACAACCATTCACACTCACATTCGCACCTACGGTCAATTTAGAGTCACCAGTTAACCTAACCTGCATGTCTTTGGACTGTGGGGGAAACCGGAGCACCCGGAGGAAACCCACGCGGACACGGGGAGAACATGCAAACTCCACACAGAAAGGCCCTCGCCGGCCCCGGGGCTCGAACCCAGGACCTTCTTGCTGTGAGGCGACAGCGCTAACCACTACACCACCGTGCCGCCCAGGTGAAAAATGTGAAGGAGAAATGTTCAGTGAGAAAATTTGAAGGCTTGCACAATCTTAAACCAAAACAGTTGATTTATTTTGGAGGATAAATGTTAAATATGCCAAAACACTGTCAGTCAAATTGTCAAATATATTCATGCAGTGAATGCAACCAAATACAAACAACACTATAACATTGGAAGCATTTATTATTATTGTTATTATTATGTATTCAATTATTTATTTGGCATGTGGTGCTTTTTGTATTGTCTAGAACATACATAAGATGAGCATATTATAGCAGCAAAATAGAAGCACAATCATTTGAATGCAGCAAAAGTTTTGCTGCATTCAAATGATTGTGCTTCTATTTTGCTGCTATAATATGCTCATCTTATGTATGTTCTATGGAAATTGAACTCGCCAAATGCACAGACAGTTCGTTCAAGCACCTCTGATGGATTAGGATCGTATGCAGGTAAAAGGGGAGACGGTGTACGGAGAAAATTATAAACAAGTCACAACGCTGAAACACAAGCCCAAAAACCCGCAAACCACGACTTCTGATTTTTTTTTTAAAGCGAGCTCACAAAAAAAGAAACCCCAAAGTCGCTTATAAAAAGCGGAATTGGCAACCCACGCAGTGTTCCAGAAACCAGAATCTCTGATTGCAAGTTCTGTTCTAAATAGCTTTGACAGGTCATCTTGTTATCAGGAAAACTATGATCTATCTCATAAAAGTCATGGGTTTATTGATTAATAAAACGATATTTAATTATTCAGAACTGAAAATCGTGAAAAGGGTTTGTTGCTTTTGATGTGTGCGTGATCATATGCCATCCGCTCCGAGCTTATGTGCCGGGGCTCAGCCCCGGACAGCCCCGGCCCAATTTAACCCCTGGTTCTGGTGGACTATGCAACGCGATACCCGGAAGCAGTGCCTCTGCGCAATATCTCAGCACGCAGTATTGCAGAGGCACTCTTCCGCGTTATCTCCCGAGTTGGAATCCCGAAAGAGATTCTGACTGATCAAGGCACTACGTTTATGTCACGAACACTGCGCGAACTGTATGGGTTATTGGGGATTAAGCCGATCCGCACCAGCGTGCATCACCCACAAACGGACGGTTTAGTGGAACGGTTCAACCGCACCCTCAAAAATATTATTAAGAAATTCGTAAGTGAGGACGCACGTAATTGGGATAAGTGGCTCGAACCCTTGCTGTTCTCAGTGTGAGAAGTCCCGCAAGCCTCCACCGGGTTCCCCCCGTTCGAATTATATAGGCGTAAGCTGCGCGGCATCCTGGACGTGCTGCGGGAAAATTGAGATGAGGGACCTTCACAAAGTAAGAACGAAATTCAGTACGTTATGGACCTGCGCGCAAAACTCCACACACTCACCCACCTAACTCAGGAGAATTTGCGGCAGGCCCAGGAACGGCAAGCCCGCCTGTACAACAAGGGTACGCGCCTTAGAGAGTTCACACCGGGAGATAAGGTACTCGTACTGTTGCCCACGTCGAGCTCCAAATTGATCGCCAAGTGGCAAGGACCCTTTGAGGTCACACGGTGAGTCGGGGACGTCGACTATGAGGTGAGGCGAACGGACAGGGGTGGGGCGCTACAGATTTACCACCTCAATCTGCTTAAACTCTGGAACGAAGAGGTCCCCGTGGCGTTGGTGTCGGTGGTTCCGGAGAAGGCAGAGCTGGGGCCGGAGGTTCAAAAAGGGACATTGGCATCACGTACCTCTCTGGTCCCCTGTGGAGACCACATCTCCCCGACCCAACTCACGGAGGTCGCCCAGTTGCAGACTGAGTTTTCGGATGTGTTCTCGCCCCTTTCCGGTCGCACTAACCTCATAGAGCACCACATAGAGACGCCCCCGGGGGTGGTAGTGTGTAGCCGCCCTTACAGGCTATCCGAACACAAAAAAAAGGTGGTTCAGGAAGAACTTCAGACCATGCTCGAAATGGGCATCGTCGAGGAGTCCCACAGTGACTGGAGCAGCCCGGTGGTCTTGGTACCCAAGGCCGACGGGTCGGTCCGGTTCTGTGTGGACTATAGAAAAGTCAACGTGGTGTCTAAATTCGATGCGTACCCAATGCCTCGTATTGATGAGTTGCTGGATTGACTCGGCACTGCTCGCTTTTATTCGACGCTGGATTTGACGAAGGGATATTGGCAGATCCCCTTGACTCCACTATCCCGAGAAAAAATGGCCTTTTCCACACCGTTTGGTTTACACCAATTCGTCACCCTTCCGTTTGGGCTGTTTGGGGCGCCCGCTACATTTCAGCAGCTGATGGACAGAGTCCTCCGCCCTCACGCCACTTATGCGGCCGCGTATTTAGATGACATCATCATCTATAGTAATGACTGGCAGCGGCACCTCGAACATCTGAGGGCTGTCCTTAGGTCGCTGAGGCGAGCGGGGCTCACAGCCAACCCAAAGAAGTGTGCGACTGGGCGGGTGGAAGTACGGTATCTGGGCTTCTACTTGGGCAACGGGCAGGTGCGTCCCCAAATTAATAAGACGGCAGCAATTGCGGCCTGCCCGAGGCCCAAGACCAAAAAGGGGGTGAGACAGTTCCTGGGGCTGGCTGGCTATTATTGTAGGTTTATACCTAATTATTCGGACGTCACCAGCCCGCTGACTGATCTCACTAAAAAGGGGGCACCAGATCCGGTCCAGTGGACGGAGCAGTGCCAGCGGGCTTTCTCAGAGGTAAAGGCTGCACTGTGTGGGGGACCACTTCTACACTCCCCTGACTTTTCTCTCCCCTTTATGTTGCAGACCGATGCGTCGGACAGAGGGCTGGGGGCGGTTTTGTCCCAGGAGGTGGAGGGGGAGGACTGCCCTGTCCTGTATATCAGCAGGAAGCTGTCAGTGTGTGAGGGGTGCTACAGCACCATAGAGAAAGAGTGTTTGGCCATCAAGTGGGCGGTTCTCGCCCTCTGGTACTACCTGCTGGGGTGCCCTTTCACCCTCTGTTCGGACCACGCGCCCCTCCAGTGGCTCCACCGCATGAAAGATGCCAACGCGCGGATCACCCGTTGGTATCTGGCGCTCCAACCCTTTAATTTCAAGGTGGTCCACAGGCCGGGGGCACAGATGGTTGTGGCGGACTTCCTCTCCCGTCAAGGGGGGGGGGAGTCGGCTGCAGGCTGGATGGCCACCAGGCCTGAGTCAGACGGTGGGGGTATGTGGCAGCGAGGGCATGGTCAAGCGCCGGTCTGTGACAGGAGGGTGGAGTCAGGGAAGGTAAGTGGCAGAATCACTACACCTGAGAATCACTACGCTGTGTTTGTGTGTCTTCCCAGTGACCGCGCCCTATATCAGGAGGGAGAGCGAGAGCGGAAGGAGCTCAGCCCTGAACAAGACGCCAGTTGTGTGTGTGTGTCTGTTTGAGTTAGTGAAGTATTGTTAAACTGAAAAGTCTAGCAATAAACGTTATTTTGAACCTGATCACTGTCCTGCCATCCTCTGTGCTCCACCCACCAATACTGAACCGCTACATCCTTCCACCGCTCGACAATGTCCCCAGTCGAGGTCAACAGCTCCCCACCCGCACTGTAAACAGTGTTGGCAGAGTACTGCTTCCCCCTCCTGAGGCGCCAGATGGTTTGCCAAAATTTCTTTGAGGCCAACCGATAGTCCTTCTCCATGGCCTCCCCAAACTCCTCCCAGTTCCGAGTTTTTGCCTCCACAACTGCCCTAGCTGCGGCACGCCTGGCCTGCCAATACCCGTCAGCTGCCTCAGGAGTCCTGGAGGTCAACATGGCCCGATAGGACTCCTTCTTCAGCTTGACAGCATCCCTTACTTCTGGTGTCCACCACCGGGTTCGGGGATTGCCACCACGACAGGCACCGGAGACCTTGCGGCCACAGCTCCGAAAAGCTGCGTCCACAATGGAGGTAGAGAACATGGTCCTCTCAGACTCAATGTCCCCCGCCTCCCTCGGAAGCTGGGAAAAGCTCTCCCAGAGGTGGGAGTTAAAGACCCCCCCCCAACAGAGTGCTCGGCCAGACGTTCCCAGCAGACCCTCACCATACGTTTGGGCCTGCCAGGTCTGTCTGGCTTCCTCCTCTGCCAGCGGATCCAACTCACCACCAGGTGGTGATCAGTTGACAACTCAGCTCGTCTCTTCACCCGAGTGTCCAAGACATAGGGCTGGAGATCAGATGAAACGACAACAAAGTCTATCATTGACCTCCGACCTAAGGTGTCCTGGTGCCACGTGCACTTATGGACACCCCTATGCTCGAACATGGTGTTTGTTATGGACAAACCGTGCCTAGCACAGAAGTCCAATAACAAAACACCACTCGGGTTCAGATCAGGGAGGCTGTTCCTCCCAACCACGCCCTTCCAGGTGTCACTGTCGTCACCCAGGTGAGCATTGAAGTCCCCCAGTAGCACAATGGAGTCCCCCATCCGAGCATCCCTCAGTACCTCTCCCAGGGACTCCAAGAAGGCCGGATACTCTATACTGCTATTCGGCCCGTAGGCACAAACAACAGAAAGAGCCCTCTCCCCAATCTGAAGGTGCAGAGAGGCGACTGTCTCATTCACTGGGGTAAACTCCAACACATGGTGGCTGAGCTGGGGAGCTATAAGCAAGCCCACATCAGCCCATCGCCGCTCACCGTGGGCGACTCCAGAGAAGTGGAGAGTCCAGACCCTCTCGAGGAGCTGGGTTCCAGAGCCCAAGCTGTGTGTGGAGGTGAGCCTGACTATCTCTAGCCGGTACCTCTCAACCTCCCGCACAAGCTCAGGCTCTTTCCCCCCCAGCGAAGTGACATTCCATGTCCCAACAGCTAGCCGCTGTGTCCGGGGATCAGGTCGTCAAGGCCCCTGCCTTCGACTGCCACCCAATCCACACTGCACCAGCCCCCTACTGCTACCTCTGTGGGTGGTGAACCCACAGGAGGTCGGGCCCACGTCACCTCTTTGGGCTGAGCTCGGCCAGGCCCCATGGGCAAGGGCCCGGCCACCAAGTGCTCGCATACGAGCCCCAACCCCAGGCCTGGCTCCAGGGTGGGGCCCCGGCTGCGCCATACCGGGCGACGTCACGGTCCTCGATTGTTTCTCCATAGAGTTTTGGTGAACTGCTCTTGGTCTGGCCTGTCACCTAGGACCTGTCTGCCTTGGGAAACCCTGACAGGGGCGTAATGCCCCCGACAACATAGCTCCTAGGATCATTGAAGCACACAAACCCCTCCACCACAATAAGGTGGCAGTTCTAGGAGGGGAATATACCAGGTATAATTTATTCTCTCAAATATACCAACTTGGTATAATTAGACTACTGTCATTGGGCCTAGTCAGAATTTACCAGCCCAATATGATATGGGATTTACGTTCATACTTGATCCACAAATAAATTATTTTCACTTTATCTTGATGAATGAATGAATGACCTGTGTTTTAGTTCCAGTTTATGCACTAAGTAGGCTGATCAGGAGCAGCCAGCAGCCAGGAATGATGAACTTTGTTTCCTCATCCATATTCAACAGCTTGTCTACTGATAATCAAATCTCACAGTTGGAGTCACAATTCGTGTTCTATTAGTCCACAAATGTGTTGAAATGCTCAGTACAAAATCGCAGCAAGAAATCGTAAATTTAGACTTCCCAGAAGTTGACCGGGAAAAAAAAAAAATCGGTCTGCGCATGTGCATGGTAAATTTATACCAGCACACGATCAGACCGTGACAGCGGAAACTGCCGAACACTGCCGAGGTAGTTGTCGGCTCCTCCCATTACGTAAATATTGCTCAACTTTGACCTGGAAAACGGCGTCAGGTTCGCGCGGCGCAGGTTTCAGTTTATTTACAGCGCCGTGAGTTTGCTAAATTGAGAACCATTGAATTCCGAGCCTGATTTTTTCATTCTGCAAAATTGCAGCTAGTTTAATTTTTCTTCTGCAATCTTGAAAATCATTCTGCAAAATGCAGACTGCAGACGGGTATTTCAAACACTGATTTTTATATATATATATATATATATATATATATATATATATATATATATATATATATAAAACACATACAGAGTGGTGCGTGAAAGTTTGTGAACCCTTTAGAATTTTCTATATTTCTGCATAAAAATGCAGACCTAAAACATCATCAGATTTTCACACAAGTCCTAAAAGTAGACAAAGAGAACCCAGTTAAACAAATGAGACAAAAAGATTATACTTGGTCATTTATTTATTGAGGAAAATGATCTAATATTACATATCTGTGAGTGGCAAAAGTATGTGAACCTCTAGGATTAGCAGTTAATTTGAAGGTGAAATTAGAGTCAGGTGTTTGTCATCCCACTGATTGAAATCAGGTGTGAGTGGGCACCCTGTTTTATTTAAAGAACAGGAATCTATCAAAGTCTGATCTTCACAACACATGTTTGTGGAAGTGTATAATGGCACGAACAAAGGAGATTTCTGAGGACCTCAGAAAAAGTATTGTTGATGCTCATCAGGCTGGAAAAGGTTACAAAACCATCTCTAAAGAGTTTGGACCAATCCACAATCAGACAGATTGTGTACAAATGGAGGAAATTCAAGACCATTGTTACCCTCCCCAGGAGTGGTCGACCAACAAAGATCACTCCAAGAGCAAAGTGTGTAATAGTCGGCGAGGTCACAAAGGACCCCAGGGTAACTTCTAAGCAACTGAAGGCCTCTCTCACATTGGCTAATGTTAATGTTCATGAGTCCACCATCAGGAGAACACTGAACAACAATGGTGTGCATGGCAAGGTTGCAAGGAGAAAGCCACTGCTCTCCAAAAAGAACATTGCTGCTTGTCTGCAGTTTGCTAAAGATCATGTGGACAAGCCAGAAGGCTACTGGAAAAATGTTTTATGGATGGATGAGACCAAAATAAAACTTTTTGATTTAAATGAGAAACATTATGTTTGGAGAAAGAAAAACACTTCATTCCAGCATAAGAACCTTATCCCATCTGTGAAACATGGTGGTGGTGGTGGTGGTATCATGGTTTGGGCCTGTTTTGCTGCATCTGCGCCAGGACAGCTTGCCATCATTGATGGAACAATGAATTCTGAATTATACCTGCGAATTCTAAAGGAAAATGTCAGGACATCTGTCCATGAACTAAATCTTAAGAGAAGGTGGGTCATGCAGCAAGGCAACGATCCTAAGCACATAAGTCATTCTACCAAAGGACAGTTAAAGAAGAATAAAGTTAATGTTTTGGAATGGCCAGGTCAAAGTCCTGACCTTAATCCAATCGAAATGTTGTGGAAGGACCTGAAGCGAGCAGTTCATGTGAGGAAACCCACCAACATCTCAGAGTTGAAGCTGTTCTGTACAGAGGAATGGACTAAAATTCCTCCAAGTCGGTGTGCAGGACTGATCAACAGTTACTGGAAACATTCAGTTGCAGTTATTGCTGCACAAGGGGGTCACACCAGATACTGAAAGCAAAGGTTCACATACTTTTGCCACTCACAGATATGTAATATTGGATCATTTTCCTCAATAAATAAGTGACCAAGTATAATATTTTTGTCTCATTTGTTTAACTGGGTTCTCTTTATCTACTTTTAGGACTTGTGTGAAAATCTGATGTTTTAGGTCATATTTATGCAGAAATATAGAAAATTCTAAAGGGTTCACAAACTTTCAAGCACCACTGTGTGTGTATATATATATATATATATATATATATATATATATATATATATATATATATAATAAAACATATATGGGTCTGTCTCAGAAACTGGTCTCTCATTTGGGACATTATGGTCAAAAAATACATTTTCTAATTTTACTATTTTTTTGCATTACTTAACAATCAATGTTTCTTTTGTCATGTTTAATAAGAATAAAGATAGCATCTTGCTTTATCTGACCTACACTGTGGAAAATTTTAACGATGTTCTGAAGTTCACTCATGTAACATGGAAACATGTATGCATTTAATAATCCTCTTTAATAACCAAGGAATATCTTTTTTTCTGTACATATTTGTTTCTTTAAATGCAATTATTGGACAGAAAAACAAACATATTTGTTATCATTATTTTTAAATTTTACTCCTTAGTTTCAAATGTTCATCAGTTATCATACATTTTATTAAAATTTACTTTGTTGTGCCTGCAGGATGTCATGTAGATACACCCCTTATTTTGTACTAAATTATCAATTAGCATAATAGTAATACACAGACAAAAGTTTGAAACTGTCACACAATATCCCATTGATTTATTCAATTATTTGTTTTTTCATCACTAATGTAACATGGAAACACGTTTTTTCTTTACAAGTTTCTTTTTACAGTGAAGATATCATTACTTATCACATCTGAACAAGCTGCAGATTTACACTTAAAATGTAATCATTCTCACAACTTAAAGTTAAATTATATTTTGATTACAATTCAAATGTTTTGGTAAAATTGATTTACATGTAAAACAACTACATCATGAAGAATTAAAGCCCCTCCTTCACAGATGAGTGAAAATATTGAATAAATTTCCTCTTTTTGATTGCTTGGGTTAAAAATGTCAAGTTATGATGACTGAATTGATTATTCACTTAAATATGAATAATATGATACATTTTGGGTATTTGATATGGCGAAATAGGACTGTTTGCTTATGAAATGACAGTGAAATATAAGCAGTATCAGTGATACTGTTAAAAATGACCCTTTCAATAATGCATACCGTCAAAACGATCCATTTTCTCATCCTGATCAATTACATACAAAGAACTACTGAGATATAGAATAAATATGTGATTTTTCCTTTATATGAAATTTCAATCAATTTCACCTGTGAAAGAGGGGCTTTAAATATAAGGAGGCAGTGACAGGAACAACGGGCATGGAGGCAGGCGAGTCGGCAGTGGCAGGAACCGCAGGTAAGTCAGCATTGACTGGAACAGATCTACCCGCATAACAGAAAGACTGCAAATGGAAGCATAATCAACTACTAACTGTTGGAGTGGAAAATTCCATTCTACACATGCAAATTGTTAATGTCTGTCCTTCCGCGCACACGAATAACATGCTACGGTAAAAAATAGACCAAAACTCATTTTATAGCTCAGAAATTCATACAAGACCAGCTACCATTGTAACATATTCTGGAAGAAACATATTCTATACCTACTTTCAGCTTTTGTTTAAAAAAAAATAGCAGATTTAGAACTAAATGTTTATATGGCGTAGTGATTTTAAGTTACTACTTTTGGTGAGGTAGTGACCTTGACCCTGAGGCTTTCCATTTAGATCAAAATACACGATCGTATTGGTTTTGGGTATGCGGAAAACAGAGTTACGATAATGATCAAATATTTTGCATGATATTTTATTACAGTTATGATTATTCTGTGAGCGCACCAATCCTTAGGTGTATAAAGTTACAACTTAAAATACAATTAGTGATAACTGTATACTTTTCAGTGGACTACAACCTTTTTAAGGGAATGTGATGTAGTCAACCATTTATCATGTCCCAGATCAAGCTGCCATTTTTCCACAAATTTGCAGAATTTTTACCAAATTCTGAATAGAGTATTCACATCAAAGATTTAGTTTTACTGGATCTGTATTATTTCTTTCATCATGCCGGCACAGTGGTGTAGTGGTTAGCACTGTCACCTCACAGCAAGAAGGTCCGGGTTCGAGTCCCGTGGCCAGCAAGGGCCTTTCTGTGCGGAGTTTGTATGTTCTCCCCGTGTCTGCGTGGGTTTCCTCCGGGTGCTCCGGTTTCCCCCACAGTCCAAAGACATGCAGGTTAGGTTACCTGGTGACTCTAAATTGACCGTAGGTGTGAATGAGAGTGTGAATGGTTGTCTGTGTCTATGTGTCAGCCCTGCGATGACCTGGCGACTTGTCCAGGGTGTACCCCACCTTTCGCCCGTAGTCAGCTGGGATAGGCTCCAGCTTGTCTGCGACCCTGTAGAACAGGATAAAGCGGCTAGAGATAATGAGATGAGGTGAGATTTCTTTCATCATTTTATTTCAATTAAAACCAACATCACCATTCAAAACCGTATAGTTTATTGACTGTGAGTATATTTAGAAGGGGTACCCCCACAGTACCCAGTTTCTGAGACATATATATCATTATCTCTAGCCGCTTTATCCTGCTCTACAGGGTCGCAGGCAAGCTGGAGCCCATCCCAACTGTTATAGCCAATGGATTTCTTATTTTTCTTTGAATTATTACTTTTTGTTTTGAAGTATGGTCGTTTTTGTATGATTTATGGTTTTAAACCACATTTCCCTGCCTGACGTGGTGACCAGCCATCTTTGATGTGACGCTGAAGGGGCAAAGGGTATATGGTGTTAGGCACAGGTGTTAGTTGGGGGGGGCGATGGATAATGGGAGTGTGGGCAATCACACTGTTTTTGACCACTCTCTAGTTTACATTCATTTCGAAACAGTTCTTTCGTTGGCATCACATCTATGGACTAATTTTACCACCACTTTTCTTTCAAGTTTATGTTTTGTTAACGGACAATAAATTAATTTTTTCAACGTAAGCAAAGAGGTGCGTTAATCCCACCTGGCTTTCCATTGTTCATGGCTCATGGAAACTTGGACTTTAAAAATGTATCACAAAGTCAAAAACAGTGCAGGATTAATGGATTTCGTTTCGTTTGGATTTTAGAAAGGATGCATCGCTGGATTGGAAGCACGCCGTGAGTAATAAGGACTTCGGGCCGCTGCGGCCAACAAAAGATTGGCCTGTTTGCTACGCGCAGGAACAAGGGGGAATGTTTTAACAACGTTTTAAGTTTATCTGAAATGTTGATTTCGAACTGAACTAAAAGTGGGCAGTGAAATAAACTGTAAAGATGCAGGAGCACGAAATTGATGATGAGGAAACAGCAATCCAGAAAGAAAGGGAATTGTTTAAATTAATCAGAACCCGTAGAGGGAAGCTGGGTGTTTTGACGCGAAAGCGCAATGAAATAAATGTTTTAATCGAAGCAGGTGACACAAAAGATGAAGTCGAACAACAAATCGGAGATTTTATTCATTATATGCAGGAATTTGAGGCGTTGCAAGAAAGCGTCCAATCTTTATTGCCACATGATGAGAGAGGGCACGACCGAGATGACTGGTATGAGCCTAAAATGTCGCAATTTAAAGAGTTTATGACCAGTGTCAAGTTTTGGCTGAAAGCCAGCGAAGTAACAGCTGATGAACATGAGAAAGAAACCGATCTATCGCAAGGTGCTTGTGTTGACTCCGTGTCGCCCCACAACAGCATTTCGCAGGCCGCAACAAAGCCCCCCAGTAGAGTCTCAAGTCGGAACAACAAAACCTCTGATGCACTCTCAGAAGCACGGGTCCAACGTGCCGTGTTAGTTGTGCAATCTCAGTCTGTTGAAGATCAGTTTGCGCTTGATATGGAAGAGTTGCAACTAAAATCTCATTATCTCTCATTATCTCTAGCCGCTTTATCCTTCTACAGGGTCGCAGACAAGCTGGAGCCTATCCCAGCTGACTACGGGCGAAAGGCGGGGTACACCCTGGACAAGTCGCCAGGTCATCACAGGGCTGACACATAGACACAGACAACCATTCACACTCACATTCACACCTACGGTCAATTTAGAGTCACCAGTTAACCTAACCTGCATGTCTTTGGACTGTGGGGGAAACCGGAGCACCCGGAGGAAACCCACGCGGACACGGGGAGAACATGCAAACTCCGCACAGAAAGGCCCTCGCCGGCCATGGGGCTCGAACCCAGGACCTTCTTGCTGTGAGGCGACAGCGCTAACCACTACACCACCGTGCCGCCCGCAACTAAAATCAAAAAGGGAAAAACTTAAACTCCAAGCTAAAATAGCCGAAGCAGAGGCTAGAATTAAAGTGCTCGCTGAACATGAGTCCTTGTTTGCAACTGCGTCTGGAACATCTACCGAATATATTATTCCAACAACAACGCGAAAATGTCAAATAAGGCAAAGAATATTTTCGGAGCAAAGCAACTCAAACGAACTCGAACATATCCAAACTGAGGTCAAGCCAGAATGGCAAAGCTCATTTTCAATTGTAATTGTAATTTATTTCATATCAGGGACAGTGCACAAAAAAAACATTAATCTTGTACAAGATAATATGCTTTGTGCCAGGTTATAGCAGATTGCTACTTTCCGCCTGCAGTCCCTGGGCAGGTTGATGGAATAATGAATACAAAAAAACAAAACAAAACAAAACATATTAAAAATAAAAACAAATAAAATTACAGAACACAGATTGTAAAACTAAACTACTATCTCCACCAACCATAACACACAGACGTTAACACACATGCTGTACAAACACACACTCACCCAACACACAATCACCCACAACCACAACACAAACATTAACATACACACACTCACCCAACATCCCCCCGCCTTCAGATACACCCACACACACCCACACACACACATTTCATGGATGTGTACACTCCTGACTTGACACTAGCCAGCGCTTAACAAGATGTGAAAAAGTGTGTGGGCTTCTACAAGAAATAATTTCTGATGGCAGAGTATTCCACTCAGTCATGGCTATACAGGAGAAAGCTGACTTTCCAAATGCCGTTTTACGTTGGGGTACACTACACTCACCCCTTGTTACAGATCTTGTATTTCTTGTTGATCGCTCAGAACGAAGAGTAATGAATTTTTTCAAAGGGGGAGCTACAGCATTATGAATGATTTTAAAAAGCAAATAAACATTTGAATGCTTGATTAAGTTATCAAAATTGAAAATACCATATTTGTTAAGTAGCTGACTGATGGTAATGACGTGGCTTTTTATCATGAATTTTGAAGGCACTGTTATATAATGATTTAAGTGGTTTTAGAATAGTTTTATTTGACTGGGACCAACTTGTAATACAATACAGAAAATGTGGTATAATCATGGCATTTAAATATATGCTGGAGGCCTCAATGGAAAGAGAATTTCTTATAAATCTAAAATTGGCTAAGTTGAATTTCAGTGTGTTCGCCAACTTTTTCACGTGATGTTTAAACGTGAGGGTTGGATCAAGAGTAACCCCTAGATATTTGAATTTATTTACATTCTCAATTTTTTGCCCATTTACCGTGACGTTGGGACACACCTTGAACACATTTCTGTTTGTAAAAAACATGGTGACAGTTTTTTCTAAATTTAAAGTAAGGCAAGAATCACGTAACCATAAAGTGACCTGTTGCATTGATTTTGATAATTTCTGAGCAACTTCAGTGGCACTTTTCCCATGGGTATATAAAACCATTCAAGTTGGGACTTAGCTTCTTTAAAACCTTGCTCTGGTGGCAAATGAAAACAACTGCGAACGAGATTTCTGGGTTCTCCAGAAGTATATTGCTCCAAATAGTATAGCCTTTGCTGCATGTTTTCAGTTTTATTTTCGATTGTTTGTTCGAACGATTTGATTAAGGATCTAAAATGAAGTCAATGAAATGAATTCAACCTAAAATGCCCATCCGAAGCTCAATAAAATAATGAAATGCTGTTAAAACAACAAGCGCTCTCACAACTTCCCCAAAGACAATTTTCTGTTTTCCATGGGGATCCACTTCATTTTAGATCCTTAATCAAATCGTTCGAACAAACAATCGAAAATAAAACTGAAAACATGCAGCAAAGGCTATACTATTTGGAGCAATATACTTCTGGAGAACCCAGAAATCTCGTTCGCAGTTGTTTTCATTTGCCACCAGAGCAAGGTTTTAAAGAAGCTAAGTCCCAACTTGAATGGCATTTCGGAAACAAAATAAAAGTAACATCTGCATACACCATAAAAAATGCTGTGGTGTTGTTTCTGGTGTATGGCATGCAGTGTCAAAGAAAGGAATAAATATGTATTCATAATTGTGATACGTATCTCATTATTGCTGTCACAAGACAATGCAGCAATTTATTGACGTGAAATACACTACACTATTGTCAGTTCCCTGCAGGGAACATTTCTGGCCTTGTTCCTGTACACCCTCTACAATACAGACTAACTTCTCCTATGATTCACCCACTGACTCTGCTTTATGCCTGGTGGACAACAGTGAACCAACACTTTCTCTTTACATCATTACTATATAGTTACAATCAAATATTAAACTTGATGTCAAACAGTTGTCTCGTTACATGTTTCAAGTCCATGCACATTGGAGCTCAGAGCATGCACCCACATATTGCAAAGCACATGCATGCCATTAGGACTAATTAGCATGCACGTTACTGATTAGAGCTCACAGCACATACATAAGGGCTCTCAGTAACACACAGACTTTGCAAAAGCCTTGTATTTTGTATCGTTTTTCTGGTTTTGACCCTGTTTGTGTTTTTGGACTTTGAGTATTGTATTACCTCTGATATCCTGTCTGTGCCTCGCTCGACCATTCCTGTTTTTCAGTTCTGCCTTGGTCTACATTTTGAATGTTTGCAAGTGTGTTTTCAATAAAACTCTTCATGTGATTCCATCCATTTATCACCCTTACATGACAGAAACTGTCAATTGTCCAACAAGCTCATAGACTAATAAAACTCTTTTAACTAGTTTTGTATGAAACTGCCATGTATGTTTTCCATAAAATGTGTTAAAAATAATCCTATGTTATTTTTAAAAAAAGTTGTCAGAATGCAGGCACTCATAGATGTATGTGCAGGGGAGAATGGGGATGCAAACAGGAAATGTAGCCAAATCGGAAAGTGAACTTGTAGTCAGGAAACAGGCAGGGGCCGATTGATCAGCAGACAGTATAGTAGAGAGCAGGCAGAAAAATAACACGGGGAAATGTAGCAAAGGTTCGACAACAAAAGGCATGCAGACAAGAAACGCTTGGTATGACTGGTAGAAACACAGAACGATACTTTGCACTGACTGTGTGTGAGGGAGAGGCTTAAGTAGCGTAGTCAATTAACAGAGTTAACGAGAGTCAGCTGAATCTAATAGGAGGGAGACGGGGGCGTTGTGAACTTTGAGTGTTGTAGTCCTTGGAGGCCGTGTTTGTAGTTTGTTCAGCGCTTTGGCTTACAATGCCATTACTGACAGACCCCCCCCCAGGAACTCCCTTTGGGATCTATACTCTTCTTAGGATGACCTCTCCCTCTTAGTGCAGGTTTGTCTGGGTGCTGGGCATGGAATTCTTGTTTCAACAGATGATCTAGCATGTCCCTTGAAGTTACCCAGCTCCATAGCCCTCCCATTCTACCAGGTACTCCACCTGTCCTCTTCTCCTTCTGGAATCAAGGATTCTGTTTACCTGGTAAACGGGACCTCCCTCCAGATTTATGGGTTGTTGTTCATGGACGAGGGTGTTTTCAGCTAGAGGACCCTGAATGGCAGGTTTCAGACATGACACATGGAATGTGGGAGAGATGCCATTATGAGATGGAAGCTCAAGTCTGTAGGAGACCTCATTAATGTAATGTAGAATCTTGTACGGGCTGATGTAGCAAGCTTGTAGTTTTTTGCAAGAAGTAGGTTCTCGTATGTCACATGTAGATACCCATACCCTGTTGCCTGGTGAAAACTCTGGGTTGTTACCTTGGTGTTTGTCAGCATACTCCTTGTACTTGGCATTAACTGTTTAATTCTTTGATGAACCTCCTCCCATACTGCTTCGCTCTTGGAGAACCAGTCCTCCACCGCCTGTACAGTACCTACGCTGGTGCATCATCCCATGGGAACAAAGGTGATTGGTAGCAGTGTATGCACTGGAAAGGTGTTAGTTGAGTAGCTGAGTGCTTTAGAGAGTTCTGTGCATACTTGGCCCACGGGATATAGTGCAACCAATCGCCTTGGTTCCTCATACAAAAGATTCTCAAAAAACAGCCAATCTCTTGGTTGGCATGTTCCACCTGGCAATTGGACTATGGATGATAACCTGAGGTGAGGCTTACTGAGACTCCCAAACGCTCCATAAAACAAGTCCATAGTCTTGATATGACTTGAGGCCCACGGTTGCTGACAATATCCTCGGGGATGCCAAAGTATCTGAATACATTTTGAAACAGGAGTTCAGCAGTTGGGAATGCTGTTGGAATATCTGGTAGAGGGATAAGTCTCAGAGCATTAGAAAACAGGTCTACAGTTACCATGATAGTTGTTTTGTATTGAGAAGGAGATAAATCCGTAATGAAGTCTATAGCCAGGTGAGACCATGGTCTCTGAGATACAGGGAGGGGCACTTGGAACCTTAGTCTGGGCACAGTCTGAATAGGAAGTGATGAAGTAATTGATTTCTGTCCTCATGTTCTCCCACCAGTACTTACTCTGTAGCATTTGGTAGGTCCTTTGACTACTAGGATGACCAGTGGCAGGAGATGCATGTGCCCATGTGATGAGTCTGCTTCGAAGTGGCTTGGGAACATATAGTGCTTCAGACGAACAATCCTCTGGAAGTCTATGGGATTGGGAAGCTCTGATTTCTTTATCCAAATCCCATGTGATGGATTAAATGAAGCATTCTGGTGTTAGGACAGGATGTGGTTCAGGATTGCAAGGCTCTGGACTGAAAATTCTGGACAGAGCATCAGCTTTAGTGCTCTTTGACCCAGGATTGTGAAGTTAAACCGTGTGAAGAACAGTGCCCATTGGACCTGATGTGAGTTCAGTCTCTTTGCCTTTTTGAGATACTAAGTTCTTGTGGTCAGTTAGTATTATTGGAAGGATGTGAGGCTCCTTCTAACCAATGCCTTCATTCTTTGAGGGCGAGTTTAATGGCTAAAAGTTCCCGATCCCCAATGTCATAGTTCCTCTCATCAGATGATAGCTTCTTGGAAAAGAAAGCCACTGGGTGAAGCTTTGGTCTTTCACCGAAACGCTGTGATAATACCCCTCTCACTCCTGTCTTAGAGGCATCTACCTCAACTGTGAAGGGCTTAGTTGGGTCAGGACGCTGCAGGATAGGGGCTGAGGTGAATGCTTTGAGTCAGTTGAATGCTTCTTCAGCTGTTGGGTTCCAGAGGAGACATTTGGGACTTTTCTTTAGCAGGGCAGTCAGGGGTGATGTTATGGTACTGAAGCCCTGATAAAGCACCGATAGAAATTAGCAAACCCAAGAAAACATTGCAGTTATTTCACTGAAGTGGGTACTGGCCATGACGTGACGGTAGATACTTTTGAGGAGTCCATGCTGACTCCATCTGCCTTAATGATGTACCCCAAGAATGAAATCTGATGTATGTGGAATTCGCATTTTTCAGCCTTTATGTAGAGGTGGTTGCTGAGCAGACGTTTAAGTACTGACCTGACGTGTGCCTGGTGACTAGCTTCATCAGAGGAGAAAATCAGGATGTCGATGTACACGATGACAAACCTCCCCAGCATGTCCCCGAGTACATCATTAATAAAACATTGGAAAATGCTGGGTACCAAAGATAGACCATATGGCATGACCCGGTATTCAAAATGACTGGCGGTAGTGCTAAATGCAGTTTTTCATTCATCGCCCTCCCTTATTCTGATAAGGTTTTAAGCACCACGTAGATGAAGTTTAGAGAATACCTTGGCAGACCTGAGTTGCTCCAGAGCTAAGGGAAATAGTGGAAGGGGGTAAGGGTATTTCACTGACACCTGGTTAAAGTGCATATCACGGGTAAATTCAGGAGCAAGATCAATGTAATTCTCCTATTTTTTATTAAACTTTGGTCAAAGATCTGTCACATTTTGCATTTTGTGCAATTTTTTTACCTTGCGCAATACCAGAAAAATTCAGTTGAAATCAAGCCATTTGAGGCGAATTCGTCCGCCTCTGGAAAAAACTTGGCATTTGGATTTCCCGGCAAACATTGATTTTCGTGATGTCACGTGCAGGACGCCTCCTTCTGAATCCTATGTCAGCGCTGGTTTGTTTATGAGAAAACGACCTGGTGGTTTTCTGCAAATTTCTTCAACATTATCACGTAATTATTAAAATGGTTAACAGATGTATCATAGGAGAGTGTAGCAACACCAATCTTGATGGGATTAGTACTCATCATTTTCCAAAAGACCAGACAATGAGAGAGAAATCGGAGCACTTCGTGTGAGGCTCCCGGAAAAAGCCAAGGACCAAGCAGAGCTGAGAAAAAGACCAAGAAAATCGGCAATTCACAAGTTGACTGTTGCCAGAGTAAGAAATAAGAGAGACTATACTCTAAATTAGGTGTTCCTGTGTTTCTGTGGTACAGGGATAATGTTATTTATTGATACACACAAAAGTAAACAACACGAAAGCACTGGGCAATAATACACTTAGATTAGATTAGATTAGATTAGATTAGATTAGGTTAGATTAGATAGAACTTTATTGATCCCTTTGGGAGGGTTCCCTCACGGAAATTAAAAAGATACAGGCCACAGCCTGGTAAAAAGCAACCAAAGTAGAGTCTAAAGTAGCATGTTTAGAGTCCCCAGAAATGATCATAAATGCCTCAGGGTGCTGTGTTTGTAGCCTTGCTGTGACAGAGTGAATCCCCTCACATGCAGCGGCTGCGTCTGCCCTCGGAGGGATGTAAACACAGATGGTGATACTAGCAGCTCCAAGTCCTGGCAACATAAGACTGTCTTTACGGAGAAATGTCCCGGGTTACACCAGCGGTTGTTCATGTAAATGATGAGTCCCCCACCTTTGCCTTTCCAGCATGCTTTAGTGTCTCTGTCGGCTCTCACAGCAGTGAATCCTCACAGGTCCATGTTAGCAGCTGGTACAAGGTGTGTTAGCCATGTCTCTGTAAAAATAAATAAGTTGCTCTCCCGGTAAATCTGCTGGTTGTTCAGTGCGGATAGCTCGTCGACCTTATTCGGCAGCGAGTTCACATTCCCCATGATAACGGAGGGAATGGATGGTTTGTAGTGCCACCAATTGTCTGCTAGCCTAGCCTTTAGCTTAGACCCGGCTTTGCAGCCCCTGGGTTTCCTCCTCAGCTCAGCCAGGATGGGGTGTCGTATCCCGGCTCGTCCCATTGTTTTCAGGGCCAGCAGCTCCTCTCTCAAATAAGTGAGAAAACTGGCTCCTGGTTGTGTGTTAAAGTTAAAAATATCCATGGGATATGAAGAAAAACACACTATGTCTTTGTAAGAAGAGCAGAAAAGTAAAAAGGTGGAAAAAAAGAGGTTTAAAGAGCTAAAAACTACAGAGCTACTGGAGAGGCAGCCGTCTCACAGCACCCAAGGTCACATTTTCTTTACATTTTACTTCATATGTATCAAGGGTGTGTGAGGGCTTGAGATCTTGGGACCTGTCAAACACATTAAATGTATATACAACCCTGCTTAGCCGATTCCATCTGTGTAGCTTATGAAATCTTTCTCCTACAGTAGCCAGTACTCTTCTAAATGAAGAAAAATATAAATATATAATAGTAATTAGAAAAAATATGATTTATGTAACAATAGATAGATGAGCATTGATACATGAATCCATGGGTTTAGAAGCTGAAGGTGACAATTCCATATTTCAATGCAAAATCATTAGCTGTTAAACTTGGTCTACACAGGCTGTGCACTGAAACCGTGCAAACTCTCTCAGCCTGCTGGTGGTTCCACAGGTGACGTTACGAATCTGGCTCCAGACTCCCTTGGGATTTTTCCAGACGCATTTTGTTATTTTATTTTTTTTCTGCTGTAGACAGATGGCCTTGTGCAAAATTACCCTTCTGGATGAGTGTGTAAAGGGACATACTTTCATATAAAAAAACGAAATTGGTCCAGGATATGCACTTTAAAGGAACAGTCCACCGTATTTCCATAATGAAATATGCTCTTATCTGAATTGAGACCAGCTGCTCCGTATCTATCCGAGCTTTGCGCGACCTCCCAGTCAGTCAGACGCAGTCAGACGCGCTGTCACTCCTGTTAGCAATGTAGCTAGGCTCAGCATGGCCAACGGTATTTTTTGGGGCTGTAGTTAGATGCGACCAAACTCTTCCGCGTTTTTCCTGTTTACACAGGTTTATATGACCAGTGATATGAAACAAGTTCAGTTACACAAATTGAAACGTAGCGAATTTCTATGCTATGGAAAGTCCGCACTATAATGACAGGCGTACTAACACCTTCTGTGCATTTCGGCAGCGCATTGATACGGAGCTCAGATATCAATGCGCTGCCGAAGCGCACAGAAGGTGTTAGTACGCCTGTCATTATAGTGCGGACTTTCCATAGTATAGAAAATCGCTACGTTTCAATTTGTGTAACTGAACTTGTTTCATATCACTGGTCATATAAACCTATGTAAACAGGAAAAACGCGGAAGAGTTTGGTCGCATCTAACTACAGCCTCAAAAAATACCGTTGGCCATACTGAGCCTAGCTACATTGCTAACAGGAGTGACAGCGCGTCTGACTGCGTCTGACTGACTGGGAGGTCGCGCAAAGCTCGGATAGGTACGGAGCAGCTCGTCTCAATTCAGATAAGAGCATATTTCATTATGGAAATACGGTGGACTGTTCCTTTAAGACCTCTATAGTTAATGCAAGGCCAACGGACCCCCCCACACACATACACACACACACACACGCACACAAAGAAGAACCTGGCTGAGGCAGGTGACTTGGATGGATGAATATAACCTTGTTTGAGCACATCTTGAATATATTCCTCCATGGCAGCCTGTTCCTTTTGGGAGAGCAGGTAGATTCGGCTGCGTGGAGGTGATGTACCAGGGAGGAGGTTTATGGCGCAATCATACGGATGATGTGGAGGTAGGCCACAGGCTTTACCCTTGCTAAATACCTCCTTCAGGTCTGAGTAGCACTCTGGCACACTGTTTAAAGAGTTTGGTTGAGGACTCTCGACAGAAGTTGAAGAGCTGCATAGCTGTGGACGTGACAAACAGTCTTGAAAACAGGTGGGGGACCATTGGAGGATCTCCTTGTTCTGCCAAGAGATCAATGGATCATGGAGCTGTAGCCATGGGTAACCCAGGATGATGTCATGGTTAGCAGTAGTGGTTACAAAAAGTGAAACGAGATCCGAAAGAAGAGCTCCTACTTGGATATGAAAAGGATTAGTTCTGGTAGTGATGAGGCCTTCTCCTATTGGTCCTCTGTTGATGGTCCGAATGCTGAGTGGACTCTGAAGTAGTGTTGTGGACAGGTTGAACTCCTGGACGATGGAACTGTCAATGAAGTTCCCTTCCGCCCCTGAGTCAACAAATGCAGACAATACATGGGTCAAAGCTGGCAGTTTCAACAACACTGGCACATTAAATGATTGAGAATTAAATTTTCTCACTGGACTCACTGCTTCAGAGACAAGTAGGGTTACGAACTGGGCAGACAGGACACTGTAGAAGTTGGTGTGTGGAACTCCCACAATAAAAACCTTTCTTCGCATTGTCTTCTCCCTCTTTCAGAACATCTCAGTCTTGTTTGAGAAATCTCCATAGGTGTGGAGGTATCAGTGGATTGAACGGGCTTGGTGTCTTCTTTGAGAGCGGATCGAGTTGGATAGCGAGGTCTATGAGGAAATCCAGGGTGAGATGTTCAGCTCTACAGGCTAGTTCACTCACAATGTTGGGACAAAGACCTTGGTGAAACATTGCTTTCAGTGCAGGCTCATTCCATCCACTGGCAATGGCCAGAGTTCAGAATTCTAGTGTATACTCAGCTACTCCTCTTACCCCTTGTGTGATGGTAAGTAAACTTTTGCCAACTTCAATCCCTTCAGGTTCATGGTCAAACACTCATTTGAACAGCCCAAGAAAACGTTCATAAGATGAGGTGTGTTCCTCTCCACTCTTCCATACAGCACTAGCCCACTGTAGCACCTTCCCAGTGAGGAAAGAGAGGAATTTGGCCTTCTTGTGTTCATCTGAGAGGTTCAGCATGGCAGCAAAGTACATGGAACATTGGAGCAGAAAAGCTTTGCAGGTAAGGGCATTGCCAGCATATTTCTCTGGCATAGGGAGAAGTTGCGTGGGAGTAGTAGTTGCTTTAAAGCATGTTAGGAGGGTCTGCAACATTACAGCAGTGAGCTGTGCCATCCTGGTGTTAAGGTCGGCAAGCATCTGCTGGTGTTCTCCTAAAAGGCATCCCTGAACATTTAAAGCTGTTTGCTTTGCCTCCTCTGCTACATCCATATCGAGGTGAAGTATCCTGTCAGAATGCAGGCACTCATGGATGTATCTGCAGAGGAGAGCGGGGATGCAAACAGGAAACATGGCCAAATCGGAAAGCGAACTCAGTCAGGAAACAGGCAGGGGTTGATCGATCAGCAGACAGTGTAGTACAGAGCAGGCAGAAGAATAACATGGGGAAACATAGCAAAGGTTTGACAACAAAAGGCATGCAGACAAGAAACGCTTGGCATGACTGGTAGAAACACAGAACAATACTTCATACTGACTGTGTGCAAGGGAGAGGCTTAAGTAGCATCGTCAGTTAACAGAGTTAACTAGAGTCAGCTGAATCTAATAGGAGGGAGATGGGGGCATTGTGAACTTTGAGTGTTGTAGTCCTTGGAGGCCATGTTTGTAGTTTGTTCAGCACTTTGGCTCACAATGCCATTACTGACAAAAGCAAATTAAAAATAAGGGCTGGATTAAAAACTCATCTATCTTATGTAAATAAAGATACAAATTTTGTTGTCTGGTGGTCAAGTGATGATGAGACATTGCCTTGCGCTTATGATCGGGTTCTCTGTGATGATACACATTCATCAAAAATCAGGTCAATGCATTTATTTACAAGTATGGGGCTCTGCTTCATGCACGCAGACATCACATGACACAGGTGGACTCAATTCATCTATTTATTTGACTTCTAAAGCCAACTGTTTGCACAAAAACTATTCAGGCATTTCACAGAAAGAGGAGTGACTACTTATGCAATATTTACATTTTACATTAAATAATTTTGATTTGGGCGGTGTGGTGGTGCAGTAGTTCGCACAGTTATCTCACAGCAGGGAGGTTCCGAGTTTGCACCTCACGGCTGACAGGGGACTTTCTGTGTGGAGTTTGCATATTCTCCCTGTATCTGTGTGGGTTTCCGGTGCTCTTGTCCCCCCCCAGTCCAAAAATATGCAGTTAAGTTAACTGGCTACTGTAAATTGCCCATAGGTGTGAATGGTTGAGAGGAGAAAACCTCTAATGCCGCTTTTCCACTACCAACGCAGCTGAGTTGGGCTGAGCTGTGCCATGCTCAGTCGGGCTGAGTCGAGCTGAGCGGGGCTGTTGGAGTTGCGTTTCGACTACAACCGCGCTGAACCGTGCTGGCTGGAAGTGGGTGGACACATTGGGTGGAGTTAGCGAAAGTGGGTGGACGTCAGGTGATGTCGTTAGGCGGCGCAAACAGTGACATCAGTGATCTTTTAAGCGGTAGTCTCACGACCCGGATAGTAAACAATAAACATGGAGGACATGGAGTCGTTAGTGCTGCTGTGGCTTGTTGTCACCGACAACGCCAACAGATACTGGCAAGAGCGTATAGATGAGGCGAGGCGCATAAGGCTTCATAATTCTCGTAATTCGTAGTTCTCCTTCTTCCGGGTTTACGGTGTTTACAGATCCCAGCGTGCTCGCGGGGCGTGTGTGGGCATGTGAGGACACTCCTCCTCACCAATCAGTGCACAGGGGAGTGTCTGCTCACGCCCCTAGCCCCACTCGGCTCGGTTTGGCTCGCTTCAGCCCTACTCCAAAACCGTGCGAGTTTTGGGGGCTAAGCAGGGCTGAAGCGAGCTGAGTCGTGCTGTTCTTAGATAGTCGAAACGCGAGCCGTGTCGGGCTGAAGTGAGCTGAAGCGAGCTGAAAAAGGGTAGTGGAAAAGGGCCATAATAATCCAGTAGAAGGCAATAGGAAACCACAACTGTAACCTTCCCTAGAAATATTGATGGCTGGAAAAAAAAGCTGTCAGAGTGGCCACATCACTGTAGTGATATGCCAAACAGAGAGAAAGAGAGAGAGAAAATTTTGATATATATTTTATTATTATGGGCTATTTTGTGTAGAATGATGTCTAATCCTAGTTAGGTCCATTTCAGTTTCAGGTTGTAAAATTATAAAAAGTAGAAATGTGAAGACACTATGCACTGTAGCTGCAACATCCATCATCATAACATAACTTGGAAAGACATTTTTACAAATATTAATAACAATTAAAGAAAGTGTCAGTGAAAAGTAATACAAGTGTTTATTACAATAGTTTATTATAGCCAACACAGTAGCTAATATCACAGAAACAACTGATAAAATAAAAAAAAGGGTTAAATTAGGGTTTAGGGAGCCCTTCTTCCTCTGTGGGTGCTATTTATCAATATATTTACAGTATACAGAATTCTCAAGTGTTTCTAATGGTCTTTGACATTTCAGTTTTATGCTTACTGCAGACAATTCTGGTTAATTACAGATTATCAGATTATTTACACTAAAATGTGTCTTTAAAGTATTCTGGAATACCCTTCTTTTATCCCAGCAAACAGTTTGAACACCAAATACTTCAAATTACCCAAAGATACAACTAATCAATGTTTACTTATATCCATCCATCCATTATCTGTAACCGCTTATTCTGTGCAGGGTCACAGGCAAGATGAAGCCTATCCCAGTTGACTATGGGCAAGACGCAAGGTACACCCTGGACAAGTCACCAGAGCATCACAGGACTGACACAGAGACAAACAACCATTCACACTCACACCTACGGTCAAATTAGAGCCATCAATTAGCCTAACCTGCGTGTCTTTGGACTGTGGGGGAAACCAGAGCACCCGGAGGAAAGCCACGCAGACATGGGGAGAACATGCAAACTCCATGCAGAAAGGCCCCCGCCGGCCACTGGGCTCAAACCCAGAACCTTCTTGCTGTGAGGTGACAGTGCTAACCACTACACCACAATCCTGTTCACTTACATTTACTCTTTAATTACATTTATGTAATATCACTACCATTACTAATTATTTATATTCTTAATAATAAATTTGTTACATTTGTGTACATTTATTTGGCAGAAACAAGTGCAAGGCATCTGTAAGAAGAAAACTAAACACAATGGAGGTAAGTGCTAGTCTGTAAGAGTGCTACAAACATTCATCACAAAACAGTAAAAAAAAAAAAATTATACACACTCATCATCTAATGATGCATACTAATTTTGTGACCAAGTTCAAAATAACCTGGTATAGATTTGAAACAATATTAGCAAATAGAACATAAATACACAAGCAGAGAAGTAAATATGGTTTTGCATCAGAGTTCAGGTGTTTTTACAGTAGTTGGGTCTTTAGGGATTTGTTGAAAACTGTGAAGTAATGTGCAGAATTGAGAAGTTAATTTCCCCACTGCAGATCCATGAGTGAATAGTCTGGTTTAAGGAATCATACCATGGAACTACTGGCTGTTATTCACATGCAACAGTTCCTACCTAAAGCTTTAGAATCATTGGTTCATTATCCAGACTTTATAGCTGTTTGAGTTGATGTAGCTGAAACTGTTAAGGGTGCACTTCTCCTATTTCTTCTTTAGACAGCTTGCAGACACATTCATCAGAGGGAAATTTCAGGGAACTTGAGGTCGGAGGGTATTCTGACAAATGAATTCAAACATTCCATCTCAATTTTTTTTAAACACCTTTGCATCTGGTACAAACAGATGTAAGATTTCCCTCATGGTATGACATTTTGTGGTATATTTGTTATCATGGTAAATATGTTTACATTAATCTCAGAAGCACAACCTCAAGCTCTGCAAGAAAATCTTGCACATTTCAACAATAATTTCCTGCTTTCACAGAAAGGGCCACAAACCTTTTCTGTTAATTTGTCAACAAACACAAGATTATTAATTGCTTTACATAGATTTTTTTTAAAAAAACCTAATTTTGTAAAATTCCATGAACATTTTTGCTCCAGTTATTACTTGCTCCTAAAAGCTTACTGTGTCATGGTGCTCATAATTTTGTTTTTCCATCTAGAAAACAGAAAATGGTAGTTCCAGATTGCAATTTGCAAGATCCTGAAGGCTATGGCCAGAAAAGTATACAAAATATATAATATGCCCACACCTAAGGCTGAGACTACATTTCCACTGTGACTTTTTGAAGAACTATCCTGAATTAGAGCTAGACAGTTAAAGCCCCCAGACCCGTGCCCATGATGTATAATACCATAAGAATGCCACCTATGGAATGGCTAAGCTATTTGAGCACATGGTTTAAAATAAATAAATAAATAAATAAATAATTTCCATACAGACTAAAATGAGAGTGTATAGGATTGTACTAAATATAATGTCTCAAGCACTGAGTGACTCAAAACTAATAACGTTTATAAAATTGTGTTTTCTATGATATCCAAAATATGCCTTGATACAGTATATTGTATAGTCTGATTAAATCGAATGGACAAAAATGTTTGACGTCACTTACTTTTCTTTGTTTTCTGTACCCTGGTCCTTTGAATGCAGAAATAAATAAGCATTGCCAGGCTAACCAAATTAGTGATGGCTAAACACACCACCGGGCCATCATGATAACTGACTGTTAAGACAGAACATATATGAGTCAGAGAATTTATAAAACAAAAATATGGCATTGTAATGCATTAAAAGGAAACTTCGGTATTTTTTAACCTGAGCCCCATTTTCCTCATCTCTTTGGGTCCATATTTTCACTCGGGACAAAAATGACTGAAATCGGTCCAGTATTAAGTCAGAATGCTATAACCGACAACTACAAAATGACTATACAGTGTTATTCTATGGGAAAACATTCCTCATCTGCATCAAAGTAAACTTGTTTTTGGCCACTGACAGGCTCATAATTTTATTATAAGTGTCTGAGAACATGGAAAGAATCCCTATACAGAGACCCCTGTGTCTCTTTACCTCAACAGCATTAAAGAAACTGTAGAAAATGACTACAGAAACAATGTTTTACCTTTCTCTTCTTGTGGTCTCTGACACAGTACCCCATTCAGTACCTGTAGTCAATTATCACACAGGGCTGTTTTCTGATGTTTACAAGAAGGATCCTTTCCATGTTGTCAGACATTCATATTGTTGTAATCAGTGAAATACTGGGGCATTACTTTGGAAATAGACTTCTTTCCAAGTTCTCTATGACTTCTCCCTTTGTAACCATCAGAAAACAGCCCTGTGTGATAATCAACTCCAAGCACTGAATGGGGTGCTACATCAGAGAGCGGGATTGTTTTTTTTTCTTTTTTTATACAAATGATTAAAACAACTGTATGCATGAATCTGTAATGGTTATAAGGGTAATCACTAATGAACTGTTCATACCACATTTAAACAAGCAATAATAATCTGACGTGCTAATGTTTGTTGTTTGAAATTTCACCACATGTCAACCCTCCTTTCTAAACATACTGTAGCCTACAATTACTGTGTTACACTTACTGTGGTTAAATGAGGTTTGCTTAGAGTATCATGCTTAAGAGAACATTATTTTCTTCACATTTTAAGTATTTAAGTTCTTAAGTTATTAAGTTTACCTGGCCTACTTTTAACCCTCTGAAAATGATGGTGGGTCATCTGGCATTAAGATTACTGTCTTTTGAAGACCACTGCATGCTCAGTGTTTCAGTTGTTGAACCCAGTGATATCATATGAATCTTGAGATTGGAGTGAATATGTTGATACTAAACATGTCATGCTAGCTGACTGGGAAAAGGGCTAAATATCTCTCCAAGGTCGAACTGTCTTTATTACGAGCTCCATTACACCTCAATGCCAAATGAATGCTTGTAATAACTTTTAGTAGCCATTTCATAAGCTCACCTTGTCTCTTGCCCACGGTAACAGATGAGGGGCCTGTTGTTACACCAGACTCAGTCGCTGTTTCTGAAACAGAAGGCCATGTGCTGCATGATATTAAGCATTGCTAGGTAATGATGACAGACAAATGTCATATGACATTGTAGCTATGATGCTGATTAATTTATGTTATACAGTGCAAATGTATTTCAAGCTAGATTTCTGACATCAACATCACCCCTTTCCCCCACTACCCTGGTTACACTATGATACTACCAATGGTGCGCTATAATAACAAAAAAAGTAGCAACCCTGGGACAGTATTTATATATGTTCTCAGATGAACTAGGAATCTGAAAATTTACTAATATATGGAAATGTTTGATACATAAGAATGGTAAAGGTAGTGATTGGCCTTGCTTTATTGACATTGTTTGCTGGTACTGTTCAACTGTACTGTACAGTCTTCTTTCAGCTGCTTCCATTAGGGGTCACCACAGCAGCTGATCATGATCTGCATATTTGATTTGGCATAGGTTTTTACACCAGATGCCCTTCATGACACAACACTCCCCAATCTATCCAGGCTTGGAACTGGCACTAAATATGCACTGGCTTGTACAACCCCAGTGGCTGGGTATTTTTATCTAATTTGCGTGTCTTTGAACTGTGGGAGGAAACCAGAGCACTCAAAGGAAACCCACACAGACACGGGGAGAACATGCAAACTCCACACAGAAAAACCTCCATCAGGCCATGAGGTTCAACCCCGGAACTGTCATGCTCCGCCCCAGACATCCACTCCGGAGATTACGGATGTCTCACGCCAGCGCCGATCCGGATCCAGGATGGGAATTCCATCTCACCTGTATTCACTTCCTGGTTTTCACCACTGCTTATAAATACGCCGTTCTCAGACTCTGACTTTGCCAGAACGTCTCGTTTGCTACTCTAGCTGTTTCTGTGCCTTTTTGCGGCTCATGATTTTTTGTTCTAGCTATTTTTCTGGTTCATGGTTTTTTGTACTAAGGTTTTTTTTTTCTTGTTCACGGTTTTTTGCACTAGCATTTATTCTTGTTCATGTTTTTTTGCACTAGCGTTTTTGCCCTTGCCTGTCTCGTGTTTTTGTCAATTTTTTTGTCTCTTTTTCCCCCCCGAGCTATTTTTGCCGTTTGTTTACCTTTTTGCCACACCCTTTTTCCCTGGATTAAATCACCCTATTTATTGGATAACTATCTGTGTTCTGCTTTTGGATCCTATTTCGCCACACCTTCACCACCCCTAACAGGAACCTTCTTGCTGTGAGGTGCCAGTGCTAACCACTGCACTACCGTGCTGCCCAATTCAACTGTATAGTGACATGGGTAAGCTCTGCAGATATCTAGTTAGCCATCTAGTTAACTGCTGGTAAACTCTCAGTTGTTGCACATAGATTTTCCAGTAACACAATTTACATCATGATATTCTACAGCCCCAATTCCAAAAACATTGGGATGCTGTGTAAAACATAAATAAAAGCAGAATGCCACACATTTTCAATGGGAGACAGGTCTGGACTGCAAGCAGGCCAGTTTAGTACCCACACTCTTTTAGTCAAGTCTATTTGTATAGCGCTTTTAACAGTAAACATTGTCACAAAGCAGCTTTACAGAATTTGAACGACTTAAAATATGAGCTAATTTTATCCCTAATCTATCCCCAATGAGTACACCTGTGGTGACGGTGGCAAGGAAAAACTCCCTCAGACGACATGAGGAAGAAACCTTGAGAGGAACCAGACTCAAAAGGGAACCCATCCTCATTTGAGCAACAACAGACAACATGACTAACATTAACAGTCCTAACAAAGTCAGCTTCACTGATGCTATAAACCCCCCACCAACGGAAACCCGAGCGCAAAACCGTTCACGACAACCGCAGTCCCAAAATCAGCAAGTCAACTGCAGTCCCCAGCCACAAAAGCACCACTGCAAGAGTCCAGAGCGTCCTTCAGGCGCAACCCCCAACTGTCCACATGGGGCCACCCTCCATAGGAGCGATGCGATGAGACTCCAACCAGACATAGGGCACCAGGATGGATCAGGCAGGTCCAAGGAGCAGAAGAGGTCAGCATCTCGATCCCAGGACCGACATGTAATTCAGAAGGATGGATTGGGGGGGAGAAGAGAGAGAAAACACAGGCTGTTAGGTATGCCCAATGTCACCTGAATAAGTAGGAACAGTATACATATTGCACTGAGTACAAGCAGGGACTCCGGCAACTAACTATGACAGCATAACTAAAAGGGGAGAGCCAGAAGGTAACACTGACATGAGGACGCCCCGGGACATAAAGCAGCCAGCCACTACACTGTCAACAAACTCAAGTGAGCAAGCGAGTAGGGGACTGACAGCATCCATACATCCCAGTTTACCAAAACACTGTCTGAAGACCCTCCAGATCTACACCTTTACCTCATAAACACCATTAACAAAAGGCTTGACTAAACAGATATGTTTTCAGCCTAGACTTAAACACTGAGACTGTGTCTGATTCCCAAACACTACTTGGAAGGCTGTTCCATAACTGTGGGGTTTTGTAAGAAAAGGCTGTGCCCCCTGACGTAGCCTTCACTATACGAGGTACCAGCAGATAGCCTGCACCTTTTGATCTAAGTAGGCGTGGCGGGTTATAGAGGAGCAGAAGTTCACTCAGGTACTGTGGTGTGAGACCATTCAGTGCTTTAAAGGTCAATAGTAGTATTTTATAATCAATATTAAATTTGATTGGGACCCAATGCAGTGTGGATAAGACAGGGGTGATGTGGTCATATTTTCTAGTTCTAGTAAGGATTCTTGCTGCTGCATTTTGAACTAACTGGAGCTTGTTTATGCACTTATTGGAACATCCAGGCAGTAAGGCATTACAATAATCCAACCTGGAGGTAACGAAAGCATGAACTAGTTTTTCTGCATCATGTAGTAACATTAAATTTCTTATCTTAGCAATATTTCTGAGATGAAAGAAAGCTATCCTGGTAATGTTATCAATGTGAGTTTTGAATGAAAGACCGGGGTCAATAATCACTCCGAGGTCTTTTACTGCTGCATGTGAAGAAACAGAAAGGCCATCCAGAGTTACTGTGTAATCAGAAAACTTACTTCTAGCTGCATGTGGTCTGAGTACAAGTACTTCAGTCTTGTCAGAGTTAAGCAGAAGGAAATTAACAAGCATCCAGTGTCTAATGTCCTTTATACATTCATCAATTCTATTAAGCTGGTGTCTCTCATCTGGTTTTGAAGAAACATACAACTGTGTGTCATCAGCATAACAGTGGAAACTAATACAATGTTTATGAATAATATCACCCAGAGGTAACATGTATAAAGAAAAAAGCAGTGGATCCAAGACAGAACCTTGTGGAACACCAAACTTTACCTCAGTACGTCTAGAAATATCACCATTTATATCAACATACTGATAGCGATCAGATAAATAAGACCTGAGCCAGGAGACGGCCATTCCCTTAACTCCCACAACATTTTCTAGTCTATCCAGAAGAATGGAATGATCAATGGTATCAAATGTTGCACTAAGGTCAAGCAACACAAGCAGCGAGACACAGCCCTGATCAGACGCCAACAGTAGGTCATTTACTACTTTAACCAGAACTGTCTCTGTGCTATGATGAGGTCTAAATCCTGACTGATACATTTCATGGATGTTATTCCTATGTAAATATAAGCATAACTGCTGTGCCACAGCTTTTTCAAGGATCTTGGAGATAAAGGGGAGGTTTGATATTGGCTGAGGTACTTTCAAGATAGTGCGGCTGCGTCCAGACGCCGTCGGGGTCGCTCTGTAGAGTTTAACTTTATCTAACCTTATCTTTCTTGTTTTTACCCTTTTTAAGTTTTCACTGACCAGTTTTAAGTATGATTACATACGATTGCGGGACACTTCTAGAAATTAGAAACCAGTGCTTACCTGGCGACATGCCCTTTGACAACAACACGGCATTTCCATTTGAGATACTCCGGCACAGTGATGGGACTCAAGACGCAAGTAGGCCCAAGCGTCGGACCAAGAAACACAGGGGCAGACGAGCAGGCATCCGAAATCGACTGAGAAGTAAGGCAAACCGTCCACCTCTGCCCAGTATCCTGCTAGCTAATGTCCAGTCGTTAGTGAACAAGCTGGACAACTTGAGAGCAAGGATCGCCTTCCAGCGGGACATCAGGGACTGCAATGTTCTGTGTTTTACTGAATCCTGGCTGTCATCTTCAATACCGGATCACTCAATTATGCCTGCTGACCACTTTTCCATCCTTCACATGGACAGAACCGAGGAGTCTGGGAAATCCAAGGGCGGGGGAGTTTTATTTTATGACCAACAACAGGTGGTGTGTGCCGAGGAACATCACTGTTCTCTCCAATGCCTGTACTCCTAATCAGGAACACTTGTCCATTTTATGCAGACCACACTTTCTGCCCCGTGATTTCACAGCAGTTATTATGACTGCAGTTTATATCCCCCCAAGTGCAAGCACTGACATTGCCATATCTGAGCTACAGGAGGTTATAAACAAACAACAGCATCGTCACCCTGGGGCTGCCTTCATCGTCCTCGGTGACTTCAACAAGGCTAAACTTTCCCACGGTCTGCCAGAATTCAAGCAACACATCCACTTTCCAACGAGGGGCGATAACATCCTTGATCACTGCTATACTCCATTTTTAGACTGTTACAAAGCCCTTCCAATGCCCGCTTTTGACAAGTCCGACCACGTTGCGGTTTTCCTAGTACCAAAATATAAACACAAGATTTTGCAGGAAGCGCCAGTGACGAAAGCAGTACAACGTTGGACTGACCAATCAGAAATGTTGCTTCAAGACGCGCTAGAGAACACGGATTGGGAGATTTTCCGGGTATCCTCAAATGACATCAGTGAATATGCGGACGCGGTTGGGAGCTACATTCACTTCCTTATCAATGACATCATACAAACTGTCAAAATAAAAGTTTACCCAAATCAGAAACCCTGGGTAGATAAAACTGTGAGGAAAGCACTTTCAGCTCGAACTGCTTCATACAAGGCTGGCATTTTATTAGGGGACATGACAGGCTATAAAGAAGCAGTTTATGGCCTAAGGAGGATTGTGAGGGCTGCAAAGCTCCGCTACAAGGACACAGTGGAAGCTGACTTCCAGGCTGGTGATCCTGCCAGTGTGTGGAAGGGCCTTCGGGTCATGACAGATTTTAAAAACAAGCCCAGCTCCATGCATAGCTCTGACCCCTCACTTGCTGATGAGCTAAACACATTCTATGCTCGCTTTGACCTTGCTAACCCCATGGTAGCTGTGACTGAAAAGTCTAGTGGTAACGGGACACCTCCTTTCATTATCAGTGAGAGTGATGTGAGGGGAGTGTTCAGAGGCGTAAATGAGAGGAAAGCAACAGGCCCCGATCAGATCCCTGGCAGGATTCTGAGATCCTGCACTGATCAGCTAGCCCCTGTTTATGCTGAGATCTTCAATATGTCACTGGCTGAAGCCGTGGTTCCATCTTGCTTTAAACAATCAATTGTTGTTCCTGTGCCTAAGAACAGCAAGCCAGCAGGTCTGAATGACTACCGCCCAGTGGCCCTTACATCAGCGGTAATGAAGTGCTTTGAGAGGCTTGTGAAAAAACACATATGCCACACCCTGCCCAGTTCTTTCTATCCTCACCAATTTGCCTACAGAGCAAACAGAAGTAGGGACGATGCCATCTTAAGCCTACTGCACACTACATTGGCCCATCTGGATGAGGGGAGGGGAAATTATGTAAGAATCCTGTTCATAGATTACAGTTCAGCATTTAATACCATAATCCCCCTTCGCCTGGCTGACAAGATGAGGGCGCTGGGATTTAACACCCAGTTGTGCAACTGGGTGCTCAGCTTCCTCACGGATCGCCCCCAAGTGGTCAGAATGGGGGGGGGGGGGGGGGGGGTGTCACTTCAGGGAAGTTGACCCTCAACACTGGCTCGCCCCAGGGTTGTGTTTTAAGTCCATTGCTCTATAACATCTACACACACGACTGCACAACCACCAGCAGTTTCACTTCCATCATCAAATTTGCTGACGACACCGTGGTGCTGGGTCTTATCTCACAAAAAAACGAGCAGGCTTACCTGAAGGAGGTGGCTGACCTAGCACTGTGGTGCCAGTCCAACAACTTGGCCCTGAATGTCAGCAAGACAAAGGAAATGGTGGTGGACTTCAGGAAGGTGCAGAGCAGGACATATACACCACTCACCATCAGCGGGGAGCCTGTGGAGAGGGTCCCCAGCTTCAAGTACCTGGGGGTACACCTGACTGAGGACCTCTCCTGGTCACTACAAACACAACACCTCACAGCAAAATCCAGGCAGCGGCTGTACTTTCTCCGCCGACTGAGGAAGTTTAAGGTCTCCCCTTCCATCTTGACCACATTTTACTCCTCAGCGGTGGAGAGTGTCCTTACAGGCTGTATTACGGCCTGGTTTGGGAACTGTACAGCACGCGACCAGAAAGCACTGCAGAGAGTGGTGCGCTCTGCGGAATGGACAATCAGAGCCCCCCTACTGAGTCTGATGGACATATACACAAAGAGGGTGGGAGCTAGGGCCAGGAAAATCATGCAGGATGTCTCACACCCTAACTCTAACCTCTTCACCCTGCTGAATTCAGGCAGATGACTACGAAATCTCCATGCACGAACAGAGAGACTGAGGAAGAGTTTTTATCCACAGGCAGTTAGACTGCTAAACTCAGTACATTTTAAATAATCCCTTTTACTACAGTTTTTATATTAGTGCTAGAGGACTCATATTTTCCTCTTTTTAACTGTGCACATTTCATTTTAATCTTGTTGTTATCCCCAGGCTATTTTAACTTGCTCATTAGTATTTTAGACTTATTTTTTACATGTCATGCTTCAGGAGTCATCTTTTACTTTTCTAGTGCGGTTACTTATTTGCATATGTTGTTTTTATTTATTTATTTATTTATTTATTTATTTATATATATGCTGAGCTGATGACCCCTTCAACATTTCACTACATGTAAAATGTATGTGACAAATAAAAGCACTTGACTTGATAATTGAACAGCTGACAGGGATCAAGGTCAGGTTTTTTAATCAGGGGTTTGATAACTGCTAGTTTAAAGGATTTGGGTACATAGCCAATCGTAAGAGAAGAATTTATTATTTTTAGAAGCGGTTCAATTACTTCAGGTATTATTTGTTTGAATAGACGTGTAGGTAAGGGATCTAGTACATAAGTTGAGGCTTTTGATGCCGAGATTAATGAAAGTAATTCAGTTTCTTTTAGGGGAGTAAAACTTTCTAATTGATGATCTGATACAGTTATATTGTTAACTACAGGGCCACTTACATTGTCTAACCTTAAATTAGTAGTTTGAATTTTTTGTTGGATATTCTCAATTTTGTCATTAAAAAAAAATTCATGAAATCGTTGCTACTACATACTACAGATGTGCATGTGTCTATAGTGGACTTATTCCTGGTTAATTTTGCTACAGTATTAAATAGGAATCTAGGATTATTTTTGTTATTTTCTATTAGGGAGGAGAGATATGTTGATCTAGCAGCACTAAGAGCTTTTCTATACATCAGGAAGCTCTCCTTCCATGCTAATTTGAACACTACCATTTACGTTCCAATTTTCGAGTGGTCTGTTTTAATGTGCGAGTGTCATCATTATACCAGGGTGCTAATTTTTTTTGTCTCTGGCTATTTTCTTTTTAAGAGGAGCTACATTATCTAAGGTATGACGGAATGTTGACTCTAAGCATTCAGTTGCCTGATCAAGTTCTGCAGGGGCTGACAGTGACCCAATCAAAGTTGATAACTCTGGGAGATCATTTATAAAGCTCTGTGCAATAGTTGACGTGAATGCACGTTTAATACAGTAGCGTGGTGAGGTGCATATATTATTACTCAGACATATTTTGAATGAGATGAGATAATGATCTGAGATAACTTCAGACTGTGGTATGACTACGTTTAACCCGAATGTTAGTATTAGATCGAGAGAGTGACCACCATTATGGGTCGATCCTATGACACACTGATTAATCCCTACTGAATCTAAAATGGACACAAACGCTGTTTTCAAAGGGTCTTCTGGGTTATTGAAGTGAATATTAAAATCTCCGACAACTAAAGCTTTGTCTAAGGAAATAACCAGATCTGAGATAAAATCTTCAAATTTAGAAAGAATCTCAGAATATGGCCCCGGGGGCCTGTACATAATAAGTAACGGAATTAACTGAGTAGACTTATTTTTCGAGGCTACATACATTATATGAGTATGAAGAACTTCAAAAGTATTAAATTTATAACCAGGTTTTTGTGTTACACCTAGATAATCATTATAAATAACCGCAACGCCTCCTCCTCTGCCAGTTAGACGAGGCTGGTGTATGTAACTGTATCCAGGAGGACTAGCTTCATTTAATGCTATATATTCATTTGACTTAATCCATGTTTCAGTTAAACAAAGTACATTAAACTCCTGATCAGTAATGAGTTCATTAACCATTAGCGCTTTAGATGTAAGAGATCTAATATTTAATAGCCCCACCTTTAGATCAAAGGTGCTGGCAGTGGCTGTACAGTCAGTATGATCTAATTTTATATTGATTAGGTTACTGGAACAAACTCTCTGAATATTTTCATTTTACTATGAAGTATAATGTTGTAACACACAGAATCTGGATTGGCATTGTCTTGCTGGAATAAGCAGGGACATCCCTGAAAAAGACAGCATCTACATGGCAACATATGTTGCACCCATATCTGTTTGTACCTTTCAGCATTAATAGTGCCTTCACAGATGTGCAGGTCACTCATGTCCAGGACACTGGTGCATATTTTGGGGGAAGGGGGTGCATGCCGGGTGCATCCCCCTTCCAAAAAAAAAAAAAATTAGTATTGCAGATACTGTGATATGCCCACTGCTTTTTATTTAATTAATAAGGTTAAAAAAAAATAAACAAAATAAATCATTATGTGGGATTGAGCTGAAGAGTTTATGGTATAAATTTATATTTAGTAGTAGGTCCTAGCTTAGGTTTTTTCACTCATGACACGAATGCGGTGAAAAGCGAGCTGGGCGAGTCCTGTTGGATTTTAACAGGGCGCGGAAACTTCGTGCATTGACATAGTGTGGGAAATAAGGCTGGACCAGCAGACATTTACCAGTAATTTTCACATTTCTGTCTGTATTTTAAAAGCATCAGACTGGATGACCTATGAAAAATTGTAAAGATATGGGTCTAATCTACTTCTAATTTTCTTTCAAATGTTACACTGGGCGAATACATTGTCGTAACTCGGCCTGTGATTGGCTGATGGTGGACGCTGTCAATGAATGACAAGTCGCCTCTCATCAGTGAGTAGGAGTGCATTCTGGCATGACACCACTCTATGCTGTTATCAGCTGGGTAAGGTATATCACTAAAGAAAATAGACTACTACAGGTTTTGGACCCTGACAAAAGTGTTTTTTCCATCATAGTTTAACCCTCTGTGTCAGACTGCAGGCACTCATGGACGTATGTGCAGGGGAGAGCGGGGATGCAAACAGGAAGCGTAGCCAAATCAGAAAGCAAACTCAAAGTCAGAAAGCAGGCAGGGACTGGTTGATCGACAAACAATAGTACAGAGCAAACTACCAAGAAACTAGAGGAAGGCAGACAAGAAAGGCTCGGTATGAGTAAGTAAACACAGAATGATACTTTGCACTGAAGGTGTGTGAGAGAGAGGCTTAAGTAGCATTGCTGATTAACAGTTAACGACTGTCAGGTGAACTTAATAGGAAGGAGACAGGAGGTGCTGTGAATTTTGAGCATTGTAGTCTTGGGAAGCCATGTTTGTAGTTCAGTTAGAGTTTTGACTCACAATGCCATTACTGACAGAACCCCTCCCGAGGAACTCCCTCTGGGGGCTATACTCTTCTTGGGACGTCCTCTCCCCCTTGGTGCAGGTTTATCAGGGTGCTGGGTGTGAAATTCCGGTCTCAACAGGGGGCCCAGAATGTCTATGGCCTCCACCCAGCTACATTCCTCCGGTCCATAGCCTTCCCACTCTACCAGGTATTCCAACTGTTCTCTTCTCTTTCTAGAATCAAGAATTCTGTTTACCTGGTAGATGGGTTCTCCCTCAAGACTCAGGTTGGTGTTCCTGAATGAGAGCGTTCTCAGCAAGTGGACCTTGAATAGCGGGTTTCAGACATGACACATGGAATGTAGGAGCTATGCAACTGTGCGGTGGGAGCTCTAGTCTGTAGGAGACCTTGTTGATGTGACATGGCACCTTGTATGGGCAGATATAGCATGCCTGTAGTTTCTTGCATGAATTGGGTTCCTTGAGGTCAGGTGTGGAGACCCATACTCTGTCGCCTGGTGAAAATTCTGGATTGTTACCTTGGTGTTTGTTGGCGTACTCTTTGTTCTTGGCGTTCACCACCTCAATATGCTGGTGAACCTCCTGCCATACTGCTTGGCTTCTGGAGAACCAATCCTCCACTGCTTGTACCTGTGCTGGTGAGTCATCCCACAGGAACAGGGGTGGTTGGTAGCCGAATATGCACTGGAAAGGTGTTAACTGTGTAGTTGAGTGCTTGAGTGAGTTTTGTGCATACTCGACCTACGGGATGAAGCGAGACCAGTCCCCCTGTTTCCTCATGCAGAAGATTCTAAAGAAACAACCACTCCTCGTTGGCTCATTCTACCTGGCCATTGGACTGCGAGTCTGACGTGAGGCTTACTGAGACTCCAAGAAGTTCCATGAAACAAGTCCATAGCCGTGATATGAACTTGGGACCATGGTTGCTGACAATGTCCTCAGGGATACCAAAGTATCTAAATACATTCTGAAATAACAGTTCTGCTGTCTGAAAAGCAGTAGGAATGCCCGGTAAGGGAATAAGTCTCAGCACCTTCGAAAAATCGGTCCACAGTAACCATGATGGTTGTATTACCATGAGATGGTGGTAGGTTAGTGATAAAGTCAATGGCCAGGTGGGACCATGGTCTCTGAGGTACACGGAGGGGACACAGCTTACCAGAGGGAGGGGTTTGTGGAACCTTTGCCTGGGTGCATTCGGAGCAGGAGGTGATGAAGTGATTGATTTTGGTCCCCACCTTCTCCCACCAGTGCTTACTCCTTAGCATTTGTTAAGTTCTTTGACTACTAGGGTGACCTATGGCAGGAGATGCATGTGCCCATGTGATGAGTTTACTTCAAAGGGGCTTTGAGACATATAGCAGGTCAGGTGGACAGTCCTCTGGGCGACTTCGAGGTTGGGAGGCTCTTATCACTTTATCTAAGTCCCAGGTGATTGAATGAAGCATTCTGGTGCAAGAATGGGATGAGGTTCAGGGTTACGAGGTGCTGGGCTGAAGGTTCAGGACAGAGCATCTGCCTTAGTGTTCTTTGACCCAGGACGAAAGGAGATCGTGAAATCAAATCTCGTGAAGAGGGCCCATCGGGCTTGACGTGGGTTCAATCTCTTTGCCTTTTTGAGATATTCTAAGTTCTTGTGGTTGGTTAGTATCACAAAGGGGTGGGTAGCTCCCTCTAGCCAGTGCCTCTATTCCTTGAGGGCGAGCTTGATGGCTAGTAGCTCATGATTCCTGACATCATAGTTCGTCTCAGCTAATGAGAGCTTTTTTGAAAAGAAAGTCACAGGGTGAAGCTTGGGTTTCTCACTAAAGTGCTGGGATAGTCCTCCTCCCACTCCAGTCTCTGAGGCATCCACCTTGACTATGAATGGCTTGGTTGGGTCAAGATGTTGCAGGATTGGAGCTGAGATGAATGCAGTCTTGAGTCAGCAGAAGGCTTCCTCAGCTTTAATGTAGAGGTGATTACTGAGTAGACATTTAAGAACTCACCTGACGTGTTCCAGGTGACTGGCTTCATCAGGAGAGTAGATCAGGATGTCGATGTATGCGATTACAAACTTCCCCAGCATGTCCTGGAGCATGTCGTTTATTAGGCATTGGAAGATGCTTGGCACTGAAGAAAGGCCATATGGCATGACCTGCTACTCAAAATGGCCAGAAGTGGTCACAGCTGCTAACTGTGCCATCTTGGTGTTGAGGTCGGCGAACATTTGCTGATGTTCTCCTGAGAGCTGTCCCTGAGCATTTAAAGCTGTTTGCTTCGCCTCCTCCACTACATCCATTTTGAGGCGAAGTATCCTGTCAGACTGCAGGCACTCATGGATGTATGTGCAGCGGAAAGCGGGGATGCAAACAGAAAGCGTAGCCAAATCAGAAAGCAAAGTCAGAAAGCAGGCAGGGGTTGGTCGATCGGCAAACAGAATAGTAAAGAGCAGACTAGAGAGTGAAACAGGTAAATGTAGCAAAGGTCCAAGAAACTAGAGGCAGGCAGACAAGAAAGACTTGGTATGACTGGATAAACACAAAACGATACTTTGCACTGAAGTTGTGTGAGAGAGAGGCTTAAGTAGCATTGCTGATTAACAGTTAACTACTGTCAGGTGAACTTAATAGGAAGGAGATAGGAGGTGCTGTGAACCTTGGGCATTATAGTCTTGGGAAGCCATGTTTGTAGTTCAGTTAGAGTTTTGACTCAGAACGCCATTACAGACACTCTGGGGTTAAGAGCTTCATCGGTGAAGCTCGGCAGATTTAGAATGAGTAGGTCATGTATTTAGATAAATAATCTTTGTGATTTTTTTTTTTAAATCAGACAAGCATGATGAACATATTGACAAACTTTATATTTTACACTTTCCTATGGACCACTGCCAAATAATATTATATATATTTTAAATTACCTAAATTAGATGAAACAAAATTTGTCACCTTACTCAGTCACACCGGAGTCTGAGCGCTGAGTGCCTACTTACGCATTCATACTGGGATGTATGGATGCTCTCAGTCCCCCACTCACTTGCTCACTCGAGTTTGTTGACGGTGTAGTGGCTGGCTGCTTTATGTCCCAAGGTGCCCTCATGCCTGTGTTACCTTCTGGCTCTCCCCTTTTAGTTATGCTGTCATAGGTTTTACCGTACTTAAATTACTGCTCAGTGGTGTGGGGAAATACGTATAAATGTTCAATTCATGCAATAACTATACTTCAAAAAAGAGCTATAAGAATAATTCATAGTGCTGGTTACCGAGATCATACTAATTCATTATTCTTAAATTCAAAATGTTTAAAATTCAGGGATATTATTAGAATATAAAACTGCCTTAATAATGTACAAAGTAAGGAATTATAAAGTACCAAGCAATGTAGCAAACAATGTTCTCAGATAGAGAGGGGGGCTATAATTTTAGGGGGAAATTGAAATTTAAAATTCGCAGTGCTAGGAGAACGTTAAAAATGTTCAGTATTTCTATTTGTGGAGTAAAGCTATGGAACAGTTTGAATGTGGAGCTCATGAAATGTACAACTATAAACCAGCTCAAAAAAAGGTATAAGGAACAGATCTTTATGAGGTACAGTATAGGGAGGAGGAATTACAATAACATTCTATTGATAATATAAGTGTATATATGTGGGTATGGGTACATACGGATATATGCATAATTATGATATTGGTGTCTGTGTATGTATGGATGTGTATAGTTATAGGTATGTGTATATGTATGTACTGTATATACAGTTAGGTCCATAAATATTTGGACAGAGACAACATTTTTCTAATTTTGGTTCTGTACATTACCACAATGAATTTTGAACAAAACAATTCAGATGCAGTTGAAGTTCAGACTTTCAGCTTTAATTCAGTGGGTTGAACAAAATGATTGCATAAAAATGTGAGGAACTAAAGCATTTTTTAAACATAATCCCTTCATTTCAGGGGCTCAAAAGTAATTGGACAAATTAAATAATTGTAAATAAAATGTTCATTTCTAATACTTGGTTGAAAACCCTTTGTTGGCAATGACTGCCTGAGGTCTTGAACTCATGGACATCACCAGACGCTGTGTTTCCTCCTTTTTAATGCTCTGCCAGGCCTTTACTGCAGCGGTTTTCAGTTGCTGTTTGTTTGTGGGCCTTTCTGCCTGAAGTTTAGTCTTTAACAAGTGAAATGCATGCTCAATTGGGTTGAGATCAGGTGACTGACTTGGCCATTCAAGAATATTCCACTTCTTTGCTTTAATAAACTCCTGGGTTGCTTTGGCTTTATGTTTTGGGTCATTGTCCATCTGTATTATGAAACGCTGACCAATCAGTTTGGCTGGATTTGAGCACACAGTATGTTTCTGAATACCTCAGAATTCATCCGGCTGCTTCTGTCCTGTGTCACATCATCAATAAACATTAGTGACCCAGTGCCACTGGCAGCTATGCATGCCCAAGCCATCACACTGCCTCCGCCGTGTTTTACAGATGATGTGGTATGCTTTGGATCATGAGCTGTACCACGCCTTCGCCATACTTTTTTCTTTCCATCATTCTGGTAGAGGTTGATCTTGGTTTCATCTGTCCAAAGAATGTTCTTCCAGAACTGTGCTGGCTTTTTTAGATGTTTTTTTTAGCAAAGTCCAATCTAGCCTTTTTATTCTTGAGGCTTATGAGTGGCTTGCACCATGCAGTGAACCCTCTGTATTTACTTTCATGCAGTCTTCTCTTTATGGTAGATTTGGATATTGATACGCCTACCTCCTGGAGAGTGTTGTTCACTTGGTTGGCTGTTGTGAAGGGGTTTCTCTTCACCATGGAAATTATTCTGTGATCATCCACCACTGTTGTCTTCTGTGGGCGTCCAGGTCTTTTTGCATTGATGAGTTCACCAGTGCTTGCTTTCTTTCTTTCTCAGGATGTACCAAACTGTAGATTTTGCCACTCCTAATATTGTAGCAATTTCTCGGATGTTTTTTTTTCTGGTTTTGCAACTTAAGGATGGCTTGTTTCACCTGCATGGAGAGCTCCTTTGACCGCATGTTTTCTTCACAGCAAAATCTTCCAAATGCAAGCACCACACCTCAAATCAACTCCAGGCCTTTTATCTGCTTAATTCAGAATGACATAACGAAGGAATTGCCCACACCTGCCCATGAAATAGCCTTTGAGTCAATTGTCCAATTACTTTTGGTCCCTTTAAAAACAGGGTGGCACATGTTAAGGAGCTGAAACTCCTAAACCTTTCATCCAGTTTTAATGTGGATACCCTTAAATGAAAGCTGAAAGTCTGGACTTTATGTCCATGTCCATTATATAACTAATAACTTGAATATGTTTCAGTAAACAGGTAAAAAAAGAAAATTTGTGTCAGTGTCCAAATATATATGGACCTAACTGTATGTACTGTATGTGTGTATATATGCATAACATAAGTATCTGTATATATGATTTGATTTGGTTGATATTATACCATGTTGGTATGTTTTCTTTTTTGTTTGTTGCTTTTGTTTTCTTTTGTATAGTTTATTATGGCAGAAAGTGACATTTGATTAGCGGTGGTATAGAGGGTTAGGATTTGATAAGTTATTTACTTCTTCCTAATCCTTTCCGAACATTATTATGTTACTGCCTTGTGGCTACACTATTCTGTTTGTTTATGACGATGTTTTGATGATTGCATTTTTTTATTTTTGTTTTTATATCTGCTTTATTCCAAACAGTAAAGAAATCAATCAATAGTTAGTTTTGCCGGAGTCCCTGCTTGCGCTCAGTGCAAAATGTATGCTGTTCTTACTCATCAGGTGACATTGGGCATACCTAACAACCTGTGTTTTCTCTCCCCCCGTCTGTTCCTCTGAGTTACATGTCAATCCTGAGCTTGAGATGCTGACCTCTTCTGCTCCTTGGACCTGCCTGATCCATCCTGATGCCCTATGTCTGGAGTCTCATCACATCGCGCCTGTGGAGGATGGCCCCCTATGGACAGTTGAAAGTCACACTTAGAAGATGCTCTGAACACTTATAGTAATGCTTTTATGGCTGAGGACTACAGTTGGACTTACTAACTTTAGGACTGCAGTTGTCATGAACAGTTTTGCATTCAAGTTTCCATCAGTGAAGAGTTATAGCATCAATGAAACAGACTTCATGTTAAAACTGTTAAAAATGTTATAATCATGTTGTCTGTTATCACCCAAATGAGGATGGGTTCCCTTTTGAGTCTGGTTCTTCTTGATGTTTCTTCCTTATGTCGTCTGAGGGAGTTTTTCCTTGCCACTGTCGCCACAGGATTGCTCATTGGGGATAGATTAGGGATAAAATTAGCTCGTGTTTAAAGTCATTAAAATTCTGTAAAGCTGCTTTGTGACAATGTTTATTGTTAAAAGCGCTATAAAAATAAACTTGACTCATAAAAGACTATTCATATGGTAATGACAATCACTTTCACTTTTTCAGTTTCAATTGGTTTCTCTTTTGAGGTGTTTTCTTCTATTTTCTAAGTTCTAGTCCAGCAGATTTTAGTCTGAATGACAAATGATATTACCATGTCTAGTTTAGGGTATCCCTGTACTTACTATACCCTGTGTACGTACATGGGACATGTGCCATTTGGGGGGTGAGCATCACTTTGATTTTTATGACAACAGCTGGATAGGTCTGTGAGAGATGTTGATTTTTGCAACAGCTCTGAAGAATATCTGCATGAAATCCCCTGAGTCTTCGGAACTGAGCCTCTGGCAGCCCCCCTGGCCCCCTGCCCTTACTGGGTTGATGCCCCCCTCATTTTCCTGGATCTGCCCCTGCTAAGACATCCCCATACCCTAACAGATGCCTGCTTTTTAACTTTGTTCTGGTAACAATCTGGATGGTCATCTTTAGCCCTGAGGACACAATGTCCATAATTTCCAAAAAAAAACAATTTAATACATTGTCATAATACTTAAAGTATAAAACACATGGTGGTTGTTTACTTGAATTAAACTGTGCAAGGTATAGTTTACTTGAAAACCAGATAAATTATACAATTAAAATGTCCATTTCTGCAGTAAGATAATAAATACTAATCACTAAATCACTAAAGGATTTATATAGTAAATTGTAATGACACAAGACTTTGCCTGATTGAGAAAAGGCACTGACCTTGGGGTGCACATATTGCATTGTGAGTGCTGTTTCCAGGAAATATTACACGAAAACCACATTTTCTGCAGCTGGTTACAACAACAGAGTATCAGTAATAAGAATATAAAGGAACTTAGCAGGTGAAGGTAATTCTGGACTCAGTTGTAAATTGACTTACTCCAACATAGGCTTGCACATTTTGTCCTCCTCATCGTTGTATGTTTGGTTCAGACATGGTTTACATATATAGTCAAATTCAAATGAACCTGTGGAAAGTACAGACATTATTAACATTTGGTTATTTTATAATTGTTTGATCAACTTATATTTAATAAATATTTAATTTCACTTCTACTTATACTCCTCCTCATACACCCAAGTGTGGTATGACTCATAAAATGGGTTCCATTTTAAACTACGAATGAAAGCCTGACCACAGCCTTATGAGCTTAAACAGCCAGGCAGTAGAAAGAATTTTTAAAAAATGACATGAAATTGTGAGGAAAATAATTTGTCTGCTCTTACCCAGTCTCCTGAGTTCTTCTCCCCGTCTGCACCGTGGACTGGTTACACAGCGAGAACAATCATCATTTTCACACAAATTATTATTACAGAAGCAGTGGTTATGTTTATTCTCGCACTTCTCACATACAGTCTGATTGTTTTCTGTGCAGTGTTGCCTGGGAAATTCACCTGAAAAACCACACATAGATCAAAGATGATCTTACTTAAAAATGATTATAAATTACGTTATTGTAAATTCTAATCTCTAGTAACAGTGGAATTTAACTGAAGCATTTAGTTGAATGTTTTAGTTTAACACAAACATAAATGACTAAAACACAAAATTTAGAATTCTACTATGAACAAAAAAAGAGCAAGAATTACTGAATAAATGTTACTATAATAAACTATTATAATAATAATAATAATAATAATAAATGTTAGAATACAAATATAGTTATTCATATGAACAGTATTGTTATTTTACTTGTATTACCTCTGTCTTAACATAAGAGAAGTATTTTAATAATTGTAGTGGCCTTACCTGAAGGGCAGATTTGACAACATCTCCCCTTGTATTCATACTGTGTCTTCCATTTACAGTTTAAAGCCATGCACATGGGCAAGACACAGCCTGTGGCAAACAGTATCACACAGACTTTCACACTGTCCATTTCAGCAACATACTGAAAGGTAATGTTTTGTGCTGCTTATATAGCCTGTTTGCACGTCACTGGTGTTTCTCAAACCACAAGGCTAGACCAAGAGAAATGAGGAACTAACAAATGACAGGGAGAGTGATGAGTGGTTGTGGGTGGGGCTTATCAGAAAATGATAAGATTTATTTTCAACTGAAGTGTGAGATTTGGAAGTTTACAGTTACAGCAATGAGTCAGTTCATAATGTACTGCTTTATGTAAATCAGTGGTATGGAGGAGAAACCAGACCTACTTCAAAACATCATTTTGAAAACACATTGAATTTAACACAAGCCAGAAATCATAGTGTAGTACTACCCAGGGAAAAGTTTAGACAAATGTGGATTACACAAATTAAAAAAAAACAAACAAAAACACAACAAACAAAAACCCAAGGTCACTTGGCCTCTGATTGTTTTTGTTTTAGATTATTTCAATAATAGTGTTTTAGATTAGTCATTTGTGTGATAGTGAATATTTCAACTTTACATTTCTTGACAAAGGAATGAGAAATGTCAGAATGGCTGCACTATTGAAATAATCATGATCTACATCAGTACTGTATAAAGTTAGAAAGCTTTTAACAGCCTGAAAATCTTTCCAGGTTTACCAGTAAAACTCATCACCCAAAAATGGTTAATAAGCTGCCTGCCACTGTTAAATAACAGGACAGTAAAACTCAATTTCATCGATTTTTATTGACGCAGGAATGATGTATGCTCTGTTGGCATGCTCAGTTGATCAGTGCAGCTTTTTAAGCTAACTGCACTCTTAGAAGGAATGTGTAGAAAAATTAAACAGATTATGTCTAGCACAGGCGGCACGGTGGTGTAGTGGTTAGCGCTGTCGCCTCACAGCAAGAAGGTCCTGGGTTCGAGCCCCGGGGCCGGCGAGGGCCTTTCTGTGCGGAGTTTGCATGTTGTCCGCGTGGGTTTCCTCAGGGTGCTCCGGTTTCCCCCACAGTCCAAAGACATGCAGGTTAGGTTAACTGGTGACTCTAAATTGACCGTAGGTGTGAATGTGAATGGTTGTCTGTGTCTATGTGTCAGCCCTGTGATGACCTGGTGACTTGTCCAGGGTGTACCCCGCCTTTCACCCGTAGTCAGCTGGGATAGGCTCCAGCTTGCCTGCGACCCTGTAGAACAGGATAAAGCGGCTACAGATAATGAGATGAGATGTCTAGCACACTAGTTTGCACATTTTGTCAGCTGTTTCACACATATGGTCAGTTTTAAAATGAACACAACCTGTGTATTTGTTCACAGCATTCAACACAATTTGTGTAGACCAGTGATTCTCAAACTGTGGTACGCGTACCACTAGTGGTACGCGGGCTCCATTCTAGTGGTACACCAAAGAATCCCTTAATTAAATATAAATAAAATTTAAAAAATAAAATAAAACGTGAAATACTATCCATAATATCCGAATGGATGAAAATATCTTATCAACCGATGACAAGAAAATGGAAGGAGATACAAATTAAGTTAATAATTTTAAAAAGTTTGCAAGTGCTTCTGGGTAGCCATACGTAGCGTACGTACGCATTCCCGCCGGTTCCGCTGACAGACGGTTATCCGCCATTGGTAGACTAGGCTGTGATGGGAAAAGGTGGAGGTGGCTTTGCTAATTATGACGAGTACGACAAAATTACTGTCGTGGCTTAAATCCGCGAATGGGAGCGTGGATCAGGGGAGAGGGAGAACTGAAGAGGATGTGTGTGAGCCGAGCGCAGATGCTAATGACAGTGGCAAAACCAGCCCCAAAACTGCTAGCAAACGGCAGAAACCAGTGAGGAGGAAGTATGACGAAAAATACATAAAACTGGGATTCATTTGGAGCGGGACAGAGGAGCTGCCCAGGCCGCAGTGTGTTGTATGCGGCAACGTTCTGAGCAATGAGTCCATGAAACCATCACATCTCAAACGGCATCTTACAACCAAACACACAGCACTAAAGGACAAACCAATGGATTTTTTTTTTTTACGAAAACGTGATGAACTGAAGCAGTCCAAGTCCACCATTCTGTCCTATGGTACACCCGTAGCCAAAGCACAGGAAGCTTCATATCGTGCCAGCCTCCTGATCGCCAGAGCCGGTAAGCCGCACACAATTGGGGAACTGCTGTGTTTGCCATTAGCCAAAGAGATGACACGTATCATGTGTGGAGAGAAAGCTGCCAGAGAGTTAAACTTGGTGCCGCTTTCAAATGACACCGTGTCAAGGAGAATAAATGACATGGCTGACGATGTTAAAAAGACACTGATTGAGCGCATTAAGAACAGTAGATATTTTACCATACAGCTTGATGAGACTACAGATGTTGCAGATTTGGCCAATTTATTTGATTCATTATTTAAGTACAGTGTTTTATTTTCCTATATTTAAACACAGTGTTACTGTTCAAAGTACTGTGTGTAATGTTACAGTGGCCAACAATATTAAATATACTTGGTAAATAAAACCTCCGCCTTGTTTTTAATGAATACTTAGGCCTACTACGCTACTGTATTTTAATGTTGGTCATTATGGTGGTACTTGGAGAGCCAAGTATTTTCTGAGATGGTACTTGGTGAAAAAAGTTTGAGAACCACTGGTGTAGACTGTTTTGCTTTACATAGCACACAATGTGTTAATGTTACATGTATACACATCCTCATGCCAAAATTCCTGACACATGCACTGTGTTAAAATCATTAACATAGTGAATGTGTCAAAATTAACGCAACAAGTTGTCCCAAAACTAACCCATTGATGTGTAAGAATTTAACACAGCTTGTGTCAGTTTTAACACATCCTTTTTAAGAGTGGTGGAAGTAGCAGAAATGCACAACATCTTAACTGATTTATGTTGCTTTATGCCAGTAACATGCTGCAAGAAATACAGCAGTGCCAACACACCACATAACATTCATGACTAGCATGTAAATTCAAAAGTGATGTGGAAGCACTATTCTCATTCTAACAGGCTAGTACTTTATGTTGTCATGGAGACACTGATGTCAATCAATGCGATCTGACTTGTTCTTGTTATATATTAGGGCTGTATTTTAATTCTATTTTGTATTAAGCATTGGGACAATCCTACCTAAAATACCTACCTATTCCTATGCATAAAAATTACATGTGTAAATATATGTGTTTGCTGTGCATTTTGGTATGTGTTTGAAATGCTTATGACATTTCCCTTAAAGGCCAAAAGACTATTATTTACATGCTTGCCTTGTGTCACATACGCCAAAAAACCACAAGTTTACCACATTGCCTAAGTATTTTTTCAAGACAAGCTGGGAATACCCAAATGTTACCGATTACTAGCACTGCAACTTCATGCTGTGGAAATTCTACTTCTTCAAGGATTTTTATATTGTCATGGATTAAATGGTAGTCACACCATAAGAATATATATATATATATATATATATATATATATATATATATATATATATATATATACACACACACACACACACACTAGTGCATCTCAAAAAATTGGAATACCATGAAAAAGTTCCTTTTTTTCATAATTTAATTCAAAAAGGTAAACTTTCATATATTCTATATTCATTACATGTAAAGTGAAATATTTAAAGCCTTTTTTGTTTTAATTTTGATGATTATGGCTTATAGCTCATGAAAATCAGAAATCCAGTATCTCAAATTATTAGAATATTCCCTAAGATCAATCAAAAAAAGGATTTACAATACAGAAATGTCCAACTTCTGAAAAGTATATTAATTTACCGTATACACTCAATACTTGGTTGGGGATCCTTTACCATGAATTACTGTATCAATGCGGTGTGGCATGGAGGTGATCAGTCTGTGGCACTGCTGAGGTGTTATTGAAGCCCAGGTTGCTTCGATAGTGGCCTTCAGCGTATCTGCATTTTTGGGTCGGGTGTTTCTCATCTTTCTCTTGACAATACCCCATAGATTCTCTATGGGGTTCAGGTCAGGCAAATTGGCTGGCCAATCAAACACAGTAATATCATGGTCAGCAAACCATTTGGTAGTAGTTTTGGCACTGTGGGTAGGTGCTAAGTCCTGCTGGAAAAGGAAATCAGCATCTCCAAAAAGCTCGTCAGCAGATGGAAGCATGAAGTGCTCTAAAATGTCCTGGTAGATGGCTGTGTTGACTTTGGACTTGATAAAATACAGTAGACCAACACCAGCAGATGACATGGCACCCCAAATCATCACAGACTGTGGAAACTTCACACTGGGCTTCAAACACCTTGGATTCTGTGCCTTTCCACTCTTCCTCCAGACTCTAGAACTGTGATTTCCAAATTAAATGCAAAATGTACTTTCATCTGAAAAGAGGACTTTGGACCACTGAGCAACAGTCCATTTCTTTCTCTCCTTAGCCCAGATTAGACACTTCTGACATTGTCTCTGGCTCAGGAGTAGCTTGATATTAGGAATGCGAAAGTTGTATCCCCTTTCTTGAAGATGTCTGTTCGTGATGGGTCTTGATACACCGACACCAGCCTCAGTCCACTCCTTGTGGAGCTCTCCCAAGTTCTTGAGTCAACTTTTCTTGACAATCCTCTCAAGACTGCGGCCATCCCTGTTGCTTGTGCACCTTTTCCAGCCACCCTTTTCAGCAATGACCTTTTGTGGCTTGCCCTCCTTGTGGAGGGCATCATTGATCATCCTCTGGACAACAGTCAAGTCAGCAGTCTTCCCCATGATTGTGGTTGTGTGTATTGAACTAGACCGAGAGATACACTGTGTTCATACTGTTTTACTCAAACTCGAAATGAAATATTCTAATATTTTGAGATGTTTTTTTTAATGTTTTTGTAATGTATGCCATACTGATTCAAATTAAAATAGAAGAATGCTTGAAACATTTTAGTTTATGTGTAATGAGTCTATAATACCTGTATATAACATTTTCACTTTCTTAAATAACTGATGGAAAATATTGAACTCTTTCACAATATTCTAATTTTTTGAGATGCACTAGTATGTGTGTGTGTGTGTGTGTGTGTGTTGATACGTACAACACCAGTCACAAGTCTTCTTGTAAACTGTCATACATTCTTGATTTACAACATACAGTATCGTTATCTCATATGTTCTGTTTGGGGTCCCTGAGATCACAAATAATTTTTATAGTTAACAAAACATACTTAAATTATTTTTAAAACAGCTTAATCATCAAAACTTTTTCTAATTGTCTTGGAACTGCTAGTAAACAATTTTGTATTGATACTGTGTTCTAAACACCACTAAAGTAATTTATATACAACTTTTGACCCCAGCTATGATACATGATTTAATGCAATAAAATTCCGTGTGCACTTATTTTCTGCACACGCACACACATACGTTCACATTTTTTGTACCCGCCATACAGACACTGCATCGTTCTGTTAGGAGGCACAAATTAATTCCTAGGGATGAATGAACTATGGTCTGAAAAGTGCATCTGAACCCCAAGACAAACAACAAATGAACTGGTGAAGGAGGTTGAGCTATCAGTTACCAAAAGTATGTACATCCACCATTAAGATAGTCCAACATCGATGGTCTGAAATGCTTCTATGCAAAGAAGAAGCCACTACTCCAAGGCCAGCATAAAAAAAAAAATCCAGACTAAAGTTTGTAGTTGATCACTAGAACATTATTCTGAAATGGTGCCTTATTTAAATAAAGTAGATATCCTAATTGACTTAACACAAGAACTGTAATGATAATATAGCTACAAGCAGAAGTTAAGGGGGCCAAGCACATTCTGTCCCCATCCCTTAGCAACAGAGGAAGTCGAAATTAATTTATAGCTCCCCCAACCATTGTTGAGATATGCCCTCACATTCTGTTCAGTGACTTCATCATCAAATTCATTTGACCCTAATAGATGAACCATGCATCATATCAAAAATGTGAGAAATTGTTGGTTTGGTCTCCTGAAGTTGTCTTACAAATTTCATGGCTATTCAACAAAATTTGTGGTAAAAAAAAAATTCAAAATAACCAATTTCCTGCTTGAGAAATCACAAATTGCTTAGATCACCCACACTTGGAACCCTCAAGAGAATCACTCAAAACAAGAACTGTCTTGTTTTGATGTTGAGCGGTTCAAAAGTTATGAGCAGTTTTACAAATTTGATAATTATAGCATATTACAATTTAGACAAAACTTCTTGGAGACCCTTATGATCTACAAACTTTGGTCAAAATATGTCACACAGTTGCTGAGCTGCCCTCATTTCCAGTTTGGCAGCTTTGCCATTTGCGCATTATGGTTGAACCATCCTGTACATAAAAAATGTAAGTACAGTACAAACTTTTTCTCAGTATGGTCTTCAAATGTTGCATGCTAACTTGGGTGATGATGAAACAAAGTTTGTAGGAGAAGAAGACAAAATGCTTATAAAAAAATCAACATAGTAGAAAATCCAATATGGTGGAAATTAACATCATGATGTTGAACTCTGCTTGACCCAAAGAATCAGAGAAAAGTGGATTCACATGTCTATGATGCTCTGTTGCAGAGATATTATTGTAAGCATATGTTCAAATTCACCCTTTTGGAGGTGCTAGAGAGTTTGAGTGGTGTATACTAAAATTGCTGTCAAGGTAGTTGAGACTGTCCTCTATTACTGTGCCAAATTTGATAAAAAGCATATGACATAATCTAGGCACTGCAATAAACTTCCATAGGAAGTACAATAGTAAAATAAATAAAATTACATACTATACTACTACTACTAAATAATAATAATGATGATGATGATGATGAATATTGCTGCAAACAGCAATGAGGGGGAACAAGCACTTTCTGTCCCCGCTCCTTAGTAAAAAAAAAAAAAAAAGAAGAAGAATCATGATTGCAGGTTAACCAGTTCAAAAGTTATGAGCAGTCTTACTAATTTGTGAATTATAGTGCCCCCTAGAGCAGGGTATGACAAAACATTTTGGAGTCTCTGAGGACAAGGTCATTTACTAATCTCCACTGCCCAACCAAAAATAAATAAATAAATAAATAAATAAATAAAGTTGCCATTTGGATTTAAATAAGCAAATACATAAGAGCCTTTGGGCGGCACGATGGTGTAGTGTTTAGCGCTTTTGCCTCACAACAAGAAGGTTCTGGGCAGTGTTGGGCACGTTACTTTCAAAAAGTAATTAGTTATAGTTACTAGTTACTTTTCCCAAAAAGTAACTGAGTTAGTAACGGAGTTACTTTGTCATAAAAGTAACTAATTACCAGGGAAAGTAATTATTCCGTTACATTTTGTTCCCCCTCAAAAAAATCAAATTCAATTAGTGTAATCATAATAAAAGTGAATGTTAAATGTGTTTAATGACTGAAATGGACACTTAACAGAACCAATTAGTAATGTTATCTACACTATATTACTATTTTTGTGGGACAATGTGAGATAAGACATCTATCAAATGTACTAATATATTTTTGTAGTTATTAAAATTATGTTACTAATTACTGGCCACTGACGAGGACAAACGCTTTGTTCCTCGACATAATGTGCATTGCACGTAAACACTCTTGCCTTTTATTTCAAGTCATGAAAAGTCCTGGCTGTATTTCCAGTGTGAAAGCGCAGTGCTGGGCTGACCGCTCGCCATCGCTGGGTCTTCCGATTGAAAGAGTGCGCAGTAGTGCAGTAGGCGTGGCCTACCTACATATGTTGTCCAAATCTACTCTGATTGGCTTACTGTGCCGTTGTCTCGTGTCTCCCCGCCCCACACTAAAGCAGAGGAAAGAAAGGCTGAACGAGCAGCGTGCCAGATGAGAACAGCTTTAATAAAGTAACGCATAGTATTTTATTGTAAGTAACGGGAACGGCGTTATAACGATGTAAAAAGTAATTAGTTAGATTACTCGTTACTAAAAAAAGTAACGCCGTTAGTAACGCCGTTTATTTCTAACGCCGTTATTCCCATCACTGGTTCTGGGTTTGAGCCCAGTGGCTGACAGGGGCCTTTTTGTGTGGAGTTTGCATGTTGTCTGGGTGGGTTTCCTCCGGGTGCTCGGGTCCCTCCCCAGTCCAAAGACATGCAGGTTAGGCTAATTGGTGACTTTAAATTGACTGTAGGTGTGAGTGGTTGTTTGTCTCTATGTGTCAGCCCTGTGATGATCTGGCAACTTGTTGAGGGTGTACCCCACCTCTCGCCCATAGTCAGCTGGGATAGGCTCCAGCTTTCCCACAACCCCACACAGGATACGTCATTATGGATAATGGATGGATAAGAGCCTTTGATTGGATAATTGCTGCAGTGGTTAATGTGCTTCAGCTGGCAAAAATTCTTTTAACCCTAAGTGATGCAGTGAGGAGCTTCTCTTTTCTTATACAAACATTTCGGAACATGTATTGCGTGCTTGTGGAAAAGATGTTACTGTGTTTCAGAAGGGTCAAATTATTGGCTTGCATCACACAAAGAAAACAACTAAGGAGATTGCTGAAATTACTGTAATTGGGTTAAGAACAGTCCAGTCCAGAAACCTGGAAGGATAGTGGCGAACCATCAACTTCATGGAAAAAAATGTGGTTAGAAAAAGATCCTGACTGACCGTGATCAGAGATCACTTAAATGCTTGGTGAAGTTGAATCATTTTAAAAAAAAATTGACAGTAGAACTCACAGCCAATAATACTAATTATTAGTCATACTACTAATGTTTAGTAGTTAAATTAAGAGCATTTCTACACTCACAATGTGATGATAACTCACAGTATTCATACTTAACAGCTGTGTGGCCATAAGAAAACCACTAGTTCATGAGACTAATCAGGAGAAAAAGCTTCAATTTGCTAGGGAGCATAAAGGACTCTGGAGCAATGGAAAAAAGGTCATGTGGTTTGTCCAGATTTACCCGATTCCAGAGTGATGGTTTGTCAGAGTAAGAAGGGAAGCACATTAAGTGATGCACCGCTCATGCATAGTGGCCACTGTTATGATCTGTGGTTGCTTCAGTTGGTCAGGTCAAGGCTCAGCAATGTTATGTGGCAATAAAATTAATCAGCTGACGACCTGAATGTACTGAATGACCAGGTTATCAGATTAATAGATTTTTTTTTTCTTCACTGATGGCACAGGCATAAAATTAGGGCTTAAAATGTGAAACAATGGTTCAGGAAACATGAGGAATCATTTTCACACATGAATTGGCCACCAGAGTCCTAGCCTTAACCCCACTGAGAATCTTTGGGATGTGTTGGCGAAGACTTTACACAGTGGTTCAACTCTCCCATCCTCAACACAAGATCTTAGTGAAATATTAATACAACTCTGGACTGAAATAAATGTCGTGACATTGCATATTTTTATCAAAACAATGTGTCTGTGAAGATTCTCAATCATCCAATCATCAATTATCATCTCAATCATCAATTATCAAAACAATGCCACAGCGAATACATGCTGTAATCAAAGCTGAAGATGGTCCAACCAAATATTAGAGTGCGCAACTTTTTTTTTGGCAGGGCAGTGTACATTCCACCCTTGCTGAGATCTACCCTCAGATCCTGTTTGATGACTTCACTGTCAAATTTGTGTGGGTGTTATGGACAAACCATCCATCACATTGAACATCTCAGCAGCAAGTTTTGTTTGTGCTGGTCTCTCAATGCTGTCTTAGCCTTCATCATTATTTGACAAAATTTGCAGGAGAAGAAGGGAATTTAGTTTTTTTTTGTTAAAATACAAAATGGCTGATTTCTGTTTGAAAAATCACAAATTCCTGATGTCAGGAATATAGGAATGAATTATAGCATCACGTAGAGGTGAATTTAGACCAAACTCCTTGGAGTTCATAAGGATGAGGCCCTTCAGTTATGTACAAAATTTGGTCAAAATACATCACACAGTTACTGATATACCCTCAGTTGGCAGCTTTGCCATCAAATTTGTTTGTGCATTATGGATGAACCATCCTGTACATGAAAAATCTGAGAAACAACAGAATGTCTTTTGCCTAGCTGTATGTAAACACTTGTCATCAACTGCGTATGCCTGTGTGTCTTGTAATGAGAGCAGAATGCCAGACGTAGAATTGGTGCTGATCAAAATCTGATAGCATGGTGCTGAACCTGTGTCAAGCTTGCCTTCTTCTGCTCTTTTTTTTTCTTATTCTACTAGTGCATCTCAAAAAATTAGAATACCATGAAAAAGTTCCTTTTTTCATAATTTAATTCAAAAAGGTAAACTTTCATATATTCTATATTCAATACATCTAAAGTGAAATATTTAAAGCCTTTTTTGTTTTAATTTTGATGATTATGGCTTATAGCTCATGAAAATCAGAAATCCAGTATCTCAAATTATTAGAATATTCCCTAAGATCAATCAAAAAAAGGATTTACAATACAGAAATGTCCAAGTTCTGAAAAGTATATTCATTTATACACTCAATACTTGGTTGGGGATCCTTTACCATGAATTACTGTATCAATGCGGTGTGGCATGGAGGTGATCAGTCTGTGGCACTGCTGAGGTGTTATTGAAGCCCAGGTTGCTTTGATAGTGGCCTTCAGCGTATCTGTATTTTTGGGTCGGGTGTTTCTCATCTTCCTCTTGACAATACCCCATAGATTCTCTATGGGGTTCAGGTCAGGCAAGTTGGCTGGCCAATCAAACACAGTAATGTAATATGGTCAGCAAACCATTTGGTAGTAGTTTTGGCACTGTGGGTAGATGCTAAGTCCTGCTGGAAAAGGAAATCAGCATCTCCAAAAAGCTCGTCAGCAGATGGAAGCATGAAGTGCTCTAAAATCTCCTGGTAGATGGCTGTGTTGACTTTGGACTTGATAAAATACAGTGGACCAACACCAGCAGATGACATGGCACTCCAAATCATCACAGACTGTGGAAACTTCACACTGGGCTTCAAACACCTTGGATTCTGTGCCTCTCCACTCTTCCTCCAGACTCTAGAACTGTGATTTCCAAATTAAATGCAAAATGTACTTTCATCTGAAAAGAGGACTTTGGACCACTGAGCAACAGTCCATTTCTTTCTCTCCTTAGCCCAGATAAGACACTTCTGACATTGTCTCTGGCTCAGGAGTAGCTTGATATTAGAAATGCGAAAGTTGTATCCCCTTTCTTGAAGATGTCTGTTCGTGATGGGTCTTGATACACGGACACCAGCCTCAGTCCACTCCTTGTGAAGCTCTCCCAAGTTCTTGAGTCAACTTTTCTTGACAATCCTCTCAAGACTGCGGCCATCCCTGTTGCTTGTGCACCTTTTCCAGCCACCCTTTTCAGCAATGACCTTTTGTGGCTTACCCTCCTTGTGGAGGGCATCAGTGATCATCTTCTGGACAACAGTCAAGTCAGCAGTCTTCCCCATGATTGTGGTTGTGTGTACTGAACTAGACTGAGAGATACACTGTGTTCATACTGTTTTACTCAAACTCGAAATGAAATATTCTAATATTTTGAGATGGGATTTTTTAAAATGTTTTTGTACTGTATGCCATACTGATTAAAATAGAAAAATGCTTGAAAGATTTTAGTTTATGTGTAATGAGTCTATAATATATAACATTTTCACTTTCTTAAATAACTGATGGAAAATATTGAACTTTTTCACAATATTCTGATTTTTTGAGATGCACTAGTAGGTTAAAAATAGCCACGTGGAAAAGCATGGAGGGAAAAAAAAGGAAAAAATAAACAGCACAACTCTTTCTCTCATGTCTGCCTATATATATATATATATATATATATATATATATATATATATATATACACACACACACACACACACACACACACACACACATACATACATCAGACGCGCCAGCATTTCGCGATGTTGCGATTTGCAACTTCAACGCAAATTCAACCAATCCCCGCGAATTCAGGGCAGTGTTGCAATTATATCCAATCACCGCAACTTTCCTGCAAATTTGACCAATCGTTGGTGTCGTCTTGAGGTGATGTCGACAAACTACCTTCCGCCTTACTTCTGTGTATAGAGAGCGTGCACGTGACGTCACGAGGTCACGTGATATTTGTTTATCTGCCATCTTGGACGGCATGGCCGCGCATAGAACTTAGACAAACCCGTTCTAATTATCAAGTGTGTGGGAGTAGATCTTTCGAGAATGGTTATATCTTGTTCAGCATTTGGTTGTACCAATAGACAGGGCCAAAAGGAGGACCTGTCATTTTATAGATTCCCTGCAGACAAGGAGAGATGCACAAAATGGGTGTCCGCTGTGCGAAGAGAAAACTGGTACCCCAGTTCTACCAGCCGAATTTGTAGTGAACACTTCATATCAGGTAGGTGTAATCTTCTAATACATTTATATCTGATATTGAATAATAATTCTGCACAAATAAAGATAGCGGTGATTTGTGATTTTTTTTTCAGACAAAAACATACATATTTATAACCCTGTCATTATCTGGAACTGAGTTTAGATTTCGAACATTCTTACGATAAAACGTCCTGCATAGTCTCTTTATGGTGAACGTCTTAATGCCACTTACCCGTGAGGTTATCAAGTAAACATTCTTCTTCGGAAGCTTCCAGAGGTATAGTTGGGATACCCATCCCGCAACAAAATATTTATAAGCTTCCAGGCTCTTGTAAGCTTTGAGGGCTTTGCCAGTGTAACACGATTCATGATTAACAAGAAAATTGTAAATGTCGTGGTAGGCCAGATCGGGCAAATCGCTGGCACCGCAGCTCCCAATTTCCCTGAACAAGGATTGCGGCAAGTTGTACGGATCTGCAATCCCCAACCTGGAACACTTTTCCACGTAATGCTGCCTCACGTCACCTTCAAGATGCTGAACAAACTTAGACAAGTTATCGCGCGATGTAGATGGAGTATTTTCCGAATTTTCTTGGGGATTACTCCCTGGATCCATTACGCTCGCGCAAGGTAAACAATCCTGAAGCCGTCCAATATGGCGGAGTAAACACGGACGGGTCATGTGACTGCACATCCTCTATACATTCAAGAGAAGCAGCATGTGCGCAGTGTTGCCAGATTGGGCGGTTTCAAGTGCATTTTGGCGGGTTTTGAACATAATTTTGGGCTGGAAAACGTCAGTAGTATCTGGCAACACTGCATGTGCGAGTCAGTGTTTATGTAGGCTTAAATTCTGTTACTGAAAGTGTGTTATGTTTACAGTGAAGGACTGTGTGCACTTTACATTTTTTTTACTTAATACAAGAAATCAATGGATGCCAACATTTTTGCCAAAATGGTATTTTATTTTCCATTGTTTAGGCAGCTTCAGCATCATGCTGTGAGATTCTGTTCAAATTGTTTTTTTTCTCCTATGAAGCCTGAGCCATTTATTTTATTAGTTTATAATTATTGTTTAATTAAGTCTTCAGGAGAGACTGCCTGCCCACAGTACTAGTATTAATAGTTTTTTTTTCTTACATGAAAGCTGAGGCATTTATATTATATTTTAAGGTAACTTCATGTTGTGCTGTGAGGTTCTATGCACTTTAACTTTTGAACCAACAGGTGCATTTGGATAAGTAAAGCCTATTTTTCTGCATTTTTGTAGTCCTGGTAATCCATTATATTGGTAAAGATGTTTATAGGACCATTTCTCAGTGTCTTTGTTTTTTTAATCAATAGTTTTTCAGTAATAACTTAATATCACTCAATTTTAATCACAAAAAGAGAAAATCACAACAATTTCTCGCAACTTTCACTTCCTCCCGCAATGTAATTGCAACAAAAACCTAAAAAACACCGCAACTTTCATTGCAATTTTTTGGAACCCCCCCCGCAACATCAGACATTTTAGCCCGCAACAATCACAAAAAAGGCCCGCGAAATCCTGGGGGGACTGATACATACACACACAGTGGTGCTTGAAAGTTTGTGAATCCTTTAGAATTTTCGATATTTAGATTAGATTAGATTAGATTAGATTAGATTAGATTAGATTAGATAAAACTATTGATCCCTTTGGGCGTGTTTCCTCAGGGAAATTAAGATTCCAGCAGCATCATTACAGATAAACAGAGAAAATAGAGAAAACTTCTAGATAAATTAAAATAAATTATTTACATATACAAAGATAAAAAAAATAAGATATGGGGAAGGAGGGGGGAAAAAAGGGGGGGCGGCAGCAGGAGAGATATTGCACTTTATATTGCACATTGTCCCGTATTGCTTATTGTTAGGCTAGGCTACTGCTCCTTCCCATCCTCTGTCCTCCTGTTACCCCTCCTCCCCCCCAGAGAGGAGTTGTACAGTCTGATGGCATGAGGGACAAAGGAGTTTTTAAGTCTGTTCGTCTTGCACTTGGGAAGGAGCATTCTGTCACTGAACAGGCTCCTCTGGTTGCTGATGACGGTGTGCAGAGGGTGACTAGCATCGTCCATGATGTTCAATAGTTTGTCCATAGATCTCTGCCACCGTCACCAGAGAGTCCAACTTCATGCCGACCACAGAGCCGGCCCGCCTGATCAGTTTGTCCAGCCTGGATGTGTCCTTCTTGGATGTGCTGCCCCCCCAGCACACCACGGTGTAAAACAAGACACTGGTGGCCACAGACTGATAGAACATCCACAGGAGTTTCCTGCTGATGTTAAAGGACCACAGCCTCCTAAGGAAGTATAGCCTGCTCTGTCCCTTCCTGTATAAGCGTTTGGTGTTGCAAGTCCAGTCCAGCTTGCTGTCCAGCCACAGCCTGAGGTACTTGTAGGAATCCACAGCCTCCACCTCGACTGCCTTGATCAGAACTGGTCGTGACCTTGGTCTGGACCTCCCAAAGTCAATGACCAGCTCCTTGGTCTTCGAGGTGTTGAGCTGCAGATGGTTCCTGTTGCACCACACAGCAAAGTCCCTCACCAGGCTCCTATACTCCTCCTCTCTGTCGTCACTGATACACCCAACGATGGTTGTGTCATCGGCAAACTTCTGAATGTGACACAGCTCCGAGTTGTAGCAGAAGTCCGCGGTGTACAGGGTGAAGAGAAGAGGGGCCAGCACTGTGCCCTGGGGTGCTCTGGTGCTGCTAATCACAGTGTCAGACGTGATGTCCTTCAGCCTGATGTACTGTGGCCTGTCAGTGAGGTAGCTGGAGATCCAGGTGACCAGGCAGGGGTCCACTCGCATCCTGTTCAGTTTGTCCTGAAGCAATAGGGGCTGGATGGTGTTGAAGGCACTCGAGAAGTCCAAGAAGAGGATCCTCACTGTGCCATTTCCCTTATCCAGATGCGAGTGGGCTCGGTGTAGCAGGTAGAGGATGGTGTCTTCCACACCGACACCTGCCCGGTACGCAAACTGCAGACAGTCCTGGACTTGTTGTACCTGAGGTCTGAGGAGGCTGAGGAAGAGCTGCTCCAACGTCTTCATCAGATGTGAAGTGAGTGCCACCGGTCGGAAGTCGTTCAGCTCGCTGGACCGATTCTTCATGATGTCTGCATAAATATGACCTAAAACATCATCAGATTTTCACATAAGTCCTAAAAGTGGATAAAGAGAACCCAGTTAAATAAATGAGACAAAAATATTATACTTGGTCATTTATTTATTGAGAAAAATGATCCAATATTACATATCTGTGAGTGGCAAAAGTATGTGAACCTTTGCTTTCAGTATCTGGTGTGACCCCCTTGTGCAGCAATAACTGCAACTAAATGTTTCCAGCAACTGTTGATCAGTCCTGCACACCAGCTTGAAGGAATTTTAGCCCAATCCCCCATACAGAACAGCTTCAACTCTGGGATGTTGGTGGGTTTCCTCACATGAACTGCTCACTTCAGGTCCTTCCACAACATTTCGATTGGATTAAGGTCAGGACTTTGACTTGGCCATTCCAAAACATTAACTTTATTCTTCTTTAACCATTCTTTGGTAGAATGATGACTTAGGGTCGTCGTCTTGCTGCATGACCCACCTTCTTTTGAGATTTAGTTCATGGATAGATGTCCCGACACTTTCCTTTAGAATTCGCTGGTATAATTCAGAATTCATTGTTCCATCAGTGATGACAAGCTGTCCTGGCCCAGATGCAGCAAAACAGGTGCAAACCATCATACTACCACCACCATGTTTCATGGATGGGATAAGGTTCTTATGCTGGAATGCAGTGTTTTCCTTTCTCCAAACATAGCATTTCTCATTTAAACCAAGAAGTTCTATTTTGGTCTCATCTGTCCACAAAACATTTTTTCCAATAGCCGTCTGGCTTGTCCATGTGATCTTTAGCAAACTGCAGACAAGCAGCAATGTTCTTTTTGGAGAGCAGTGGCTTCCTCCTTGCAACCCTACCATGCATACCATTGTTGTTCAGTGTTCTCCTGATGGTGGACTCATGAACATTAACATTAGCCAATGTGAGAGAGGCCTTCAGTTGCTTAGAAGTTACCCTGGGGTCCTTTGTGACCTCGCCGATTATTACACGCCTTGCTCTTGGAGTGATCTTTGTTGGTCGACCACTCCTGGGGAGGGTAACAATGGTCTTGAATAATAATAATAATAATAATAATAATAATAATAATAATAATAAGTTCAATTTATGTAGCGCCTTTCACAAACCCAAGGATGCTTTACACAAGAGTTACCACCAAAAAAAAACTAGGAAGAATAGTGTGAGGTAAAGAGAAAAGTTTTCAAGTTAGCTTTGAAGGAAGAGAGAGTGGAACAGTCACGAAGTGATTGTGGTAACGAGTTCCAAAGTTTAGGAGCAGCAACACTAAATGATCTGCCACCCACAGATGCCAGTTTAAAACGTGGAACAGTCAGAAGTCCACAGACAGAAGATCTGAGGGAGCGGGAGGGACAGTACAAATGAATTATCTCACAGAGATAGGAAGGGGCGAAACCATGAAGAGCTTTATAGGTTAAAAGCAAGATTTTGTATTTGATCCGAGACATAACTGACAACCAATGCAGTTGCTGTAAAACAGGAGTGATGTGAGCAGTGCGCTTGGGGAGTGTGAGGACTCTTGCTGCTGAGTTTTGGATGTACTGCAGGTGATTGAGCAATGTGGCAGGGAGACCATAAAAGAGAGAATTGCAATAGTCAAGAAGAGAAAAAAATAAATGCATTGACCAACATATTGGCATCAGTTTCCAAGAGAAAAGGGCGGAGACATGCAATATTGCAGAGGTGAAAGAAAGCATTCTTAGTAATTAGTTTAAGATGGGGTTCAAACGTAAGGGTGGAGTCAAAGATAACTCCAAGGTTTTTTATAACTTGGGAAGGATGAATAGACACACCATCAACATCAATAGTAAAACTGGAGAAATTCTGAACCTGTCTTTTGGTACCTACTAATAGAACCTCCATTTTGCCAGCATTAAGTTTAAGGCAGTTCTTATGCAGCCATTGCTTAAGGTCAGTGATGCAAGTCCTTAGCAGCTGAACAGAGGCTATGGAAGGGGTAATAGTGATGTAGATTTGAATATCATCAGCATAACAATGAAAGTTAAGGCCATGGTTACGAATAATCTGGCCTATAGGAGAAACATATAATATAAAAAGAAGGGGACCAAGGACAGAACCCTGAGGCACACCTTGAGCAACAGTAGCAGTGGATGATTTATGAACACCAATAGAAATAAACTGTTGCCTGTTTGCTAGATATGACTGAAACCAGGATAAAGCTAAGCCAGTAATCCCAAAAGAAGATAGTCTGGAAATGAGTCTCTCATGATGTATGGTGTCAAAGGCAGCTGTGAGGTCCAAGAGAACAAGGACATTGAGATAACCAGCATCAGTTGAGAGCAGGCGGTCATTAACAACTCTTAAGAGAGCAGATTCAGTGCTATGCATATTGCGAAAGCCTGACTGAAAGGGTTCATAGAGATCATTATGAGCAAGGAAAGTATGAAGCTGAGAGGCTACAACTCTCTCCATTACCTTAGCTAGGAAAGGGAGATTTGAAATGGGTCTGTAATTTGACAGTGAAAGAGAATCTAGACCAGGTTTCTTGAGTATTAGTGTAACTGAAGCAATTTTGAGGGAGATGGGAACAGTGCCTGTTCCCATCAAATGAGCAATATAAGGGGAGATAGCAGATACACAAGATTTAAGAAGTGCAGTGGGTGCAGGGTCCAACAGACATGAGGAGGAGGAGGACTTAGTCATAATTTCTGATACTTTAGAAGAATCAACAGGAGAGAAAGCAGAGAGACATCAGTCAGCTTTATGAGAAAGCTACTAGCGGGACAGAAGAATGAATTTCAGAATGAAAGTGTTGGTAAATACTGACAATTTTATCCTTGAAAAAATCCAAAAAAGCCTGACACTGAGCAGGGGAATTGGGAGTGGTTGAGGAAGGAGGCTGAAGAAGTTTATTTATTGTATTAAACAGGGTTTTGGGTCAATGATTGCCACTCTTAATGATGTTAGCATAGTAGGAGGATCGAGCAGCATTAAGAGCATCCTTATACTTTGTGATGTGTTCAGAGAAGAGTGAAAGATGAACAGTAAGGCCAGTTTTCTTATAAAGGCGCTCTCGCCGCCTTCCCTTGGCCTTCATGGCCCTAAGCTCAGAGGTGAACCAAGGAGAGGCACGATTTGCGGAGACCTGTCTAGTTTTAAGGGGAGCAAAAGTGTTAAGTGTGTTAGATATAGTATTATTGTAAATAGCAACTGTATCATCAGGAGAGGAAACCTCAGCAAATTTACAAAAAGAAGAGAGGAGAGAGGCAGAGAAAGAATGCACATCACTAGAAGAAAGATTACAGAAAGAGACAGTAGAACACAGAGGAAGTTTAGAAGAAGGCACACTGAGACAACACTTGTGGTCAGTAAAACCTACATCAGAACCTGATACAGATACAATTTTTGTACCAGTAGAGCAAAGCAAGTCAAGTATGACCATGATTATGTGTGGGAAAGTCAACATGCTGAGTTAAACCAAAACATTCAAAGACAGTCAAGAGCTCATCAGTAAGGGAGCAACTAATATCAACATGAATGTTAAAGTCACCCAGAAGAATGACAGCAGTACAGACAGATGAGGCTACAGTTAGCAGTTCATTCAGTTCAGACAGAAAAAGAGATGGTGATGATTTGGGAGGTCGATAGATTAAGATCAGCAACATCGGTGTGGGCGTGGAGGTTTTCAAAGCCAGATATTCACAGGCTGTAACATCGTGAAAAACAATCTCTTTAAGTTTCAAACCACATCAGAAAACTGCAGCTAGACCTCCACCCTTCCCTGTGAGATGGGGCTTTGAAATATATGTGTATCCAGATGGTGAAAACATATTTAAATGTAGATAGGCCTCAGCCTGTTGCCATGTTTCCACCAGCAGAAGTATGTCCAGGGTCTTTTGGATAATTAGGTCATTAATGAGTGACGCTTTGTTGGTGATAGAGCGGGAGTTTAAAAGCCCAGTCTTCGCAGGAAACACAGGTGACAATCCAGAGACAGCAGAACATTGCAGTTTCCCAAGTGAGCAAAGAACACCATGATTAACTCCATGAGCGTTCTTATTGACCTTGGCAATATGATTGTGAGTCCATATGATGGGTATGGAAGACTCCGAAGCATAATGAGCAGTCGGAGAGCAGTGAATATACCGAGGGCGGCGTGCGATTCCAATAGAGCAGTACAGATTAAATGCTGCGGAATCCAAGCGGTGCCGCGCACTAAGGCTTTTTAATTCCTCCGGCGCGTAGGTGTAAAACATGGGTAAAAGCCGGGCCACAAAACCAATACCCAGACCCACAGTCACGATCCAAAAACAGATGGACAGACGCAGTCCAATGTAAGGTGCAAAGCCACCTAGCCTAACACCGCTCATAAACGTAGCCAAAACACCAGCAGTTCCACACCCAGAGTACAGTGCAGGGAAGCAATTTGACTAACCAGCACATAAAACAGACAACAGCGTAGTGCAGGGGTTTTCAAAGTGTGGGAGAGTCAGCCCCCCCTCAGAGAGCAAATAAACAACAGCCCCCCCTTACAATTTTTGTTGTTGCTATACTTAAACGTTCCATTTGTATTTAAAAAAAATGGTTGTTGTACACATTTTTTTTTCTTTTACACATTTTAAACATCTGTGCTTTTTGAAAACATCTTTTTTACACATTTAAAACATCTGTGTTTTTTTAAAAACATCTTGTTTTACACATTTTAAACATCTGTACTTTTTTAAAACATTTTTTTTTACACATTTTAAACATCTGTGCTTTTTAAAACCTCTTTTGTACACATTTTAAACATCTGTGCTTTTTTTAAACCTCTTTTTTACACATTTTAAACATCTGTGCTTTTTTTAAAACATCTTTTTTTTTTTTTTACACATTTTAAACCTCTCATAGCATCGTTAGCTAGCACCTCTTGGCAGACAACACACTGTGGCAGTGGAGCATCTTCAGATCCAGTCCATGAAAATCCAAACTTTAAATAATCGTGGTCATACTTCCTTCTTTTTTTGCTTGGCCCAGACTCGGTCTTCTCACTCACTGTAGCTTTAGGTACTAAAAATCGATCCATTTTGTCTCTGGCAAAGGCTAGCTGAAGTTCGCTAAATGTCCGCAATAGTAACTTATTCTGGTTTATTTTTCCTCACGTTGCGCCCCCAAGGGGAGGTGCGCCCCACACTTTGAAAAGCCCTGGCGTAGTGAAAAGTGGAAACTCACTCACCACTGCTGAAGTCAAGCGGGTGGAAAGAAAGCGGGGGCTCGCAGGCAGGTTAGCTACAGGTGATTGCAAAAAGCCGGTGTCAAAACCAAGCAAGAAGAGTCCGAAATTAACCAAAAAGAAAAAAAAAAAGGATAATACGTTGCCAAAAAATCAGAAGCACAATTAAAGAAAACAAAAAAAAGAAAGAAAACGCCAGAAATGAAATGAAATTTCCTCCATTTGTCCACAATCTGTCTGACTGTGGATTGGTGGAGTCCAAACTCTTTAGAGATGGTTTTGTAACCTTTTCCAGCCTGATGAGCATCAACAACAATGCTTTTTCTGAGGTCCTCAGAAATCTCCTTTGTTCGTGCCATGATACACTTCCACAAACATGTGTTGTGAAGGTCAGACTTTGAGAGATCCCTGTTCTTTAAATAAAACAGGGTGCCCACTCACACTTGATTGTCATCCCATTAATTGAAAACACCTGACTCTAATTTCACCTTCAAATTAACTGCTAATCCTAGAGGTTCACATACTTTTGCCACTCACAGATGTGTAATATTGGATCATTTTCCTCAATAAATAAATGACCAAGTATAATATTTTTGTCTCATTTGTTTAACTGGGTTCTCTTTATCTACTTTTAGGACTTGTGTGAAAATCTGATGATGTTTTAGATCATATTTATGCAGAAATATATAAAATTCTAAAGGGTTCACAAACTTTCTAGCACCACTGTATGCATATATACACATACATACATACATACATACACACATATATATGTATATGACTTCCATTCTAGTAAGCCTTCTTTAAAATGTGCACCTTCCATTCTTGTCTGTATTCATATCCATTTAGATGTTATATTCATCAAGTATCCATCACATAATGCATTCATATTCAGTTACATCCCTAAGTCCTATATACACACACACACACACACATCCATTAGCCATAACCGATAATCCAGCTATCCCAGTTGACTATGGGTAAGAGACAGGGTACACCCTGGATAAGTTGCCAGATCATCACAGGGCTGACACATAGAGACAAACAACCATTCACACCTACGGTCAATTTAGAGCCACCAAGTAGTCTAACCTGCATGTCTTTGTACTGTGGGCGAAACTAGAACACCCGGAGGAAACCCACACAGACATGAGGAGAACATGCAAACTTCACACACAAAGGCCCTCGTCAGCCACTGGGCTTGAACCCAGGACCTTCTTGCCATGAAGTGACAGTGCTAACCACACCACCATGCTGCCCTACTCCTATATACAGTAAGTGCTAAATGTAAAATTTTTCTCTGAACCAAAAGGACCAAAAATTTTATTAAAATCATCCAACAAGAAGTTTTAATAACAGGACTTGGGGGATCACTATTGAACAGAACAAGGGTAAGTTAATAGTCAATACTGATGCACAAAACTCAAGCATGATTAACAAGACTTATCACTGGTAAACAAAACAGAAAACACAGACCTTGAGAAATTCACAACTTTCTTCACAACTTTGTCTCTGACATGTTTGGAGTGGGGTGGCACGGTGGTGTGGCCGTTAGTGCTGTCCCCTCACGGCAAGAAGGTCCGGGTTCGAGCCCCGTGGCTGGCAAGGGCCTTTCTGTGCAGAGTTTGCATTTTCTCCCTGTGTCCGTGTAGGTTTCCTCTGGTTTCCCCCACAGTCCAAAGACATACAGGTTAGGTTAACTGGTGACTCTAAATTGACCGTAGGTGTGAGTGTGAATGGTTGTCTGTGTCTATGTGTCAGCCCTGTGATGACCTGGCGACTTGTCCAGGGTGTACCCCGCCTTTCGCCCGTAGTCAGCTGGGATAGGCTCCAGCTTGCCTGTGACCCTGTAGAACAGGATAAAGCGGCTAGAGGTAATATGAGATGTTTGGAGTGCTCCTTGGTTTTCATGTTGCTTGCTTAGTAGTGTTGCAGAGTCCGGGTCCTTCCAGAACAGGTTGATTTATACAGACATCATGTGACAGCTCATGTGACACTTTGATGGCTCTTAATCAACTAATTGTGCTACTTATGAAGTGAATTGGTTGGATCAGTTCTTATTTAGGGGTTTCATACAGAAGGGGGTGAATACCTATACACACTCCAGATTTCTGCTTTTCATCTTAATTATTGTTTGTGTCACAATAAAACAACAATTTGCACTTTTAAAGTGGTAGACATGTTGTGTAAATTAAATGGTGCTTAACCCCCCAAAAAATCCATTTAATTCCAGCTTGTAATTGCGACAAAACAGGACAAACACCAAGGGGGATGAATACTTTTGCAAGACACTGTAAATGGTGATGAGGCAGCCTACAGAGAGGGGACCCAAGCCTTGTCAGAGTGGGGCTACAAAATGAAGGAAATTATTGTAAACTACAATAATTAATTTTTTGTAACAATAATTTCTTGTTACAAAAAAACAATGTAACAAGATGGCGCCAGTGTGTTTGTTGGCCTGCCGTCTGCTCCATGAGCTCCTACCTGTTCATTTGTTATGTCTCTCTCTGCTAATTTTTTTGCTGCTCTGTGAACATTCCGAGGCTTTTCATACTTATGATCGCCAGTTTCTGCTGCATATTAGGGACTGTTTTGAGCAGTACATGAGTGGAAATCCTGCTGCCAGTTTCAGACACCATCTGACGTTCTCCCACCTGCCTGTGGAGTGCGTTCCCCGGCTCCCCTGCTGCTCTGCTCACTGCAAGAAATGTCGGAAGCGGCGGGGTAAACGCGGAGGTTTCCGAGTGAAGATCAAGGCCTGGGCCCGTCTCGCTGTCTCACAGCCATGGTCAGGCTCCCGCTGTCACCGCTTACTCCACACAAGTCAGGTTGATCTCTTCCTGACACAGCGATCCTGGGACCTGAACTACTCCTGCCATGTACCCATTGTCCCACGGCTTTCCTCGGTATCTGTCATTCCCTTCCGACCGCGACCCCGCATCTACAGCGGTGGGGTAAACCTGGGTAACATTCAACTGTTGGAATTCTTTCATTGTGTGCAGGTCGCGGCACACACGAAGGCAAAAGTGGCGCTTGTCAACAGCAGATCAGTGTTAAATAAGACATTTATACTGAATGACTTTTTTTCCCGTCATGATCTGGATTTATTATTTTTAACTGAGACCTGGATTTCTGCCGGAGTTGGTGAGTTCTCTGCTTTTGGTGAACTGTGCCCTACAAACTGTTCATTCATTAGCACCCCAAGGCGCTCCGGATGTGGTGGTGGAGTAGCTCTTGTTTACAATAACGTTTTAAAAATCCAGCCGCTTTCCGTGAGAACTTTTTCCACCTTTGAACTCCAATGCGTTACTGTGGAATCAAAACGCAATCCATTGTTGTGTGTATTGATTTATAGACCTCCCAAAGCCAGATAAAGACTTTATTGCAGAATTTTCATCTTTTTTATCTGATTTTGTGTCGATGTATGCTCGCCTGCTGTTGCTGGGCGATTTCAATATCCACGTCTGCTGTCCAGATAAGCCTATGGTCAAGGAGTTTTGTGACGTATTGGATGTGTTTGAGCTCACCCAACACATTGACCAAGCCACCCATATACTGGGTCATACTCTGGACCTTGTCCTCTCTTATGGTTTTTCTGTTGAGAACATCTCAGTTGACGATGCTACTTTTTCTGATCATAAGCCCGTCTTTTTTAACATCAAAATTGCTCATCCTGTTCAGATAGTCAAAGCCCCTGGACATTATTTCCGTCACTTAAACCCACAGGCTACAGCCCAGTTCACTGACTGTTTTTTAAGTAAAGATGTTGCTTCAGCTATGACTGCAGTTGCTGATGCCTCATGTAGCCCTGATGATTTAATTGTTTTATTTAACTCATCCTGCTCAGAGATCTTGGGTTTAGTGGCCCCTCTCAGATACAAATATCCCAATTTTAAACCTAAAGTGAGGCTCGATGACCATACTCGCTCACTCAGGCAGGCCTGTCGCAGAGCTGAAAGGAGATGGAAGAAAGACCGTCTTACTGTCTCCTTTCAAATCTTCAAATCTGCTTTATCATCTTTTCAGGCTGCCGCCAAAGAAGCCAGAGCCAGATATTTTTCAGATATCATTAACCGGCATTCTAATAGACCTAAAATTCTGTTTAACACAATAAACTCTATCATGAATCCACCTCTTTCTCCAGCCCCCATTATAAATTCGGATGTCTGCGAGAACTTCCTACATTTTTTCACTGAGAAAATTGAGAACATCAGAGCTCTGTTCCCTCCTCCTGATCCATCTCCTCACATACCCCCACACTCTAAAGCTACTTTCTGTCACTTCAACCCTGTCTCCCTGGTCGATTTAAAGGACATTGTCCTCCATATGAAAACCACCTCGTCCCCTGCTGATGAGGTTCCATGTCCCATTTTAAAGGAAGCCTTTGGCGTTGTTGGTCCCTCCCTACAACTCATTATAAATTCTTGTCTGACATCTGGTTTTGTCCCAGCCTGCCTCAAACATGCAATTGTCCAACCTTTACTCAAGAAACACAACCTGGATCCCAAATGCTTGAACAACTATAGGCCCATCTCTAAACTTCCATTTATTTCCAAAGTACTTGAAAAAGTAGTGTTGTCCCAGCTGTCCCCCTTCCTATCTCAACACGCCATCTTGGAGCCCTTTCAATCTGGCTTCAGGGCCTGTCACAGCACAGAAACTGCATTGCTGAAAATTACTAATGACTTGCTCCTTATACTCGATGCTGGTCAAAATGCAGTCTTGGTCCTGCTGGATCTCAGTGCAGCTTTTGACACCATGGATCATAACATCCTCCTCAACCGCCTTGAAGAGTGGGTGGGCATTAAAGGGACAGCACTGCTCTGGTTTAAGTCATATTTGCAATATAGAACTTTCTCAGTTTCCATCAGTCATTCTTCATCTGCTTCTGCCCCGGTCTCCTATGGTGTCCCCCAAGGATCAATTTTAGGGCCAATACTCTTCTGCCTGTACATGCTCCCCCTTCTTTCTTCTTCTTTGATTCATCCATTGTCTTGCAACATTGGTGATGCCATGACAAAATGTGTTCTCCAGTGTACTCTGTCGTTCATCACGCTCACCAGTTCAACATCGTTCAGACGGGTTTCTTCCTTGATAAGTTGCCTCAAGGTACTACGAGGGCGACCAATCCTACGTTTACATTCTGGCTGCCACAACAAGAGCTTTCCAGCAGGTTCATTGCTACGCATCACATGACCAGCCAGTGCTAGGCGTCATCATTGGATCACTTCGCTAATGCGTGGAAGAGAACCATACAGTTGGGCGTTCGTAATATGTTCCTTCCAGGATACCCCATATATGGCTCGTAACATCTTAGTATATGTGCCATCTAATCTGACTGTTCTTGAATGGTTTAACGTCCAGGAATCTGAACCATACAATAGTATGGTTTCAACACACGATTTGAATACCTTCATTCTTGTCGACTTTTGGATTGGGGACTTCCAGACTCTAGCTAGGGAATGTAGTGCTCCCCAAGCTTGGCCAATACGCTTGTTAATGTCCACATCACAGTTAGTATATTCACCAAGGTATTTGAAGTCCTGTACCCTTTCAATAACAGAGTCATCTGATGCATATAGAGGGCCAAATGACAGAGCGTTCAGATGCAAATACTTCATTTTATCCATGTTCAAACATAATCCAATGGATTTACAGGCAACTTCAACACTCTGTAAGAGATCTTGTGCTTGAGTAAGTGAGTCATCGAAAAGAGCAATATCATCAGTGTAGTCTAGATCAGCTAACTTTTTAGCTGGATAATGCCTACTACGCTGTCTGCTTAGGGTAAGGCCATCAGTGTCACCGATGGTGGTACGGAGAGCATAATCCAAACATATGATAAACAAGAATGGGGCAAGTGGATCCCCTTGAAGAACACCAGTGTTGATAAGGAAGCTATTGGTCATTCCATCAGGTGTGATGACTTGGGCAGAGGTATTCGTGTATATGACTCTGACTGCTTCAACAATTTCTTCAGGTATACCATACGCTGAGAGAATCTGTAGCATTTTCTCCCTATTGATCGAGTCAAATGCCTTTCTGAAATCAATGAATATAATCACAGCTTCTTTAGTAAAGTTTTGTAACTCTTCTACTATACGGCGGAGGGCAAGAATGTGAGAAGTGGTCGAGCGGCCCGGCCTGAAACCGTTTTGATTCTCTCTTAATACACTGTCAATAACAGGTCGAATTCGGTTCAGAATACAACGGCTGAAAACTTTAGAGGCAATTTGTGACAAAGCAATACCGCGGTAGTTATCTGGAAGTCGCAGATTGCCCTTTTTAGGCACAGGTACGAGACCAGAAAAGCCCCATTCTTCAAGCCGACTGCCGAAGTATGTCCGATTACAAAACTTGCGCAGTTGCTTTCTAACTTTAGGTAATTTCCAAAACTCTGGTGGTAATCCATCCAACCCAGGAGCTTTTCCATTTTTCATTGATTTAAGGGATGAATCAACCTCAGCTTGTGTGAGTTCTCCTGTTGGAATTTCTTGAAAGATGTCAACAATCTTTTCAATAGGCTGATCAACTCCAACATTTGTGCTTTGATTGACGTTGAGGAGGTTGCAAAAATGGTTTTCCCAAACTTTTAAGGGGTCATCTCCCTCAATGCATATAGTGTTGTTAGTCTTCTTGCCTGATAATTGCTTGACAAGATCCCATGCAGTCTTGATGGAGGAGGGGGCAGCAGGGCAGATGTTGAACCTGTGATGGCTAACGGGGCTATGGTACCTGCCTTGGGGGGCAGCAAGGCAGTACGGCTCTCCAGCAGAGGATCTCAACTTGAGACAATGGTGGAGGGTACATGTCGCTGGGCGGAAGAACTGTACAGTCAACGGCCAGGGTCCAATAGTTCAGTCAGGGAATTACTGCTATATGCAGGTGTGGCGAACCGCATATTATCCGTCCTGTCGGAAGCCAATCGAAAATGTTATGATAAAGTCAATTAACAGCTCCAAGGTTAAAGCCCTTGATTCTCCAGCTCTCATACAGTCAGACAATGCTCCACCAGCATCATATGACGATTCGCGCTTAAAGTCCCCGGAAAGGCCGAATACCGATCGTCTGAAACTGAAAGGGGGCTTTTCTCGACCAACTTCTTCGTATATAGTTTCTACCTTGAATTGTAGAACTCTTCGTACCACATCATCACATGTTGAGCTAGACAAGCTCATGAAAGATCAAAACATATCATTGACTTGTATCCAGGAACATCGCCAAGTTCACTCCGAAAGTGATCCTGACATCATCACATGTAACCTTGGTTCAACCACACTATTCTCTTCGTCTGCCACTAGAAATGTTTGTGGTGCCTCAATTGGGGGTGTTGGTTTCTGCATCCAGAGGAAGTTGCTACCGCTTCTCAAGTCAGTTAAGAAATATGATAGCCGCATAATAGCTGCTACTTTCAAAGGGAATCCAAAAACTGTCATTGTATCCTGCTATGCACCTCATAACAGTCTACCGGAAGAAGTAGCTGCAGAGTTCTATGCAAAGCTAAATAACGTTGTTGAATCTATCCCACAACACTATATGCTTATATTAGGAGGAGATTTCAATGCTCAGTTGAACAATGGTTTTTCACTGCATAAATCCATGAATCGTAATGGTCAGCTGTTGCATGCTTTTGTTGAACAGCACAACCTAATCGTTGGAAACCTGTCGTTTCGGAAATCAGCCAGAAAACTTTGGACATATCGTTCTCCAAAAAATGTCCTGTCGCAGATTGATTTTTGTTTATACCGTAAAAGATGGCGAAACAGTGTTAGAGATTGCCAAGCCTTCTCTTCTTCTCTCTCGATGCTCCCCCTAGGGGACATTATCCGTAAACACTTTGTTTCTTTTCAGTTTTACGCTGATGATACACAGTTATATCTACCATTAACAACACAGGAGTCTGTCCAATCTCTCCTAGACTGTATAGAGGCCATTAAGCATTGGATGTCCAACAACTTCTTACAACTCAATGACAGCAAGACCGAGGTTGTAATTTTTGGATCCCCTAAATCAATACTCACAGTTACTGACAATCTATCTCACCTCTCTTCTTTTGTTAAGCCATCTGCTAAAAGCCTTGGGGTTATCTTTGAGTCTGACTTGTGTTTTAAAAAACAGATTAATACTGTCATTAAAAATAGTTACCATCAGCTGAGAGTGATCACCCGGCTCAAGCCCTCACTGTCCTTTCAAGATCTGGAAACAGTTATCCATGCCTTCATAACATCTCGGCTGGATTACTGCAACGCCCTTTACTTTGGCCTCCCCCAGTCCCAGCTAGCTCGCCTGCAGTTGGTGCAGAATGCTGCTGTTAGGCTTTTAACAGGCACAAAGAGGCAGGAACATATCACCCCTGCCCTCTCTTCTCTGCACTGGCTTCCTATTTGTTTTAGAATTCAATTTAAAATACTACTTTTGGTTTTTAAGTCACTTCACGGCCAGGCCCCTATGTACATCTCTGACATGCTTCAGCTCTACTCTGCACCCAGGTCCCTCAGATCTGCCGACAAAGGTCTCCTCCATGTTGTCCGGTCCCGTCTCAAAAACAAAGGGGACCGTGCTTTTGCTGTGGCAGCTCCACGTCTCTGGAATGGTTTGCCTCCTGACATCAGATCTGCTCCCACAATCACTACTTTTAAATCCAGACTCAAAACACATTTGTACTCCTTGGCCTTTGCCTGCTAGTTTATTTTTTTCTTTTATTCCTATCTTTTATCTTGCTTTTTTATTGCACTTGTCTGTTGGAATGCTTTTTGTATTTTATGTATTTTATTCTTGTTGTTTGACCATGTCTTGCTTTTAGCTCATTTTATTATTTAATTCTAGTCTTTTAGTTTGACACTGTACAGCACTTTGGCCAGTTCTTGCTGTTTTTAAATGTGCTATATAAATTAAACTTACTCACTTACTTACAGGATATTGCACATAGACTGAGCCATCGTGCCTTGAAAGAGTCATTAACTCAGTAGTGATGGGCACAGTATAGACAGAGATGATCACTCAACTATGCTAATGGAATTTATTTACAGGCCCACAGGTGAACCTTACCTGGTGAATGGCTGAGAACTGAGTGCTGTACTGAGCAATAATTCAAGCTATCAGCCATGGAGTTCTGACTGGACTCTGAAAGTATGAAAAATTACACCCACCACAGCTGAAGAGACAATAGAAGATGAAAGGAAGTCATCATCAGCTTTGGTGGCAGGGTACCTGTACCTCTGACCATAGTGACAAGTTGTATAACAGGACTGTGTCTCTTCTTGTAAAGTCCAACAAGGTTGGAACTACTTGTTCAGGAATCTCTGTCTACTTCTCAATACAGAAGATTTGAAGCGCCTTCATATTCTAAGGTTTGTGCAAGACTTACCTTTTTCGTTTAGGCCACAGGTTTCAGTAGAGAACAAATTTCAGATACTCATGATGTTGTGTTTCTTTAACCATTTGCATTGAATTGTAGGTAAACTATATGTCCAAAAGTTTGTGGACATCTGACAATCACACCTATCCCCAAACTGTTGCCACAAAGTAGGAAGTACACAACTGTCTAGAATATCTTTGTATGCTGACTTGAACGAAGGGGTCCAAACGTGTTCTAGCATGACAGTGCTCCTATGCACAAAGCAAGCTCCATGAAGACATGGTTTGCCAAGGTTGGTGTGGAAAAAAGCAAGTGACTTGCATAGAGCCCTGACCTCAACACCACTGAACACCTTCAGGATAGAAAGCTGACAAATGAATTGTGCACAGTCCCATCAAGCACATGAACTAACAATATTTAAAACATTAATTTTGATTTACAGTTGTCTTGAATAGTCTCTTTCTTGTAGCCCAGTTCACCTAAACACAATACTCACAAACTACACCATTGTAGTGTAGTAGGTGTAGTAGCACTAACCCACAATCAGTGCCAAATTACACCCCCGTCCTCCATTGGTGTCACTATGGTCGAAACAACTCCTTAAAAGAGCCCTCTAGGGTGCCCACATAGAAGATAAAAGATGATAAATTGACCTTTAGGGTGCCTTTACAGTGGAAAAAACCATGATAAAATGCTCAAATACCTCAGTGTGTTGGAGTTACCCTTTATTTCTTCTTATTTAATTATTTTTTTAACTGCAGACATCCCATGTTTGCCCCTACAATACACCTGTGAAGTCTCACAGTTTATGAGAACTGTTTATTATGGATTTGTTAAATAGGATTTGAAATATTTTGTAAAGCAGGCTTTATAAATAAAAATAATCCAGCCACTGGGGGTACATAAGTGTACTCTTGGTACCGGTCCCAAGCCCAGACAAATTGGAGAGGGTTGCCTCAGGACGGGCATCCGGCATAAAACTGTGCCACATCTAATGGCCCTTTTCCACTACCCTTTTTCAGCTCACTTCAGCTCACTTCAGCCCAACACAGCTCGCATTTCGACTACCTCAGAGCGGCGCGACTGGGCTCGCTTCAGCCTTACTCAGCACCCAAAACTCGCACGGTTTTGGAGTGGGGCTGAAGTGAGCCAAACCGAGCCGAGTGGGGCTAGGGGTGTGAGGAGACACTCCCCTGTGCACTGATTGGTGAGGAGGAGTGTCCTCACATGCCCACACACGCCCCGCGAGCACGCTGGGATCTGTAAACACCGTAAACCCGGAAGAAAAATAATTATGAATTACGAGAATTTCTGAAGCCTTATGCGCCTCGCCTCATCTATACGCTCTTGCCAGTATCTGTTGGCGTTGTCGGTGACAACAAGCCACAGCACCAAGACCAGCAACACTAACGACTCCATGTCCTCCATGTTTATTGTTTACTATCCGGGTCGTGAGACTACCGCTTAAAAGGTCACTGATGTCACTGTTTGCGCCGCCTAACGACATCATGTGACGTCCACCCACTTTCGCTAACTCCACCCAATGTGTCCACCCACTTCCAGCCAGCACGGTTCAGCATGGTTGTAGTCGAAATGCAACTCCAACAGCCCCATTCAGCTCGACTCAGCCCAACTCAGCACGGCACGGCTCAGCCCAACTCAGCCGCGTTGGTAGTGGAAAAGCGGCATAACATGCGGATTGAAAAGAGAAATACCATACCGGATCAGTCGGGGCCCGGGTTAACAACGGCCGCCTCCAGTACTGTTGGTCAACAGGGTGCCGGTGGAAAGTATGCTACTGTTGCGCCAAAATGGAGAAGGAGAAAGAGAGGGGGAGGCATGTTAAGAGAGAGCATGAAAGATGGAAGGTAAGGAGCTTAGAATTGAGGGTAGGAACACTGAATGTGGGAACATTTACTGGCAGAGCGGGAGAGTTAGCAGGTATGATGGAAAGAAGGAAGTTGGACATTTTGTGTGTGCAGGAGACAAGGTGGAAGGGAAGCAAGGCCAAGAACATTGGAGGTGGGTGCAAGTTGTTTTATTATGGAGTCGATGGAAAGAGAGACGGTGTTAGTATTGTTTTGAGGGGAGAGTTGGTCAACAGTGTGATTGATGTGAAGAGGGTGTCAGATAGAGTGATAGGCATGAAGTTGGAGATTCAAGGAGTGGTAATCAATGTTGTGTGTGATTATGCCCCACAGGTTGGATGTGAGAATAAAGAGAAAGAGTCTTTCTGGGAAAAGATGGATGAAGTGGTAGAAAGTATACCTAGGGAGGAACGCATGCTGATAGGAGCAGATTTCAATGGACATGTTGGTGAGGGAAACAGAGGAGATGAGGATGTGATGGGCAGATATGGTGTAAGAGAGAGAAATGTGGAAGGGCAAATGGTGGTTGATTTTTCAAAGAGGATGAATTTGGCAATAGTCAATGCATACTTTGAGAAGAAAGAGCAGCACAGGGTGACGTTTAAGAGTGGAGGAAGATCTACACAGGTGGACTACATACTCTGCAGAAGGGGTAACCTGAAGGAGATTGAGGGCTGTAAAGTGATGGCAGGGCAGAGTGTAGCTAGCAATATTGATTGGTCGTGTGCAGGATGAGCTTGAAAGTGAAAAAGAGGAAGTGTGAAATAGTGGAGCTGAAGATTAAGTGGTGGAAACTAAAAGAGGTTCAACATCAGAAGGAGTTTTGGGAAGAAATGAGATGAGCATTGAGTGGTAATGGAAGTCTGCCAGAAGATTGGGATACTACTGCTATACTAGTAAGAGAGGCAGCAAGGAAGGTGCTAGGGTGGTCATCGGGAAGGAAGAAGGAAGACAAGGAGACATGGTGGTGAAACAAAGAAGTGCAGGAAATTATAAAAGAGAAGAGGCTAGCAAAGAAGAATTGGGACGATCAGAGAGATGAGGAAAGCAGGCGGTGATACAGAGAGACGAGACAGAAGGCAAAAAGAGTGGTAACAAAGGCGAAAGCAGATGCATACCAGGAGTTGTACGAAAGACTGGAGATCAAAGAAGGAGAGAAAGACCTGTACAGACTAGCTAGGCAGAGAAACAGGGAAGCGAGGGATGTACAGAAGGTAAGAGTGATGAAAGATGTAAATGGAAATGTGCTGACAAACAAAGAAAGTGTATTAAGAAGGTGGAAAGAGTACTTTGAGGATTTATTAAATAAGGCGAATCCAAGAGAGAAAAGGTCAGATTGACTGGAGACAACAAATCAGGAAATAGAGTTGGTTAGTAAGGATGAGGTGAGGGCAGCCATGAAAAGAATGAAGACTGGGAAAGCAGTCGGACCAGATGATATCCCGATTGAGGGATACCATCTGTAGATGTTTGGGTGAGACGGCTGTGGAGTTCCTAACGAGATTGTTTAATAAGATCCTAGAGAATGAGAAAATGCCAAATGAATGGAGAAAGAGTGTGCTAGTCCCAATATACAAGAATAAGGGAGAGAGCTGCAGTAATTACAGAGGAATAAAATCGATGAGCCACACCATGAAGTTAAGGGAAAGGGTATTGGGGGCGAGATTGAGAAGAGAGGTAGCAATCTGTGAACAGCAGTATGGGTTTATGCCAAGGAAGAGCACGTCAGATGCAATTTTTGCTTTAAGAATGTTAATGGAGAAGTACAGGAAAGCCTAGAGAAAGCTACATTGTGTGGTTGTAGACCTGGAGAAGGCATACGATAGAGTGCCGAGAGATGAGTTATGGTATTGTATGAGAAAGTGTGGAGTGAATGAGAAGTATATTAGAGTGGTGCAAGACATGTATGAGAGCAGTGAAACAGCAGTGAGGTGTGCATTTGGAACGACTGAATGATTCAAGGTGAAGGTGGGACTTCATCAAGGATCTGCTTTGAGTCCTTTCTTGTTTGCCATAGTGATGGATAGCTTGACAGATGAGGTGAGGCAAGAATCACCATGGAACATGATGTCTGCGGATGATATTGTGATATGTGGTGAAAGTAGAAAGGAGGTCGAGTTGGGTTTGGAGAGATGGCGGTATGCATTGGACCGAAGAGGAATGAAGGTGAGCAGTAGCAAAACAGAATACATGTGCATCAATGGGAATGGGGATGAGAGTGTAGTGAAGATGCAAGGAGTAGATGTAAAGAAAGTTGGTGAATTCAAGTACCTGGGGTCAACTGTGCAGGAAAATGGGGGCTGCGATAGTGAGGTGAGAAAGAGTGCAGGCAGGGTGGAGCAGTTGGAGAAGGATTTCGGGAGTCATTTGTGATAGGAAAGTCCCAGCAAAAGCGAAAAGTAAGATGTATAAGACAGTCGTGAGACCAGCTATGATGTATGGATTGGAGACAGTATCCTTAATGAAGAGACAGGAGGCAAAGTTGGAGGTGGTGGAGTTGAGGATGTTAAGGTTTGTGATGGGAGTGACAAGGTTGGACAGGATAAGGAATGAGTACATCAGAAGGACAGCACATGTGGAGAGCTTGGGAATTAAGCTAAGAGAAATGAGACTGAGATGGTATGGGCACATCCTGAGAAGAGATGCAGAGCATGTTGGAAGGAGAATGTTGAGGATGAAGCTGCCAGGCACACGAAAACAAGGAAGGCCAAAGAGGAGATACATGGATGTGGTGAGAGAAGACATGAAAGTGGTAGGTGTGGTAGAGAAGGATGCAGAAGACAGGGAGCAATGGAGACGAAAGATCCGCTGTGGCGACCCCTAATCGGGAGCAGCCAAAAGAAGAAGAAGAAGGCTTTATACATGAAAATGATTTATTTTATTAACAAAAGAGAATTTCTTCTATTAGGGGAAAAAATCCATGTGTTGTGTGTTTTTCATACCATACCAACTTAACCAAAAGGGTTTTTAGACTGATGGTACTCTTAGCCATTGGCTTAGTGAATCAGTACGAGGATGTATTTATTGATAAAGATTTCAAAGCACTTTTGTAAGTTGCTCTGGATAAGGGTGTTTTAGTAGCAGTGAAAAGACATTTCTTAAGTACCTGTATATGAACTGCAGTTAACCTCAATGCTTGTCTCACACACACTCCTTCCTCCCAACCCCCCACCCCACTTCATGACGTTGGTCTGATTCCTATGTAACAGACCAAACCACAAACAGTAAGTGGTTTTGCCACACGTACTGTATCTGTCTCTCACTTATTTTCATGAGAGTGGGTGGATGCAGCTTGGTTTTAATCCCACCAAAGCCAGGCTGTCACTCACTGGGGCATATGCAATTCAATTTACATATTATGACTAGGCGAACTTGCACATTCACCACACTCCTAAAAAGCAGTGCTGATTTCACACACTCGTGATTGGGTGAGTCTGAGATTTGGGTTGCAGTTACATGTAATTCTTTTATATGTATGACTCATACATATAAAACAGTATACATCAAACAGTATACATATGTTTTATATACATATAAAACAGTATACAGCCAAACAGTATACATCAAGCTTTGCCACAAGCTTTATAATATTTAGGTATTTGTCATTCCTAGTCTGTAATGGTTTAAATATGATCTGCTGTGTACTTATCTTCTAAATAAGTAGGTACATAAATATACATTTCAAACAGTAGCCTTAACAAAAATGTTAAACCACCAATTCTGACATGAACACCTGAGACTGATTCTTTGAAAGAGCAGACAAAATCAAGAATTGCTCCAAAACAGCAGGAAATAATGACACCCTTATAGAGACTGAATTACAAGAGAAAGTTGTAGATAGTGATGACTGTGCTAGATAATCACCTGATTGAATGTCAACAAAACACTTGTCTTCATGTCTGTCTTTTTAATACCATAAACAATTTTACTAAATTTTTTTGGCCTATTGTAGAATTAACTATAAATACAACTATACATCCATCCATTATCTATAGATGCTTATCCTGTACAGGGCTGCAGGCAAGCTGGAGCCTATCCCAGCTGACTATGGGTGAGAGGAAGGGTACACCCTGGACAAATCGCCAGGTCATTGCAGGGCTAACACAGAGACAAACCACCATTCACACCTACGGTCAATTTAGAGCCACCAATTAGCCTAACCTGCATGTCTTTGGGGGAAACCGGAGCACCTGGATGAAACCCACGCGGACACGGGGAGAACATGCAAACTCCACACAGAAAGGCCCTTGTTGGCCACTGGGCTCAAACCCAGGACCTTCTTGCTATTAGGCAACAGTGCTAACCACTACACCACTGTGCCCCCCCCCACACAAAAAATAATACTAAAACAGTTATTCCACAAAATCAAGTGGTACATGAGCTGATAGCCAATGAGGTGCATAGCGTGGAGTTGGCTATAATCCATGTACGATGAGACTGAATGGAATAACTGTTATATTCTATCCACATTCACTAGAATTTGAGAAACAGAGCATTTTTATTTTTATTTTTTGCAAATTCGATAAATAAAAACTTTATACAAAAAGTCTGACAAAACTGTTTCCGCTTAGAATGCAAACTGGCAAAATGACAGTAGTAATTTGTGAAAAATGCTATAATAATAATTCTTGAAAAAAAAAATGTCCTTACCATCAAATACTTTTATTCTGCATTTTGTTGCTTTTTTTTTGTATTTTTTAGGGTTTTCTTTTTCTTCTTTAGGGTTGTTTTGGTGGTTGGCAAACCAACTTAAGGGTGCATTACCGCAACTGACTGGGCTGGAGTGTGGAAAAGGCGCGATTGGAGAAAAAAAAAGCCCAAACCAAACAAAAAAACCCTATATTCTTTTAGCTATTTCTGTTTCTTTTAAATATTTGATAATTTTTGGGTTTTGTTTTTGAGTAGAGTTTTTATTTTGTACTCGGTTGGTTCAGCAACACGCGCCACCATTTTGTTTTTCTCTACTAATGGTATAGGAGCTGATATCCTAGTAGTAGAGTAGCCAATCAGAGCACACAATTACTCATATCCAGTGAATGTGGGGAGTGAAATTCTAGATTATGCACACAAAGGCAGATAAATATAAGCCATATTAGTAGACATTAGCCACTGGAGCTTAATATACGTGCGCACACACACACACACACACACACACATATATAAATGAAACTCCAGTGGCTAATGTCTACTAATATGGCTTATATTTATCTGCCTTCATGTACATTATCTAGAATTTCATAGGCTTTTTTTCTTACTGTGATAATATCATGTGCCTGTTACTAATTAAAGGGCATATCCTGGACCAATTTAGTGTTTTTTTTATCTGAAAGTATGCCCCTTTACACACTCATCCAGAAGGGTAATTTTGCACAAGGAGTCTCATCTCATCTCATTATCTCTAGCCGCTTTATCCTTCTACAGGGTCGCAGGCAAGCTGGAGCCTATCCCAGCTGACTACGGGCGAAAGGCGGGGTACACCCTGGACAAGTCGCCAGGTCATCACAGGGCTGACACATAGACACAGACAACCATTCACACTCACATTCACACCTACGGTCAATTTAGAGTCACCAGTTAACCTAACCTGCATGTCTTTGGACTGTGGGGGAAACCGGAGCACCCGGAGGAAACCCACGCGGACACGGGGAGAACATGCAAACTCCACACAGAAAGGCCCTCGCCGGCCCCGGGGCTCGAACCCAGGACCTTCTTGCTGTGAGGCGACAGCGCTAACCACTACACCACCGTGCCGCCCGCACAAGGAGTCTACAGCAGAAAAAAATAAAATAACAAAACGCATCTGGAAAAATCCCAAGGGAGTTTGGAGCCATATTGATCCAGATTCATGACGTCACGTGTGGATTCACCAGCAGGCAGAGAGACCCTGCATGGGTTCAGTGCACAGTCTGTGTAGACCAAGTTTAGCAGCTAGTGATTTTGCATTGAAATGATGATAGTTAAAAGCTTCAGCTTCTAAACCCATGTATTCATGTATCGATGTTCATCTATCTATTGTTACATAAATCATATTTTTTCTAATTACTATTATGTACAGGGCGGCACGGTGGTGTAGTGGTTAGCGCTGTCGCCTCACAGCAAGAAGGTCCTGGGTTCGAGCCCCGGGGCCGGCGAGGGCCTTTCTGTGTGGAGTTTGCATGTTCTCCCCGTGTCCGCGTGGGTTTCCTCCGGGTGCTCCGGTTTCCCCCACAGTCCAAAGACATGCAGGTTAGGTTAACTGGTGACTCTAAATTGACCGTAGGTGTGAATGTGAGTGTGAATGGTTGTCTGTGTCTATGTGTCAGCCCTGTGATGACCTGGCGACTTGTCCAGGGTGTACCCTGCCTTTCGCCCGTAGTCAGCTGGGATAGGCTCCAGCTTGCCTGCGACCCTGTAGAAGGATAAAGCGGCTAGAGATAATGAGATGAGATGAGACTATTATGTACAACCCCGATTCCAAAAAAGTTGAGAGAAAGTACAAATTGTAAATAAAAACACAATGCAATAATTTACAAATCTCAAAAACTGATATTGTATTCACAATAGAACATAGACAACATATCAAATTTCGAAAGTGAGACATTTTGAAATTTCATGCCAAATATTGGCTCATTTGAAATTTCATGACAGCAACACATCTCAAAAAAGTTGGGACAGGGGCAATAAGAGGCTGGAAAAGTTAAAGGTACAAAAAAGGAACAGCTGGAGGACCAAATTGCAACTCATTAGGTCAATTGGCAATAGGTCATTAACATGACTGGGTATAAAAAGAGCATCTTGGAGTGACAGCGGCTCTCAGAAGTAAAGATGGGAAGAGGATCACCAATCCCCCTAATTCTGCGCTGACAAATAGTGGAGCAATATCAGAAAGGAGTTCGATGGTGTAAAATTGCAAAGAGTTTGAACATATCATCATCTACAGTGCATAATATCATCAAAAGATTCAGAGAATCTGGAAGAATCTCTGTGCGTAAGGGTCAAGGCCGGAAAACAATACTGGGTGCCCGTGATCTTCGGGCCCTTAGATGGCACTGCATCACATACAGGCATGCTTCTGTATTGGAAATCACAAAATGGGCTCAGGAATATTTCCAGAGAACATTATCTGTGAACACAATTCACCGTGCCATCCGCCGTTGCCAGCTAAGACTCTATAGTTCAAAGAAGAAGCTGTATCTAAGCATGATTCAGAAGCGCAGACGTCTTCTCTGGGCCAAGGCTTATTTAAAATGGACTGTGGCAAAGTGGAAAACTGTTCTGTGGTCAGACAAATCAAAATTTGAAGTTCTTTATGGAAATCAGGGACGCCGTGTCATTCGGACTAAAGAGGAGAAGGACGACCCACGTTGTTATCAGCGCTCAGTTCAGAAGCCTGCATCTCTGATGGCATGGGGTTGCATGGGCAGCTTACACATCTGGAAAGACACCATCAATGCTGAAAGGTATATCCAGGTTCTAGAGCAACATATGCTCCCATCCAGATGACGTCTCTTTCAGGGAAGACCTTGCGTTTTCCAACATGACAATGCCAAACCACATACTGCATCAATTACAGCATCATGGCTGCGTAGAAGAAGGGTCTGGGTACTGAACTGGCCAGCCTGCAGTCCAGATCTTTCACCCATAGAAAACATTTGGCGCATCATAAAACGGAAGATACAACAAAAAAGGCCTAAGACAGTTGAGCAACTAGAATCCTACATTAGACAAGAATGGGTTAACATTTCCATCCCTAAACTTGAGCAACTTGTCTCCTCAGTCCCCAGACGTTTACAGACTGTTGTAAAGAGAAACGGGGATGTCTCACAGTGGTAAACATGGCCTTGTCCCAACTTTTTTGAGATGTGTTGTTGTCATGAAATTTAAAATCACCTAATTTTTCTCTTGAAATGATACATTTTCTCAAACATTTGATATGTCATCTATGTTCTATTCTGAATAAAATATGGAATTTTGAAACTTCCACATCATTGCATTCCATTTTTATTTACAATTTGTACTTTGTCCCAACTTTTTTGGAATCGGGGTTGTATGTATACAGTATATTGCCAAAAGTATTTGCTCACCCATCCAACTTATCGGAATCAGGTGTTCCAATCACTTCCATGGCCACAGGTGTATAAAATCAAGCACCTAGGCATGCAGACTGTTTTTACAGTTTGGAGCTGGCCCCTTCCTCTTCCAACATGACTGTGCACCAGTGCACAAAGCAAGGTCCATAAAGACATGGATGACAGAGTCTGGTGTGGATGAACTTGACTGGCCTTCACAGAGTCCTGACCTCAACCCGATAGAACACCTTTGGGATGAATTAGAGAAGAGACTGAGAGCCAGGCCTTCTCGTCCAACATCAGTGTGTGACCTCACAAACGTGCTTCTGGAAGAATGGTCAAAAATTCCCATAAACACACTCCTAAATCTTGTGGACAGCCTTCCCAGAAGAGTTGAAGCTGTTCTAGCTGCAAAGGGTGGACCGACGTCATATTGAACCCTATGGATTTGGAATGGGATGTCACTTAAGCTCATATGTGAGTCAAGGCAGGTGAGCAAATACTTTTGGCAATATAGTGTATATTTCTTCATTTAGAAGAGTACTGGCTACTGTAGGAGAAAGATTTCATGAGCTACACACATGGAATCGGCTAAGCAGGGTTGTATATACATTCAATGTGTTTGACAGGTCCCAAGTTCGATCCACACCCATGCTTCAGAGTTGGAGAGGTGTTCTTTTCCTGGAATTTGGCACCCTTTTTTTCTCCAAACATACTGTGGCAGTGGGGGCGTGGTCAAGCGTCGGTCTGTGAATGGAGGGCGGAGTCAGGGAAGGCAAGTGGCAGAATCACTACACTTGATGTTAGTTAACCTGTGTTTGTGTGTCTTCCCCAGTGACCATGCCCTATAAAAGGAGAGAGAGAGCAGAGGAAGGTAGCTCTCTCCCCAACCAGACGACTTGTGTGTGTGTGTGTGTGTGTGTGTGTATGCGTGTGTGGCTGGGAGAGTGAAAATTAGACACTGAAAAGTGCAGAAATAAAGAGTTTTTGGAACTCAGTTCTGGCCTGCCGTACTTCTGTGCTCCACCCACCCACTCTCATTCCTACAGTGGTGCCGAAACCCAGGACCAGAGCACAGAGGAGAACAGCCCCATGGAGTCCTCCCCCTTCAAGGACCTGATCCATGCCCTTGCCACGGCCCAACAGAGCCAGCACCAGGCGCTGGTCGCCCTCCGGAAGGAGCAGGAGCAAAGGTTCGAGGCCCTGGTGCCGGCGCAGCAGGAAGATCGTCAGGTGTTCCGGCACCTCCTCACGTCGGCGGGGTCCACCACCGCCGCGGGCCCTCCCCACCTCACCCTAACGAAGATGGGCCCACACGATGACCCCGAGGCCTTCCTCACGCTCTTTGAGCAGGCAGCAGAGGTTTGGGGTTGGCCGGTGGAACAGCGCGTGGTGCGCCTCCTTCTCCTGCTAACGGGCGAAGCGCAGCTGGCCATGCTACAGCTCCCCACCGACAGCCAGCTGGTCTACGCAGACCTGCGCCGGGCCGTCCTCCAGCATGTGGGACACACCCCGGAACAACAAAGACAGCGCTTCCGCGCTGTGCGCCTAGAGGAGGTCAGCCGGCCGTTTGGGTTTGGCCAGCAACTCCGGGACGCCTGCTGGCGGTGGCTGAGGGCTGACAACCACGACACTGAGGGACTCGTCGATCTGGTGGTACTGGAGCAGTTCATCACCCGACTCCCCGAAGGAACCACAGAGTGGGTCCAGTGCCACCGCCTGGCATCGCTGGATCGGGCCATCAAGCTGGCGGAGGACCATTTGGCGGCTGTTCCCATGGCAGGACAGCCTGTCTCCTCTTCTCCCCTCTTCTCTCCTCTCTCTCTCCCCCTCCCCTTCTGTTCCTCACCCTCTCCCCGTTCCCCCACCCCGAAGGCAGGGGCTGGCTCCACCCCAGCAGGCCCGCCGCACCCGCGGTGCCCTCCCGTTTCCTACTTCCGTGTTTGTCTCTCCCCCCCCCTCAGGTGAGTGAGCTCCAGAACGCTGGTGCAGAGAGAGAGAGAGCCTGGGCCGGTTTGCTGGCACTGCGGGGAGCCGGGGCACCTCCAGCATCAGTGCTCGGCGATGGAGGTGGGCACGGTGGTCCGGATCCCCAACGCGCCAGAGACCGCCCTCGATTGGGCTGGAGTGTATCGCATACCGGTGAGTATCCAAGGGGATACGTATGAGGCTTTGGTGGACTCTGGCTGTAATCAGACCTCAGTCCACCAAAGCCTGGTGCAAGACGACGCATTGGGGAGAGCACAATTGGTGAAGGTGTTGTGTGTGCACGGGGATGTTCACAACTACCCTTTAGTGTCGGTCCACATTTTATTTCGAGGGGAGAAATTTAGTGTAAAGGTGGCGGTTAATCCTCGCCTTACCCACTCGATAATTTTGGGGACTGATTGGCTGGGATTTCAGGAATTAATGACTCATTTAGTGAAGAGTGGGTCCTGCCATAGTTCAGCAGGGGGAGGTCCCAGTGTGGCATTGGTGGGAGCAGCTGTCACAGAGCCATCTATGTCATCACCGCATCAGAGTGAGGAGCAGCAGGCTCCTCCTCCCTCTCTCGGGGATTCCCTCGCGGATTTCCCATTAGAGCAATCGCGAGACAAGACTCTGCGGCATGTGTTTGACCAAGTGAGAGTAATCAATGGTCAAACGCTCCAGCCAAACGCCACCCCGTCCTTCCCCTACTTTTCCATTATGAAAGATAGATTATACCGAGTGACGCAGGACACTCAGACTAAGGAGCCAATAACACAACTTTTGATCCCAAAGAGCTGCCAGGAATTGGTATTCCAGGCCGCTCACTTTAATCCCATGGCTGGACACTTAGGGCAGGATAAGACACTAGCCCAAATAATGGCCCGGTTCTATTGGCCAGGGATTCGCGGTGATGTCCGTAGGTGGTGTATGCTGTGCCGCGAATGCCAGTTAGTAAATCCAGCGGCCATTCCAAAAGCGCTTTTGCGCCCTCTGCCATTAATCGAGACCCCGTTCGAAAGAATTGGGATGGATCTCACCCGGCCATTAGATCGGTCAACACGAGGGTATCGCTTTATTTTAGTTCTGGTGGACTATGCAACGCGATACCCGGAAGCAGTGCCTCTTCGCAATATCTCAGCACGTAGTATTGCGGAAGCACTCTTCCATGTCAACTCCCGAGTTGGAATCCCCAAAGAGATTCTGACTGATCAAGGCACTATGTTTATGTCACGCACACTGCGCGAACTGTATGGGTTATTGAGAATTAAGCCGATCTGCACCAGCATTTATCACCCACAAACGGACGGCTTAGTCGAACGGTTTAATCACACCCTCAAAAACATAATTAAAAAATTTGTAAGCGAGGACGCACGTAACTGGGATAAATGGCTCGAGCCCCTGCTTTTCGCACTGCAAGAGGTCCCACAAGCCTCCATGGGGTTCTCCTCATTTGAATTATTATATGGGCTTAAGCTGCGTGGCATCCTAGATGTGCTGTGGGAAAATTGGGAGGAGGGACCTTCAACAAGCAAGAATGCAATTCAATACGTTATCGACCTGCACACAAAACTCCACACACACACACCTACGTAACCCAGGAGAATTTGCGGCAGGCCCAAGAACGGCAAATCTGCCTGTACGACAGGGGCACATGCCTTAGGGAGTTCGCACCGGGAGATAAAGTGCTCGTTCTGTTGCCCATGTCGAGCTCCAAATTGATTGCCAAGTGGCAAAGACCCTTTGAGGTCACACGGCGAGTCGGGGACGTCGACTATGAGGTGAGGTGAACGGACAGGGGCGGGGCGTTACAGATTTACCACCTCAATCTGTTAAAACTTTGGAACGAGGAAGTGCCCGTGGTGTTGGTGTCATTGGTTCCAGAGAAGGCGGAGCTGGGGCCGAAGGTTCAAAGGGGAATATTGGCATCGCTTACCACTCCAGTCCCCTGTGGAGACCACCTCTCCTCGACCCAACTCACAGAGGTTGCCCAGTTGCAAGCCGAATTTTCGGACGTGTTCTCACCCCTGCACGGCCGCACCCGCCTTATAGAACACCACATTGAGACACCCCCGGGGGTGGTAGTGCGCAGCCGCCCTTACTGGCTGCCAGAACACAAGAAAAAGTTGGTTCGGGAAGAACTCGAGGCCATGCTCGACATGGGCATCGTCGAGGACTCCCACAGTGACTGGAGCAGCCCGGTGGTCTTGGTTCCCAAGGCTGACGGGTCAGTCCGGTTCTGTGTGGACTATAGCAAAGTCAATGCGGTGTCTAAATTCGATGCATACCCACTGCCTCGTATTGACGAGTTGCTTGATCGACTATGCATGGCTCGTTTTTATTTGACACTGGATTTGACAAAGGGATATTGGCAGATCCCCTTGACTCCATTATCCTGAGAGAAAACAGCCTTTTCCACACCGTTTGGCTGACACCAGTTTGTCACACTTCCTTTTGGGCTGTTTGGGGTGCCTGCTACGTTCCAGCGGCTTATGGATAGGGTCCTCCGCCCCCACGCCACCTATGCGGCCGCATACTTGGACGACATTATAATCTATAGTAATGACTGGCCACGGCATCTACATCACCTGAGGGCCGTCCTTAGATCGCTGAGGCAAGCGGGTCTCACAGCCAACCCGAAGAAGTGTGCGATTGGGTGGGTGGAAGTACAGTATCTGGGCTTCCACTTGGGCAATGGGCAGGTGCGTCCCCAAATTAATAAGACGGCAGCGATTGCGGCCTGCCTGAGGCCCAAGACCAAAAAGGGGGTGAGACAGTTCCTGGGGCTGGCTGGCTACTATCGTAGGTTTATACCTAATTATTCAGATGCCACCAGCCCACTGACTGATCTCACTAAAAAGGGGGCACCAGATCTGGTCCAGTGGACGGAGCAATGCCAGCGGGCTTTCTCTGAGGTAAAGGCTGCACTGTGTGGGGGGCCACTGTTACACTCCCCTGACTTCACTCTCCCCTTTGTTTTGCAGACGGATGCATCGGACAGGGGGCTGGGGGCTGTTCTGTCTCAGGAGGTGGAGGGGTAGGATCGCCCAGTGCTGTACATCAGCAGGAAGCTGTCGGTGCGTGAGGGCCGCTACAGCACTATAGAGAAGGAGTGCCTTGCGATCAAGTGGGCGGTCCTCGCCCTCTGCTACTACCTACTGGGATGCCCTTTCACCCTCTGTTCGGACCACGCGCCCCTCCAGTGGCTCTACCACATGAAGGATGCCAATGCGCAGATCACCTGTTGGTATCTGGCACTCCAGCCATTTAAATTCCAAGTGATCCACAGGCCGGGGGCGCAGATGGTCGTGGAGGATTTCCTCTCCCGTCGGGGGGGGGAGTCGGCTGCAGGCCGGACAGCTCCCTGGCCTGAGTCGGGCGGTGGGGGTATGTGGCAGTGGGGGCGTGGTCAAGCATCGGTCTGTGAACGGAGAGCGGAGTCAGGGAAGGTAAGTGGCAGAATCACTACACCTGATGTTAGTTAACCTGTGTTTGTGTATCTTCCCCAGTGATCATGCCCTATAAAAGGAGAGAGAGAGCAGAGGAAGGTAGCTCTCTCCCCAACCAGACGACCTGTGTGTGTGTGTGTGTGTGTGTGTGTATGCATGTGTGGCTGGGAGAGTGAAAATTAGACACTGAAAAGTGCAGAAATAAAGAGTTTTTGCAACTCAGTTCTGGCCTGCCGTACTTCTGTGCTCCACCCACCCGCTCTCATTCCTATGCATACCTTGGCACATTGTGGCCAAAAAAGTTCTATTTTGATTTCATCAGGCCACAGGACTTGTTTCCAAAATGCATCAGGCTTATTTAGATGTTCATTTGCAAACTTCAGACATTGAATTTTGTGGCTAGGATGCAGGAAAGGTTTTCTTCTGATGACTCTCCCATGAAGGTCATATTTGTTCAGGTGTCGCTGCATAGTAGAAGAGTGCACCACCACTCCAGGGTCTGTTAAATCTTTCTGAAGGTCTTTTGCAGTCAAATAGGGTTTTTTATTTGCCTTTCTAGCAATCCAACAAGCAGTTTTTTCAGAAAGTTTTCTTCATTTTCCAGACCTCACCTTGATCTCCACTGTTTCTGTTAACTGCCATTTCTTAATAACATTACAATCTGAGGAAACAGCTACCTGAAAACACTTTGCTACATTCTTGTAGCCTTCTCCTGCTTTGTGAGCATCAATTATTTTATTATTCAGAATGCGAGGGAGTTGCTTAGAGGAGCCCATGGCTGTTGATTTTAAGGACAAGTTTGAGGAGTCAGAGAATTTATACAGCTTTGAAATCTGCATCATCTGACCTTTCCTAATGAAGAATTTGAACAAGCCACAGCTCAATAAGCTAATTAAGGTCTGGAACCTTGGTAAAAGTTACCTGAGAACTCAAATGTATTGGGGTGCCCAAACTTTCGCATGGTGTTCCTTTTCTTTTTTCACTCTCCAATTGTACAAAAAAATACACAAATCTTGCAGAAAACACTGAAAAGAAATGTGTCGTCTTTACCTTTATGCCTTTTGGTGATCAGTTCATCTTCTGCTCACTTAACTATTCACAGTAACAGACATTTTCAGTAAGGGTGCCCAAACTTTTGCATGCCACTGTACATGTGAAGCAGTGGCGGCTGCTGGTTTTTAAAACAGGGGAAGCCCATTTTACGCATTCATCGTAAAACCTGTAGGCCGGATATCAAAGCATAGAAAGGTGTGCCCCATTAGCATAGTGAACTAGACAACCCTACCTAGTGGCAGAAAGTATTTTTGCTTTTACATTTCATGTTATAGTCTGGCTTGCCAGGCTAGTGCCTCATATCCTTAATCAAAAATATCAAACATCCAAAAATCACTGGCTATTCAACGAAGAGCCTTGAACATCATACCCTGATATGCAACACAGAGTCTTTAACACAACACCCAGCTGTGCAACACATCCTTGAACATCTTCTGCAACACAGTCTGGAAATTCATAACCAGGTAGGCTATGCAACACACAGAACCTTGAATATTATACCCAGGTATAACCTATAACACAGAGCCCACCATTCTCTTAACATTACTGAACAATATACACACTTCAGATTCATGAACATTATATGATGCACACTATTTATACACAAATTCTGCCCTCCGCTCCTTTTCCAGAAAATGGTCTGTGACCCTGTCATACTAGCTGGTTGTGCTTTCCAGAGACTTCACCAATTTCTGTTAGCAGCTAGCACTGCAGATCCCAATAAGGCTCAAGCTAGCCTACAACCAGATTGAACTACAAATGAAATAAACGAGTGAATTCACGAATGATCAAACTGATAGAATGGATGAAAGTTAACGGAGCACAACGAGTAATATTTACATTTATTTACAGAGTAATGTACAGAGACATCAATGAGAAGAAACGTTTATATGAAAAGAAATTCGGACAGCACTTTGGCACATGACTACACTTTCTGATCATGCGCTTACCGTGTTCCTCGCCGACGCCGAAGTACAGAGCCCGCCCTCCTCATGTCTTTCAAACACTACCTCCAATAATCCTTCATCAGCCCAGCTTCTTGCCCCTCCCACTGTCTCGTTTAGTCCCAGAGAAGCCCGGCTTCCCTGGAAGTGACGATTTTGTCGATTTTAACCAATAACAACTAGCTGAAATTGGCTGTTCAGAGCCCTCTCATAGACTGCAACGGATACCCGGCTGCCAGTCCATAGAGCCCATTGAAATAAGAAAGGTTACAGCCAGTGTTGCCAGATTGGGCGGTTTTAAGTGCATTTTGGCGGGTTTTGAACATATTTTGGCTGGAAAATGTCAGCAGTATCTGGCAACGCTGGTTACAGCCTGGCAGCAAAGGTGATTCTCGTAGCAAACTGCAAGTTCGTCAGACATCACTCAAATAAGTTACAGGATAGTTATGAACGTAAATACAATCTTAGGCATATATTATGTTATGCAAGTTATTGTTTTAATGAGAATTCAACATCATAGATGCCGCAGTTTGGGGAGAGAATTTTAGGGGAAGCTCGGCTTCCCTTGTTGTCTCTGAGAAATCGCCCCTGATGTGAAGTAAGTGTATTATCGCCCAGCACTTTTGTGTTGTTTACTTTTGTGTGTGTCAATAAATAACATTATCCGTGTACCACACAAACACAGGAACACCTAATTTAGAGTATAGTCTCTCTTATTTCTTACCCTGGCAACAGTCAACTTGTGAATTGCTGATTTTCTTGGTCTTTTTCTCAGCATTGCTTGGTCCTCGGCTTCGAGGGTCTCAGTGGATGCGGCACTTCGCCTTCTGTCAGGGGAGACAAACATGGCTGGCTCCTTTGGTGACATTGACAAATGGAGACGGTGTTGTTTTGGGCATTCTAACAGATGGAATTGCGTCTTTTTTCAGATCAAGTTGCTTCTTGAAGCCCATTTCCCACTGCAGATAGTTCTCAAAGTTGTCGGGCTTTATGAAGTGAGCCCCACATATGATGCTGTGGTCTGTTGCATGTTGCCAGTTTTTCCGGGTGCCTCGCACAAAGCGCTCCCATTTCTCTCTCATTGTCCGGTCTTTTGGAAAACGATGAGTACCGGTACTAATCCCATCATGATTGGTGTTGCTACACCAGGGGCGATTTCTCAGAGACAACAAGGGAAGCCGAGCTTCCCCTAAAATTCTCTCCCCAAACTGCGGCATCTATGACGTTGAATTCTCATTAAAACAATAACTTGTAAATTGTATTTACGTTCATAACTATCCTGTAACTTATTTGAGTGATGCCTGATGAACTTGCAGTTCGCTATGAGAATCACCTTTGCTGCCAGGCTGTAACCAGCGTTGCCAGATACTGCTGACGTTTTCCAGCCAAAATATGTTCAAAACCCGCCAAAATGCACTTAAAACCGCCCAATCTGGCAACACTGGCTGTAACCTTTCTTATTTCAATGGGCTCTATGGACTGGCAGCCGGGTATCCGTTGCAGTCTATGAGAGGGCTCTGAACAGCCAATTTCGGCTAGTTGTTATTGGTTAAAATCGACAAAATCGTCACTTCCAGGGAAGCCGGGCTTCTCTGGGACTAACGAGACAGTGGGAGGGGCAAGAAGCTAGGCTGATGAAGGATTATTGGAGGTAGTGTTTGAAAGACATGAGGAGGGCGGGCTCTGTACTTCAGCGTCGGCGAGGAACACGGAAGCATGATCAGTCCCTAGCGGATGTCGAGAAAGTGTAGTTGTGTGCCAAAGTGCTGTCCGAATTTCTTTTCATATAAACGTTTCTTCTCATTGATGTCTCTGTACATTACTCTGTAAATAAATGTAAATATTACTTGTTGTGCTCCGTTAACTTTCATCCATTCTATCAGTTTGATCATTCGTGAATTCACTCGTTTATTTCATTTGTAGTTCAATCTGGTTGTAGGCTAGCTTGAGCCTTATTGGGATCTGCAGTGCTAGCTGCTAACAGAAATTGGTGAAGTCTCTGGAAAGCACAACCAGCTAGTATGACAGGGTCACAGACCATTTTCTGGAAAAGGAGCGGAGGGCAGAATTTGTGTATAAATAGTGTGCATCATATAATGTTCATGAATCTGAAGTGTGTATATTGTTCAGTAATGTTAAGAGAATGATGGGCTCTGTGTTATAGGTTATACCTGGGTATAATATTCAAGGTTCTGTGTGTTGCATAGCCTACCTGGTTATGAATTTCCAGACTGTGTTGCAGAAGATGTTCAAGGATGTGTTGCACAGCTGGGTGTTGTGTTAAAGACTCTGTGTTGCATATCAGGGTATGATGTTCAAGGCTCTTCGTTGAATAGCCAGTGATTTTTGGATGTTTGATATTTTTGATTAAGGATATGAGGCACTAGCCTGGCAAGCCAGACTATAACATGAAATGTAAAAGCAAAAATACTTTCTGCCACTAGGTAGGGTTGTCTAGTTCACTATGCTAATGGGGCACACCTTTCTATGCTTTGATATCCGGCCTACAGGTTTTACGATGAATGCGTAAAATGGGCTTCCCCTGTTTTAAAAACCAGCAGCCGCCACTGTGCTACACCCTCTTATGATACATCTGTTAACCATTTTAATAATTACGCGATAACGGAGAAGAAATTTGCAGAAAACCACCAGGTCGTTTTCTCATAAACAAACCAGCGCTGACGTAGGATTCAGAAGGAGGCGTCCCGCACGTGACGTCACGGAAATCAATGTTTCCCGGGAAATCCAAATGCCAAGTTTTTTCAGAGGCGGACCAATTTGCCTCAAATGGCTTGATTTCAACTGAATTTTTCTGGTATTGCGCAAGGTAAAAAAAAATTGCACAAAATGCAAAATGTGACAGATATTTGACCAAAGTTTAATATAAAATAAGAGAATTACATTGATCTTGCTCCTAAATATACCCAAGATGTGCCCTTTCAGGACTTATTAATCTTGTTGATACATGCCCTATTTTACAATATGTTTCAGGTGCAATTTTAGAATTGTTGTAAACATGATATATTAGCTATTATTATGCATACAGGACACTTTTTTAATGGAATAAAAACGTGTATTCTATTCCTTTCTAGCGGGTTTCATTAATTTGGTTTGACAGCATGCAATATTGTTAGTGTATCGCTTATCCTATGTGTATTATGTCACTCTACCCAATGGAGAATGAGCGTTGAATATGATTTACGATACTGCATGGCTGTCAAGACAACATGACGTCATACGTCGGAGCTGATGCAAATATTCAATGAGAGAGTTTTCTGCTGCGCATCACAGAAGCATTTCTTTGTTCTCCGGCAGAACATTGAATTACACTGAATCAGAATTAGCACTGGATATTGGTAAGTACCCCCTGTTCTTAACTTTTTGTAAAATGTATAATTCTTCCATTGAATGTGTATGTACAATCATAATATTGGCTGACTTTTTTCATGGTATATCAGATATATTCCATTCAGCTAGCATGATAGTGAACTTGTCTTTGACTCGTTCAATATCATGCTAGCTGAATGGAATATATCTGATATACCATGAAAAAAGCCAGCCAGTATTATTTATTACATAATGACACATTGTCCTCATATGTGATTTGTTAAGGAAAGCTTTAAAACAAACAAATAAACACAAAAAATCCCAACTATGTCTGTTGCATGCACAGTTGCCCCCCTACTGTATTGGTAAAATTGTTTATGCTTTATTATTGAAGGATTTTCCTGCATTTCTGGAGTTGGCCAGTGGTTTACTGCGTCGTATACTGGTGAGTTTGCTCAAGTTTACATTTTTTTCAATAATTATTGATACCTACTTAAACATCATCCTGTAATGAAAGCCCATCCATAATGATTTATTGATTAAATATCTTAAATGGATGAAATAATGAGTTCTTCACTGTAAAATAAAAGGGAAAGACAATTCTCCAGAATACAGAATGCTTTGTTCTGGAGAAATAAAATAAAATAACAATAAACATCGATAAGATGTGCCTTTCAAATCAACATTGGCAAAGCACTTTGCATACTTTATTGACTTCACTTTTGGTGAGAATTTGATGGCTTTAGTGATCTTGGGTGCTTTAAGAGAATGAACACCCATTCCTATTTGAACATTCAAACATGACCACATATATGGTTGGAAAAACATGAGCACAAAATCTAAAATCATGATCAACTTTTTTTTCTGTGGTTTTGAAAGAAGGGAGGTAATTAACTTGAAAAAAAAATCTCGCTGTAGGAGGGGATAATACCTGAAGTGATAGAGCACTGAGCCACCCACTACTGCTTAGAACTCATTTTTCTGCAGGAAAGTCTGACTCTGAAATATTGACAGATTTATGGAATTTTCTTAATGTTATTACTGTCCGAGTTGTTATGTCTGAGTTGTCAGCATTTTTCACAGAAAACTACAGACATGCAACCCTGCAACTTCTCACCACCTCCTGTTCTGACTTTGTCAAACAAAATACCTTATTTATATCCATAACTTGTAATCTACTCATAATAGTTGGGCATAACAGAGAGCTTTATAAACTGACAGGCAAGTGGAAACTCCTCTTTGCCCTGGTTGGTTGATGATATAGTGGTCCACAAAATTGTATCTTTTGTTTACATAACCTGTGGCTCCACTGAGGCCAGATGTTCTTCTCTGAGCAGATATTTTATTGTGATCTAGCAATTTTGTACAGTACAATATCTACATTTTTGTTACTATCATGTATTTGTTGTTTCCTTGATCCCACTGACTCTTAACATAACTGCTCACAGCAAACTTTTGAGAGTTACCTGTTTGAACCCTCAAATTTTAAATAGGTCTTAACAAAGGAAATGTATGTTGACTCTTTTAAACAGTCTAATAAGGAATATGTAATATACAGGTCATGTTTTAATGGATTTTAATAATAATTATTAAATGAACATAACATTCTATTTTGCATGTAAAATGAAAAATAATGTATAAATGATGTCAGAGTGGTGAAAAGAAATAACATACAACATAATACCAAAAGATACTTACAGCCTAACAAACTGTGCCTAATTCTCCAAATATCAAAATAACTATTTTTAACCTACAGTACTGTGCAAAAGTCTTAGGCACATGTAAAGAAATGCTGTAGACCAAAAATGGCTTAAAAATAATGAAATGAAATGCTTCAACATTAAAAAAAAATACTATAAACTGTAGTATGCCATAATAAATGAAACAAAGTCAATATTTGGTGTGAGACAACTCTTTGCTTTACAAAACGTAGTCTCAAGTACAATGAGTGCAGTTTTATAAGGAAATGAGCTGTACCGGTAGGTTTTACTGAACATCTTGCAGAACTAATTGTTCTGGACACTTTGTCACACTTGCATCTTAATTTTGCAGCAAAACCCAGTAGGCTTCATTAAGGGTTTTTTTTTTTTTTAATCTGAAAAGTGGTCTCATATGTAATATGCTGCTCAGATACAGATTTTTTTCTTCTGTAACATTTAATTTTGTGCTGTAAAACAAAAGTTTGGAACTCTAAAATGTTTTTGTACTGACTCAATGTAGAAGTCATAAAATAAAAATATATAACAAAGTTTGTATGAAAAAAAATAGTGTGCCTAAGACTTTTGCACAGTATGTGTTTGTATTCTTAAACTTTTATACATGTCTATTATGTGGTCTAATTTTACTTATATCTGTATCCATATAAAACAAACAAACAAAAAAACCCTACTACAAACGGAATAACATTCTTAGTTTGTCCTAAGCCCACATGTTATCCAGGTTTGGTACATCAGGAGCTTATGAGTCATCACAGGACATAGACCCATTTCTGTGGTAAAACAATAGGGCATTTTGGAAACACCAGTAAAAGTTCATGGCTTCACAGTAATGTGGGTTTTTTTTTTCAGCAGCTGCACACTAGTTTCAAAGGTGGCGCTAAAAGTTAATATATTCCTATCAAACTTAATGTCCTATGCATTTCTGATTATATTTATATGTAAAGTAAAAGAGAAACAAATGACTTTTTTAATGAAAGAAAAACTAAAAATTGGACACAAAATAATGATCCATTGCTAATATATGATTCAAAGTCATTCGCTGAGCACTGCATCATCATAATTTAAAAATCAGACACTTAAATAATTGCTATAAAAGCATAACATGTAATTATTTTGTCTCTGCCCCAACACAAAGATCAAGACATTTAAATGAAGTGGAGAGGGAAAAAAACACCTCTATGACAATTAAGTTTCCTTAAATGGAGCATCTGATAATCATATCACTCAGTTTCGGTTTCTTTTAGTCATGGAACAAACTGAATGCTATTGCAATGTAAAGTGAATTTAAAACACCCTGAGTCTCACTGGTATATAATACCTACTACTGAGTTTCAGTCATAGCAATGTAAAAGACTAGCATGTGAAGAGGAGGATTAGACAGGAGAGAGGAATTTCTCACCAGATTCCTCAACTGGCTTTCCACATGCACTACCTAGAGAAACAGACAGACAGAGAGACAGTGGAAGATTATATCTAATACATACACACACATACACACATTCACACTCTCTCTCTCTCTCTCTCTCTCTCTCTCTCATTTAATTCAGTAGTTCAGTGGTTCCCTACCTTGTCGTACTATCTCTGTCTTTTTCTTAGGACACCTCCTGAGCTTTAGTATGAGGATGAGAAGCAGAAGTACAGCGAGAGAGGTCAGCCCTGGAATTGATAAGTTGCCATCAAAATTATTACTAAAGATTCAGCATCTCAATACATAATAAGTGTATTTCAAGGTGTTAATGTTATAGCAGTCAAACACTGAAGGTTACAGATGTGATAATTGATGCTGTCTTTGGACTCAGGACTGGAAGTTGTGGGTGTAGAGATGGAGTTTCTGCTGATGGTTGGAGTCATGACTGATGTGCTGATGGCTGTGTGAGACAAAAGCAAGGGGGAGGAATAAGGTACTACTGTTGTCGCTTCATTTCCGTAGTTGTCGTCAGAGGTGGCATTTCCTGGAATTTTCTCAGTGCTCTGAAACTGCAAACTGTAAATGAACACGTAGTTACTAGATGTCACTTTTTCATAATGTTGTCATGCACTTAGCTGAATATTTTTAGTCCTGCACCTTTTGGCTTGTGTAAAATTAATGATGTCTTAAAATAACTTACTTTGGTTGACATTTAGAGTTAACTTTATCACTGAAGGTTTTGTGTGGACATTTCTCACAGATTTGTTCATTTCCTTAAAAAAACAAAACAAACAAAAACTTCAGCAAAATAACACAAGCAAACAAAAATTCATGGAAAAAAATCACCATATTACTTGCACTGTAAATTCACTGAAGGTTAAAAAAATAATATATTGGGGAGATAAAATAAGTATATTATTACCTAAAACCTTGATCCCTGAACCACGATCGCACCTGCATCTTTTGTTTGTTGAGTCCCAAGCAGTAAAGCCCTTAAGGCAACGACACTGAGTATTACTCGTTGGTGTGCAGTCTGAAATTTTTTCGCTATACATTCCTAAAATAAAGAATCAAAAGTAGTCGAAACATTAGTGCAATAGATGAGAAAGAAAAAAAATCATGGAAACATCATTACTATACATTTCTATTATCCAAATATATATTTACTATAATCCAAATGATTATTATTATTGCTACTTTAACTTGCAATGGCCTATACAGACAAGACATTTTCAGTGCTTCTGAGTATGCACTTGTACCAGAAAAAAAAAAAAAAAAAACAGAAAAAAAAACAAAAAATCCCTGGCTTTAAGTTTTATTTAGGTTTTAAATTAAGATGGTTCATTATACAGTACCAATCAAAAGTTTTAATACACCTTCTAATTCAATGGTTTTTCTTAATTTTTATTAATTAAAAAACATTTCATGTCTTAAAATAATGATGGATGTCATTTCTCTTTACTTAGCTGAGCGATTCTTGACATAATATGGATTACTACAGTTGTGGAACAGGGTTATTTACTGTATTTTTATTATTTACTATTTACTGTTTGATCTCAAATACATTAACAATGCATGAAATTGTACTAATTATCTTTTGACGAGGCACACCTGTTAACTGAAAAGCATTCCAGGTGACTACCTCATGAAGCTGGTTAAGATAATGCCAATAGTGTGCAAAGCATCATCGGGGTAAATGCTGGATACTTTGAAGAATCTAAAATATGAAATACATTGTAGTTTTTTAAAGCACTTTTTTGTTTACCACATAATTCCATACATGCTCCAGATGTTATTTCATAGTTTTGATGTCTTCAGTATTGCTCTACAATGTAGAAAAAAGTAAAAATACAGAAAAACCTATGAATAAGTAGGTGTGTGTACAAACTTTTCAGTGGTGTTGTATGTAGTTGGAGTTATTTCAGGTTTAAAAGCAATTGTAATCCCGCTGGGGAAAATTGGTGCCACTTGCTGGAATGTAAAATGATTACCTACCACAAGGATCACAGTTTCGACACTCTGGACTTTGACTTGATTTAGGGTTGTATTGATTAGATGGGCAGGGTTCACATCTGGTCCTTGAGCCTGAGACCTTCTCACCTTCATGACACATACATCCATTCAGTTAAAATAACATGAATAACAACATCCGATGTAATAACATTAAAAATCATAATCATATTTAAATCATACCACAGATTTACCTGGTTTACAAACGAGTACAGATGAACCATGGACCAGATCAAGTGTTAACAAGCACAAGATGCTCCAGATGAAGTAAAAGCTTTGCCAGAGCATGGTAGCGTTGGTTAAGTGACACGCTGTACAGAGTCACAGGTGAAACAAACACGTAGATCATGTTTGGATGATCACTTCCTTTGCTATTTATGAGAACAGTTTCCATCACAGCTCAACCACCCACTATTACATTTAATACATGAATGTTAAAATGTTACCTAATTAACTTTTAAAATTAATTTTAAACTTTAAAAGTACTTTAGCTGAAATTAGCCACAGGATGAAGTAACAAAAAAGTGTAGGCTACTGAAGGTTTAGATATAAAAGTAAGATATCTAATAATCTTATGTATACTTCATTCAGTCTCTGAGATTTCTAAAGCTAATTTAACCTAGATCTGTTTTTATGTGTACACCTACTTACTGACACTAGATCAAAGTGAATTCACCTAATTATGTTACTTTTGCTTGTAGTTTTACAAATCTTAACACAAAAGTCGCAGAAGTCTCCAGTGAAGGATTACAGTGTTGTGAAGAATGAGAGACTGATGAAAGCACACAGCATCTTTTGCCAGTTGACTGAATAAAGCACCTGGATGTGTGTTCTTCTGCATTCATTCAATCATTATTCATTTCAAAAATGAAATTTTAGTGTTGGTTCAGTGGATGATACTTCTAGGAAAGTTGTTGCAGTGCCTGCTAGACCTGTTTGAACTGAAAGTAAATCTGTTTTCACCATTCCATTCCATCATTCTACCGTATGTCTTTTTAAGCATACATATAATCATATTCATGCCTCAAATATCAAATATCATATTTTTTCATTATGCTAATGGCCTGCTATCAAATGAAATAATCAGACTCTATGGGGGAAAAAAAAACCCTTTATAACCAGTTAGTCCTAAGCAATTTTAAACTAATAACACATTTTTTAAAATCATGAATAAAAATAATGTTTTTTGAATACAGATTTGTAAAAGAGAATTTCTCAAGATGTTTTCACAACAAATAGACTAGCATTCTGCCTTTCTGTGTGAGTGACACATTTCTAAGTTTTATGCAACAATTCAATCTAGTCTGCTAGTGTTCATGGAATGCAATGAGGTGTATTCAATTCTCTCCTCTTTTCAAGGATAAAAATAAAAAATAATTAATTGCACTAAATTAATTCTAACACAACAAAGTCTTCAGCATGCAGAACAAATTGTACTTTATGGTAAAAACAAAACAAAACATCATCTTAAATGAATCTTAAACAGCATATTCCCCCCCCCCCCAAAAAAAAAAAAAAAAGTGGTGTTTTTAAGCTATGGGTATTTCAAGGTAAACATTTTCCATTATGAACATTTTTCTTACTTTAACTAAGTTGAATTGTTTCCAGTGTATCCTCAGTAATAAAAATAACATTTAGACAGTTCCCCATTTCCCTGCAACAAGTACTGGAAAAAAAACAAAACACGCCTCTTTACTCAAAACAGCACGACATCTGAAAGCTGCACTTTTGCAGAACTTCCGTTTTGATCTTGTTGTGGTTGTTAGAAATGGCAGAAAATTTTTAATAGTTTTTAATAACTTACAAATGTTTAACAGCACATATTTTTTCAATTCATATTCAATTTTTACACTAACTGGTGGCTGCTAAGGCATTTTATGGTGGAAGATAAAGGTCAATTGTCAGAAATGGAAAACAATGGTTATGTTTGAAGGGGAAAACCATTTAGGTTTTGTTGGATTAATATAATTCTCAATACTGTAGATTTTATCTGAAGAATTATTTTCTGTTCCACTGCTGAAAGCTGAGATGAAGCACAATCAAAAAACAACAAACTTATGTACAGAACAAAAAAAAAAAAACATAGATACAGGACATAATAATATAACTATTTTGTGTACAGTAATAAAAAAATAATGCTTGGTTAACAATAGAAAATATTTCTCATACTGTCATAGAAACACAATTCGTAGTTTACTCAACTTTTTGAGTCTTGGTCCTGAAGTTGCTGAAGCCTGCAATACCAGTTTGTTACAGTTTCTCCACTATAAATACACATCTGTGAAAACAATAATGTGTTTATTAATAAACAGTTTGAGGTGTGTTGATTTTGGCATGCTAGAGGTTGTGTCCAGACTAATTTAACTTGACTTACACAAATGATGATGTTTTTATTGATACATCGCTGCAATATTTTTACAATATTTTTCAATAAGCCGTGATATTACACAATGGTATGAATGCTGAGTCAACAAATTACCCAGAAAAATACAATGACTAATTAATAATTGATGGTATACTCTTACAGAGTGGTTCTTTGGAAATGTAAGTGTTTTAATGTACTAAAGGGCTCCTACTTGGAACAATATCAGATAAACACTCCGTTAGGGTTCTATGTAGAACCTTTAAGGTGGGACAAATTAAAGAAGCCTTAAAGGTTCTAGATCTAAGCGTTCAACCCACATTATTAATCCATTCTATTCACACAATGATCATAAGCTTCTGTGTCTGTCTGAGGAGTTTTGCATATCCTTCTTGTGTCTGCATGATTTTCCTCTGGCTTTGTCCAAAAACATGCTGTAAAATGTTTTTTTTTTAATTAAATAAACAGTGGGAATTATTTAGCAGAAGACCAGGAAACCCTTACACAAAAGTGTTTTTTCTTTTAAATGTTATCAATATTTTACCACTGTCTCACTAACTCAGAAAATCTCAAGATGTGTATTTCATTTAATGCCCATTTGTCTTTCAGAAATCTGAAACTTACCATTACCAAGCAAATATTACATCACAATATTACAACTTATGCATGTTAAAATAATAGTAAAATCTAATACCATTCTCACAATCAACCATACTTATACATGATAACTCAGAACCCATGGTAATAAAAACATTACATGATTTATTAAAAACAAAAACAATTATCCATGTATTAGTTAAGTCAACAAAAGCATTGATATTTCATTTAACAGATTTCTCACTGACACAATATGAGTTGCTCAGTGACATAATCCATTAACAAATCACATTTCTACCATTTGAAGTCTAACAATACTTAATAAGTAATGAGTAATATAATGAAAAATACACTGAAATCCAATCATAGCACCATCTTAACTTTCAAATGGAAAGGCGATAAAGAACATTATACAGTAAATCAACAGGATAACCACATTTTTGTTGTAAATAACTGTCTTACTACTTATAGGGCCATTAATATAATCAGGGTATAGTGTCACATAACCATCACATACTGTATCTATCATACCCTTAAAGCATTATAATATGATAATTAACATAAACAGAGTAATGTTTCAGTGTCTGCAAAGCACTGAAACAGTAATGTATTTCATTGTTAGTGAAGCCTCTCTCCATGACCAGTTCCATCTCTTTCTGTCTTTCTCAATGAGCTGTCCAGTGGCCTGTGGGCCAGTGCATATTTATGCGATATGCTAGGTCAGTTTTCTGGACTCCTGATTCAGATTATGCAAACTACCAGCATTTACCAGTGGTTTATTCAGTTTCACATAATAAGGAAATTCAAGACACCCTTCTCATATTTCAAAGTGTTTATTGGCTGCTGAATCATCACAGAGAAACCCCTCTGCTCCTTCCTGAAGTCTTTGTCCATGTAACAAGATTCATATTCATGTCCTTCTTTTCTGTCCTTATTAGAGTATAGCTCAGAAACTAATCGTATTCATGTCTCTTGAATCTCCCTTTTTGCTCTTAAGGTATAGCTCAGAACCGACCTATGTTTGTCTCACTTGTTTTTGTTTTCTTCTTTTTTCTTTTTAATCATCATTGTGAATCATTATGACAACAGCAGGAGGAATAGAATTGTCTCCATTGCCTATGTCTCACAAAATCCTTTTTAAAAGAAAAAAATCCACCTCTTTTTTCTGAAAGCTGCAGACAAAGCAATCTGCACATCTGATGCAGGGCCATGATGACATATAGCCTCAGTGGTATCAGTAGTGAATACAGTAATGTTGACCATTCATAGCCAGAATGCACAACAATACTGGTAAGTTGAAGGAGGAAGACTGTAAGTCAGAATTTAGGGATATGGTGAGACAGACATTGGGTGAAGAGGTATTAGATGATTAGACAGCTATGGCCAAAGTGGTGAGGGAGACAGCTAGGAAGGTGCTGGGACTGACATCAGGATAAAGAAAGGAAGACAAGGAAACTTGGTGGTGGAGTCTAAGAAGGAAAAAGTTGCAAAGCAAAACTGGGATAAAAAGAAAGATCAATAGAGCAGAACAAGAATCCAAGGAAATGCGAGCGAAAGCAAAGAGAGCAGTGGCACAGGCGAAGGAAAAGGCACATGATGAACTATATGAAATGTTAGACACTAAGGATGGAGAAAAGGGTCTGTACCGATTAGCAATACAATGAGATCATGCTGGGAAGGATGTGCAGCAGGTTAGGCAGATAAAGGATGCAGATGGAAATGTGCTGACAAGTGAAGAGTGTGTGTTGAGAAGGTGGATGGAGTACTTTGAGAAGCTGATGAATGAAGAAAATGAAAGAGAGAGAAGGTTGGCTGAGGTTGAGATAGAGAATCAGGAAGTTCAGCAGATTAGCAAGGAGGAAGTAAGGAGAGCTATGAAAAGAATGAAAAGTGGTAAGGCAGCTGGCCCAGATGATATACCTGTGAAGACATGGAGATGGTTCAGAGAGATGGCAATTGACTTTTTGACTAGACTGTTTTACAAGCTCTTGGAAAGTGAGAGGATGCCTGAGGAATGGAGAAGTAGTATACTGGTGCCAATATTCAAGAACAAGGGCGATGTTCAGTGCTGCAGTAACTATAGAGGCATAAAGTTGACCAGCCACAGCATGAAGTTATGGGAAAGAGTAGTGTAAGCTAGACTAAGAGGAGAGGTGGAGATATGTGAGCAGCAATATGGTTTCATGCCAGGAAAGAGTCCTACAGATGCAATATTTGCCTTGAGAATGTTGATAGAAAAGTATGGAGAAGGCCAGAAGGAGTTGGTGTGTTTGTGGATTTAAAGAAGGCATATGACAGGATGCCAAGAGAAGAGTTGTGGCACTGCATGAGGAAATCAGGAGTGGCAGAGAAGTATGTGAGATTGGTGCAGGATATGTATGAGGACAGTGTGACAGCAGTGAGATGTGCAGTGGGAATGACAGAAGCATTTAAGGTGGATGTTGGATTGCACCAGGGCTCAGCCCTAAGCCCTTTCTTGTTTGCAATGATAATGGACAGGTTGACAGATGACATCAGGCAAGAGGCCCCATGGACAGTGATGTTTGCAGATGATATTGTGAAATGTAGTGAGAACAGATAGCAAGTGGAAGAAAACTTAGAGACATGGAGATATGCACTAGAGAGAAGGGGAATGAAAGTCAGTAGGAGCAAGATGGAGTACATGTGCGTGAATGAGGGTGAGGACAGTGGAATGGTGCAGCTGCAAGGAATAGAGGTGGTCAAAGCAGATAAGTTCAAATATGTGGGGTCAACTGTACAAAGTAATGGCGAGTGTGGAAGTGAAGTAAAGAAAAGAGTGCAAGCAGATTGGAATGGATGGAGGAGTGTCAGGAGTGATTTGTGACAGAAGGTTGCCAGCAAGTGTGAAAGGGAAAGTGTATAAGACTGTAGTAAAAGCAGCTATGTTGTATGGTTTGGAGACAGTGGCACTGACAGAAAGACAGGAGGATTGGGAATGGCAAAGCTGGACAGGATTAGAAATTAATACAGTGGTGCTTGAAAGTTTGTGAACCCTTTAGAATTTTCTATATTTCTGCATAAATATGACCTAAAACAGCAGATTTTCACACAAGTCCTAAAAGTAGATAAAGAGAACCCAGTTAAACAAATGAGACAAAATATTATACTTTGTCATTTATTTATTGAGGAAAATGATCCAATATTACATATCTGTGAGTGGCAAAAGTATGTGAACCTTTGCTTTCAGTATCTGGTGTGACCCCCTTGTGCAGCAATAACTGCAACTAAACATTTCCGGTAACTGTTGATCAGCCCTGCACACCAGCCTGGAGGAATTTTAGCCCATTCCTCTGTACAGAACAGCTTCAACTCTGGGATGTTGGTGGGTTTCCTCACATGAACTGCTCGCTTCAAGTCCTTCCACAACATTTCGATTGGATTAAGGTCAGGACTTTGACTTGGCCATTCCAAAACATTAACTTTATTCTTCTTTAACCATTCTTTGGTAGAACAACTTGTGTGCTTAGGGTCATCGTCTTGCTGCATGACCCACCTTCTTTTGAGATTCAGTTCATGGATAGACGTCCTGACACTTTCCTTTAGAATTCACTGGTATAATTCAGAATTCATTGTTCCATCAATGAAGACAAGCCGTCTTGGTGCAGGTGCAGCAAAACAGGCCCAAACCATGATACTACCACCACCATGTTTCACAGATGGGATAAGGTTCTTATGCTGGAATGCAGTGTTTTCCTTTCTCCAAACATAACGCTTCTCATTTAAACCAAAAAGTTCTATTTTGGTCTCATCCATTCACAAAACATTTTTCCAATAGCCTTCTGGCTTGTCCATGTGATCTTTAGCAAAATGCAGATGAGCAGCAGTGTTCATTTTGGAGAACAGTGGCTTTCTCCTTGCAACCCTGCCATGCACACCATTGTTGTTCAGTGTTCTCCTGATGGTGGACTCATGAACATTAACATTAGCCAATGTGAGAGAGGCCTTCAGTTGCTTAGAAGTTACCCTGGGGTCCTTTGTGACCTCGCCGACTATTTCACGCCTTGCTCTTGGAGTGATCTTTGTTGGTCGACCACTCCTGGGGAGGGTAACAATGGCCTTGAATTTCCTCCATTTGTCCACAATCTGTCTGACTGTGGATTGGTGGAGTCCAAACTCTTTAGAGATTGTTTTGTAACCTTTTCCAGCCTGATGAGCATCAACAACGCTTTTTCTGAGGTCCTCAGAAATCTCCTTTGTTTGTGCCATGATACACTAACACAAACGTGCTGTGAAGATCAGACTTTGATAGATCCCTGTTCTTTAAATAAAACAGGGTGCTCACTCACACCTGATTGTCATCCCATTGATTAAAAACACCTGACTCTAATTTCACCTTCAAATTAACTGCTAATCCTAGAGGTTCACATACTTTTGCCACTCACAGATATGTAATATTGGATCATTTTCCTCAATAAATAAATGACCAAGTATAATATTTTTGTCTCATTTGTTTAACTGGGTTCTCTTTATCTACTTTTAGGACTTGTGTGAAAATCTGATGATGTTTTAGGTCATATTTATGCAGAAATATAGAGAATTCTAAAGGGTTCACAAACTTTCAAGCACCACTGTATATTAGAAGGACAGCACATGCAGGACAGCTTGGAGACAAAGTGAGAGAGGCAAGATTGAGATGGTTTGAATATGTACAGAGGTATCCAGGGTATATTGGGAAAAGAATGCTGGAGATGGAGCAAAGAGGAAGACCAAAGATGAGATTTATGGATGTGGTGAAGGAGGACATGAGGAAGGTTGGTGCGACAAAAAAAAAGATAGACAGGAGGAGATGGAGGGACATTATCCGCTGTAGCAACCCCTAATGAGAACAGCTGAAAGAAGAAGAAGAAGAAGAAGAAGATATGTCACAATCAAAGGGAAATACCATCACATTACTCGTCAGGTTACCATCAGAATAAAATTAGACAAGCCATTAGGAACAACACATTCCATTAAACTACCATTACAGGCTACCAGAATAAACTACCATTATAGGCTACCAGAATGCATTCAAATCCATTACGACCCACAATAAATCTCTGACACATACCCCCACCCCCTCCACCCCAGACAAAAGCTTGTTATTGCGCTCATTTCCATATTGTGACCAACTAACACAGGAGACACTCAGGCGCTGTAGGGCCACAACCTTAAAGAGATGTGTACTATTCTATCACAACAAATTCACCTTTGGAAAATAACTGGTGAGAAGAATTAAGTGTGTTTAATTATAGGGGAGAGTGGGCGGCACGGTGGTGTAGTGGTTAGCGCTGTCGCCTCACAGCAAGAAGGTCCTGGGTTCGAGCCCTGGGGCCAGCGAGGGCCTTTCTGTGCGGAGTTTGCATGTTCTCCCCGTGTCCGCGTGGGTTTCCTCCGGGTGCTCCGGTTTCCCCCACAGTCCAAAGACATGCAGGTTAGGTTAACTGGTGGCTCTAAATTGACCATAGGTGTGAATGTGAGTGTGAATGGTTGTCTGTGTCTATGTGTCAGCCCTGTGATGACCTGGCGACTTGTCCAGGGTGTACCCCGCCTTTCGCCTGTAGTCAGTTGGGATAGGCTCCAGCTTGCCTGCGACCCTGTAGAAGGATAAAGCGGCTAGAGATAATGAGATGAGATGAGTGGGGAGACTTGGAACAAGTTTTCAGCTTTTGTAGATTGTGTGAAATTCTTTGCAGGTAGTGTAACATTTATATAGAATTACAGAATATTTACTATACCTCCTTGTCACAACAGTAGTTTCTCAGCTTGTCACATATACTGGCTTTCAGGCTTCACTTTTTATGTCATTATTTTTTGCAGGGAGACATGAGGCATTGAGGGAAGATACGAAACATTATGTTGGGGGGACTTGGGACATACTGGGGAGACATGGGACAAAAATAAAATACCTAAACCAATACATTCAAATTTTCTTTATTATCAAAACTTGTAACATATCAACTGTATGAACACACAATGCTGGTATAGCTACAGAAAAATTTTATTTTACCCAAACCTGATGTGGTGGTTAATATTAGCCCTGACCCAGACATTGAGATAAGAAAAACAAAACACAGGTGCAGAGTTGAGAACATCATGATGCTGAACAAGCAAGGCATATAATTTTGCATGTGATTAAAAACAGGTAGAAATGATGATAGCAGAGAGACAGGAAGCTAAATTGGAGCACAGAATAGCTGTATGCGAAGGGAGAGGTCCCAGATGGTCAAACTTAAAGGTGCTGACTGCAAAGTTGAATTCTGGGTAAAATGTTCTACTTCTATTGCTGTTGGAGTTTTGAGATGTTCTGCTGCTGCACACACCGTGTATCCTACGTGTCAGTGTTTTGCCGAGATAAAATATGTCCCGCATTTTACATTTCTGGAGATTGCTGAAGCAAGCAAGCAACAATATCACGTGACCACCATGGGGGGCGTGTTTGACCTACTTTTAACCAAAACAAGTCAGCATGGGCAAACACGGCAGACTCCTCTCTCTCGCCAGCTAAAAGCTAGCGGAAAAGAAAAGGAAAGCCTGCCTAGTGAGTGCAACTGCAAGATAGAGCAAGGTTAGATGCCGTCATTTTTCTGGACAGATAACTAAATAATTCTCGCTAGTGCTTAGCTGTCTTAACTTTAGAATGCATGGGCCTGACTTCATGGTAGCAAGTATGGAGTTATGGGGCCTTTCACGTGATGCCATCGTAACTGTGGATTTGTTTATCCAGCCAAGCTTTGTGTACACTCAAGCACAGCAAAATTCCTCCTCTGCATTCAACCCATCTGAAGCAGTGAATGCACACACGCACACACAGAGAGAACACAGTGGGAAGAATAAATGAATACATTTGTAGGTAAATTATATGGATCTGTGATGCCTGCATGTTTCAACTTTTGGATGTAATGCGATCTGTTAGTATAATCTAATTTTTTAACCATCACGATGTTTTCTGCATGTTGCCATCTTGGTGTGACGCAGTTCCATAGTTATGCTAATTAGTTAAAGCTCTTCGCATTCGGCTATTTCCGTATGGCCATACTATTTACCTCAAGAGGTAGGAAAACGGTCCCAAAACGGAGAAAAGCAACTCAAAATGGCCACATCTCATCTGCATGATATTGTTCTTGTGAGACATAGGAAAATGCCATGCACAATAAATAAATAAATAAATAAATAAATTTCAGGTGACTTTGCAGTAGCACCTTTACATTCGGTCAAAAAAAGATAGTGGAAATGTAGACTTGAGGTCATCCTAAGTTGAAACTGAGGTAGCCTGAAGTTCAAAAGTACAGCAGACAATGGCAGAAATTAAACAAAAAGAAAAGCTAGTGAAAAACACAGTAATTAATAAAACCATGGATGATCTAAGGGAAATTTGGGGAACTCCAATTGGGAAGGTACAACCCCGATTCCAAAAAAGTTGGGACAAAGTACAAATTGTAAATAAAAATGGAATGCAATGATGTGGAAGTTTCAAAATTCCATATTTTATTCAGAATAGAACATAGATGACATATCAAATGTTTAAACTGAGAAAATGTATCATTTAAAGAGAAAAATTAGGTGATTTTAAATTTCATGACAACAACACATCTCAAAAAAGTTGGGACAAGGCCATGTTTACCACTGTGAGACATCCCCTTTTCTCTTTACAACAGTCTGTAAACGTCTGGGGACTGAGGAGACAAGTTGCCCAAGTTTAGGGATAGGAATGTTAACCCATTCTTGTCTAATGTAGGATTCTAGTTGCTCAACTGTCTTAGGTCTTTTTTGTCGTATCTTCCGTTTTATGATGCGGCAAATGTTTTCTATGGGTGAAAGATCTGGACTGCAGGCTGGCCAGTTCAGTACCCGGCCGGACCCTTCTTCTACGCAGCCATGATGCTGTAATTGATGCAGTATGTGGTTTGGCATTGTCATGTTGGAAAATGCAAGGTCTTCCCTGAAAGAGACGTCACCTGGATGGGAGCATATGTTGCTCTAGAACCTGGATATACCTTTCAGCATTGATGGTGTCTTTCCAGATGCGTAAGCTGCCCATGCCACACACACTAATGCAACCCCATACCATCAGAGATGCAGGCTTCTGAACTGAGCGCTGATAACAACTTGGGTCGTCCTTCTCCTCTTTAGTCCGAATGACACGGCGTCCCTGATTTCCATAAAGAACTTCAAATTTTGATTCATCTGACCACAGAACAGTTTTCCACTTTGCCACAGTCCATTTTAAATGAGCCTTGGCCCAGAGAAGACATCTGCGCTTCTGGATCATGTTTAGATACGGCTTCTTCTTTGAACTATAGAGTCTTAGCTGGCAGTGGCGGATGGCACGGTGAATTGTGTTCACAAATAATGTTCTCTGGAAATATTCCTGAGCCCATTTTGTGATTTCCAATACAGAAGCATGCCTGTATGTGATGCAGTGCCATCGAAGGGCCCGAAAATCACGGGCACCCAGTATGTTTTTCCGGCCTTGACCTGTACGCACAGAGATTCTTCCAGATTCTCTGAATCTTTTGATGATATTATGCACTGTAGATGATGATATGTTCAAACTCTTTGCAATTTTACACTGTCGAACTCCTTTCTGATATTGCTCCACCATTTGTCGGCGCAGAATTAGGGGGATTGGTGATCCTCTTCCCATCTTTACTTCTGAGAGCCGCTGCCACTCCAGGATGCTCTTTTTATACCCAGTCATGTTAATTACCTATTGCCAATTGATCTAATGAGTTGCAATTTGGTCCTCCAGCTGTTCCTTTTTTGTACCTTTTAACTTTTCCAGCCTCTTATTGCCCCTGTCCCAACTTTTTTGAGATGTTTTGCTGTCATGAAATTTCAAATGAGCCAATATTTGGCATGAAATTTCAAAATGTCTCACTTTCGACATTTGATATGTTGTCTATGTTCTATTGTGAATACAATATCAGTTTTTGAGATTTGTAAATTATTGCATTCCGTTTTTATTTACAATTTGTACTTTGTCCCAACTTTTTTGGAATTGGGGTTGTATTAACAATGATGTCTCAAAAGCAGAAGGGGTCACTGGAAACGGTATGACAAAAGGTGGTCAAGCCTCTAAGCAATTAGTCACGTCTGAGAGATTTAATGCTCAAATGACTTGGCTTATCTTTTGACTTCATTCCTGGAATTAACTCTTGGCTGTGTTTTTGTCTATAAATTTAATTTGGTTTAATTTTTAATGCACTGAAGTTTACAAAGAATAATTAAATCATCTAAATAAGTAAGAGCAACGAAGACGTCAGGAGAGGACCCCATCCTGGGTGCATTTTCCTGCCACACTTACAAGACAAAACAGTTCTATTCTCAAGAAGGAAGGAAATAAGTTTCATCCTCATACAGGCACACTCCCACTGTAAAAAAAAAAAATTAAAGCTGGTTAAACTTAGAAACAAAAGTTTACCTGCTGCCTTAAAAATGTGAGTAAACTCAACTGGAAGATAACCTTTGTTTCAACACAAAAAGTTAAGTTATACAAGTTATTTAACTAAAGATGATTTGTTGTTTCAATTTGATACTCTGGGTTAAAACAACTTACTGTTACATTTTCCATTCAAGAAAACTGACTTTATCTTGTCAAATAAACATAAACATCCTCACTGTTTCCACTCACACTTTCAACTTAAGAAAACTTCAAGTATATTCATATTTATTGCTATTTTAAATTAAGATTACTAAATGTTTTAAATTGTTTCTACATAGAATTATTTCTCATTTTGTCTCATAATGGCAAGTTTGTCAGTTTCCTTAAACCTCACACTGAATCACTTCTGAATTATAGCAGCTTCTCTGTTGGCTTCACCCCTCCTCCTCCTCCTCCCACTTTCCCTTTTTCAACTTATAACTTTAGACATAAGTTAAACGAACATTGACAACCCAGACAAAACTCACAAGTTGTCAACATAATGGATTCCGCATTCCTTACTGTTCAATATCCAAAGCTTGTCTTGCCAATTGAAATTAAAGATAAGAAATATGCTCATATAAATTAACATCTCATCTCATTATCTCTAGCCGCTTTATCCTTCTACAGGGTCGCAGGCAAGCTGGAGCCTATCCCAGCTGACTACGGGCGAAAGGCGGGGTACACCCTGGACAAGTCGCCAGGTATAAATTAACATGGTTTGCCAATCATGGCAAGTACCCTGATGTGCCCCCGCGCGTGTTTAAATTAAAATAAACCTTTATAACAACAATTTATCCACCTGGACGCAACCATTTGCATTGAAACCAGATATCTGCTTGTGACATAACCAGATAACTAGTATGCTGTTTACCTTCGGAAAACAGAGCCATCAAATAAAGGCTTCTAAAAAAAAAATCCCCAGGTGCCAATGCTCTCTCTCTCTCTCTCTCTCTCTCTCTCTCTGTGTTTTCATTGCTTCAGATGGGTTGATTGATTGATTGAATTTACTAAATAAAATCAATCAATGTAAATACATACAAACAATTGTAAATACATTAAAAATACATGGATGACACAAGAAAGTGAAAACACTTATTTCCATTGTGGTCCATAAAATCAAATGACAAAATGAAGGGAAAATATAAAATGTAAAATTAAAATAAAGAAAAATATGGTATTAATAACAATTCAATCTTTATTACAGACTCACAGCAGGGTCCATAGCACACATACAAAAAAAAAAAAAAAGATTAAAACAAATTTAGGAAAACAGTAATAAAAGTAAATCATACAGTATATATACATACATGCATACATCCATACACATACACACACACACATACATTATATATATATATATATATATATATATATATATATATATATATATATATATATATATACACACACACACACACACACACACACATACAGTGGTGCTTGAAAGTTTGTGAACCCTTTAGAATTTTCTCTATTTCTGCATAAATATGACCTAAAACATCATCAGATTTGCACACAAGTCCTTAAAGTAGATAAAGAGAACCCAGTTAAACAAATGAGACAAAAATGTTATACTTGGTCATTTATTTATCAAGGAAAATGATCCAATATTACATATCTGTGAGTGGCAAAAGTATGTGAACCTTTGCTTTCAGAATCTGGTGTGACCCCCTTGTGCAGCAATAACTGCAACTAAACGTTTGCGGTAACTGTTGATCAGTCCTGCACACCGGCTTGGAGGAATTTTAGCCCATTCTTCCATACAGAACAGCTTCAACTCTGAGATGTTGGTGGGTTTCCTCACATGAACTGCTCGCTTCAGGTCCTTCCACAACATTTCGATTGGATTAAGGTCAGGACTTTGACTTGGCCATTCCAAAACATTAACTTTATTCTTCTTTAACCATTCTTTGGTAGAACGACTTGTGTGCTTAGGGTCGTTGTCTTGCTGCATGACCCACCTTCTCTTGAGATTCAGTTCATGGACAGATGTCCTGATATTTTCCTTTAGAATTCGCTGGTATAATTCAGAATTCATTGTTCCATCAATGATGGCAAGCCGTCCTGGCCCAGATGCAGCAAAACAGGCCCAAACCATGATACTACCACCACCATGTTTCACAGATGGGATAAGGTTCTTATGTGGGAATGCAGTGTTTTCCTTTCTCCAAACATAACGCTTCTCATTTAAACCAAAAAGTTCTATTTTGGTCTCATCCGTCCACAAAACATTTTTCCAATAGCCTTCTGGCTTGTCCACATGATCTTTAGCAAACTGCAGATGAGTAGCAATATTCTTTTTGGAGAGCAGTGGCTTTCTCCTTGCAACCCTGCCATGCACACCATTGTTGTTCAGTGTTCTCCTGATGGTGGACTCATGAACATTAACATTAGCCAATGTGAGAGAGGCCTTCAGTTGCTTAGAAGTTACCCTGGGGTCCTTTGTGACCTCGCCGACTATTTCACGCCTTGCTCTTGGAGTGATCTTTGTTGGTCGACCACTCCTGGGGAGGGTAACAATGGTCTTGAATTTCCTCCGTTTGTACACAATCTGTCTGACTGTGGACTGGTGGAGTCCAAACTCTTTAGAGATGGTTTTGTAACCTTTTCCAGCCTGATGAGCATCAACAACGCTTTTTCTGAGGTCCTCAGAAATCTCCTTTGTTCGTGCCATGATACACTTCCACAAACATGTGTTGTGAAGATCAGACTTTGATAGATTCCTGTTCTTTAAATAAAACAGGGTGCCTTCTCACACCTGATTGTCATCCCATTGATTGAAAACAACTGACTAATTTCACCTTCAAATTAACTGCTAATCCTAGAGGTTCACATACTTTTACCACTCACAGATATGTAATATTGGGTCATTTTCCTCAATAAATAAATGACCAAGTATAATATTTTTGTCTCATTTGTTTAACTGGGTTCTCTTTATCTACTTTTAGGACTTGTGTGAAAATCTGATGATGTTTTAGGTCATATTTATGCAGAAATATAGAGAATTCTAAAGGGTTCACAAACTTTCAAGCACCACTGTGTGTATATATATATATATATATAGAGAGAGAGAGAGAGAGCGCGGCACGGTGGTGTAGTGGTTAGCGCTGTCGCCTCACAGCAAGAAGGTCTGGGTTCAAGCCCCGTGGCCGGCGAGGGCCTTTCTGTGTGGAGTTTGCATGTTCTCCCCGTGTCCGCGTGGGTTTCCCCCAAAGACCTACAGGTTAGGTTAACTGGTGACTCTAAATTGACCGTAGGTGTGAGTGTGAATGGTTGTCTGTGTCTATTGGCCCTTTTCTACTACCCTTTTTCAGCTCACTTCAGCTCGCTTCAGTCCGACACGGCTTGCGTTTCGACTACCAAAAAACAGCACGACTCAGCTCGCTTCAGCCCTGCTTAGCCCCTAAAACTCGCACCGTTTTGGAGTGGGGCTGAAGCGAGCCCAACCGAGCCGAGTGAGGCTGGGGGCGTGAGCAGACACTCCCCTGTGCACTGATTGGTGAGGAGGAGTGTCCTCACATGCCCACACATGCCCCGCGAGCATGCTGGGATCTGTAAACACCGCAAACCCAGAAGAAGAAGAATTACGAATTACAAGAATTTCTGAAGCCTTATGCGCCTCGCCTCATCTATACGCTCTTGCCAGTATCTGTTCGCGTTGTCGGTGACAACAAGCCACAGAACCAAGACCAGCAACACTAACGACTCCATGTCCTCCATGTTTATTGTTTACTATTCGGGTCGTGAGACTACCGCTTAAAAGATCACTGATGTCACTGTTTGCGCTGCTTAACGACATCACCTGACGTCCACCCACTTTCGCTAACTCCACCCAATGTGTCCACCCACTTCCAGCCAGCACGGTTCAGCGCGGTTGTAGTCGAAATGCAACTTCAATAGCCCCGCTCAGCTCGACTCAGCCCAACTCAGCACGGCACGGCTCAGCCGCGTTTGTAGTGGAAAAGCGGCATATGTGTCAGCCCTGTGAAGACCTGGAGACTTGTCCAGGGTGTACCCTGCCTTTCGCCCATAGTCAGCTGGGATAGGCTCCAGCTTGCCTGCGACCCTGTAGAACAGGATAAAGCGGCTAGAGATAATGAGATTATATATATATATATATATATATATATATATATATATATATATATATATATATACCCACACACATACACACAAGAAGTCTAGCCATTAAGTCAGAGATGTAAATACATACAGTTTCTCTCACCAGTGTTTTCTGAGTCTGGATGAGTACCTTACACAGTTCCTTCTTGGGCTGGTTAAACTGACTCATCCAGACGACACAAATTTATACATCAGGTTCCTGAGGAGTGCCTCACATGTAGAGACACCAGCAACAACAAATAAGTGACTAGCACTAAACCAACGAGGTACTTGAAGAAGCAACCTCATGGCATCATTATAGGCCACAATCAGCTTCCTCAAACTGTGTTTCCTATAATTACTCCAAAGATGAGCTGTATACATGGGTGTGCAAAAGGTTCTAAATAAAGCATATTTCACACTCACAGAACACATACTAAACTTACGAATCAATATATTAGCCTGGGCATACAACTAACAAATAACATGAGTAGTATAACTAAATATAAATAAATATGATAATAATATAAATAGAAAAAGATAATACTGTACAAAAGTACTTAGTGCAAAATGCGAGTAAACAAATACCTGTATCAAAATTAACAGGACAAAGACAATATAATAACAGAAGACTACAGGGAAAGAATAAAGGTTGAATACAGAGAAAGAACTTCACTGTGCTGTAATGTATATGTGACAAATAAAGGCTTCTAATTCTAAAAATCTAATCAGAAATTTTCTGTAACCATGTGATGAATAATAATAATAGGGGTTGTTTTACAATCAGGGTACAAAGTTTGTGTCACAGGGGTCCAAAATTCAAACTGGTTTTAAAAAAACTATCAAATCTGCACTTTTGGAAATTAATACACATATGAACATAGGCATGTGTAATAGTTTGTATTATAATAAGATTAAGTGTAGCTTTAAGCAGGGCTGGGAGAAACAAATGAAGTGATTCTCGGAGAGGACTTTTTTTTTGACAATTCAGAATGCACTACTTCCATAGTGCTTTTAAATATAAGGCTGTAAGCTTTGTGTTAGTTGTCTCTAATATTTATGTCCCAATATCTTGACCACATTTTAGGATGAAAATAATCATTTTAGATATGTTATTTAATATTGAAAAATTAGCTGTCTCGGAGAGGACATTTTTTTGACACAATTACATACTAATTTGATCAAAATAGTCTGAAAACTTACTGGCATTCAACATTAAAACTTAACTATGTTTCCAATGATATGGAACCAAATATTTGTTTTATAGTATAAAGAATGATTTAAGTGCATCCCTTTTGGAGCTACCTGTGGTCAAAAAAGCACTTTTTCTAAATGACACGAGTAATTTTGCTAAATATGACATATATTGCCATACATTCATACGGAAGCCAAGAGAGGCCCTTCATATAATCCTTTTTTTTATTCACCTTGTTATCCCGAAATAATGACATAATTAATTCAGGATCGCGAGAAAACAACACAACTAATTCGAGATCTCGAGAAAACAAAACCGTTATTTCGAGATCTCGAGAAAACAAAATTATTCCATGATCTCAAGAAAACAAAACAATTATTTCATGATCTCGAGTAAACAGCTGAGAAATGGTTCATTCAGGTGCGCCAAGGGACTTGTGATATGCTGACTTTGGGGCTATTTCTCATTCTGTATAGACGCAACTTTGGTCATTAGAATGTCTGGAATAATCAATCACCTAATAAGGCAATATTTTGATCAGGGGTTGACACAGGGAGAGATTGCATTAAGTCTTTTAATAAGGGATCATTTCAAAATTAGTCAGGGGGGCGCAGCTCTGCTAGAAATCTCAGCTGTTTTCTTGAGATCACGGAATAATTGTTTTGTTTTCTCGAGATCTCGAATTAGTTGTGTTATTTTCTCGACATCCTGAATTAATTATGTCGTTATCTCGGAATAACAGTTTTGTTTTCTCGAGATCCTGAATTATTTATGTCGTTATCTTGGGATAACAAGGTGAATAAAAAAAAGATTACATGAAGGGCCTCTCGCGGCTTCCGTACATTCACCAAAAATGATGTTATCACCAATTTTTTTTTTTGCATGGTAAATAGAGCTATCACAGGGCTACAACAAACAACCAAGTTTATTTAGTCAAGCCTTTTGATATTGAAGATAAGTGTTAAATGTGATTTTTAGCTCGCGTACCCTGATTGTAAAACAACCCATAATAATAAATTCCCATCAGAATGATTTAAACACTCAGAACATTTAGTTTGTATGGAAACTAGTTAACTAGCTCTGCTGGCTATAACCCTGCTAAAATGGCGGACCATCTGCACACATCATACTCCCCAAAGGCCTATGGAAAACACCGATTAACCCTCAACAACAGACAGGAGGCGCTACAGCGTGAGATTATCTCTATCTTTAGGGCGAAGAAGAAGAAGACGACGATGACTTCAGGCTTGTTTACCAAATTCTCTAAATGGCAAAATAGCTTTACACCCTAGTTGAGCATCTGTTTTCTAATACTTGTTTGTTTTTGTATCAGTTGTCCTTCTTGTGAACTGCATTGTGCGTGTAATAGTTAACTATTACTAACATTAGCTTTCCTGCCTAACATGGAGGAACCGTGGGATTTCGAGTTCCTCTCTCGTGTCGTTGACAGTTTAGTGTCTTTTCTGGCCGAATTTGTGGACGACTGGTTGGCCAACGACATGAGAGTCGCCGTGTTCAAAATCCTTTTCAGCTGGCTCATCCTTAGTTTAATCGCCATACATTTCGCTTGGAAAGTTTACGGTAACACAGTGAACGATATGTACTACAGGCAAGGTGAGACTCCGGCTAACTAAAGTGCATTATGTTTTTCAGTGGGAAGGAAATCTCTCAATTATAATTTTTTGGGGGATTATAGTATACGATAAAAAAAAAAAAAACATGCACTAATAAACATGAGATGGTCGACGTTTTCTTAACTATAACGGAACTATTTCTCTTACTCCAGTAGCTACATAATTCAGACAAATTTCGACACAAATGTACAAAATTAGCAGCATATTTACAGCGTGATGCATCATACCTACACTACCGTTCAAAAGTTTGGGGTCACCCAGACAACTTTGTGTTTTCCATGAAAAGTCACACTTTTATTTCCCACCATAAGTTGTAAAATGAATAGAAAATATAGTCAATACATTTTTCTGGCCAGTTTGAGCATTTAATCGACCCCACAAATGTGATGCTCCAGAAACTCAATCTGCTCAAAGGAAGGTCAGTTTTATAGCTTCTCTAAAGAGCTCAACTGTTTTCAGCTGTGCTAACATGATTGTACAAGGGTTTTCTAATCATCCATTAGCCTTCTGAGGCAATGAGCAAACACATTGTACCATTAGAACACTGGAGTGAGAGTTGCTGGAAATGGGCCTCTATACACCTATGGAGATATTGCACCAAAAACCAGACATTTGCAGCTAGAATAGTCATTTACCACATTAGCAATGTATAGAGTGGATTTCTGATTAGTTTAAAGTGATCTTCATTGAAAAGAACAGTGCTTTTCTTGCAAAAATAAGGAAATTTCAAAGTGACCCCAAACTTTTGAACGGTAGTGTATATGGATCAGTTCATTGTGCAGTGACTGGCTAGCTATCTCCTAGCAAATGATCACTATATGGATATTATAGACAGGGACATCTTTGTGTAAGTGATGAAAAATCCAGCTTCTCTGACCAGCTCCCAAAACACAGACTGAGCTGCTCCAGCTGGTAGACCATCTTTGACAGCTGGTAAGTTTATTCTCCAGCTTTCTTATTACTTATCTAAATAGAACATTTTAAATGTTTTAGATTTTCTAATTGCCTTACTGTTGTGTTTTACGTCCTTAAAAACAATGTACGGTCATTCAGAAACTGTTTTCTTTCTAGCAGCTCAGCCTTTGTTTTGGTAGCTCATCAGAATAAGCTGGATTTTTCAGTAAGGAGGATTAAGCTTCAAAGCTTTTCAAATGTAAAGACGTAAATATAAGGTTTCATTTTGGTATCCAGAACAGATTCTTTGCTGATAAATGTTTTAAAGCAGATTGTTTGGGACTTTGGTGGAACCGAGTGTAACAGCACCATCAGGAAAAGTACATAGAATGGTATGATGTGAAGTTGGGTTGATTTCTTTCTAGCCCACACTGTAGATTGATGCAGTTTATCAGTGACATTTGTGTCACGTGATCACACAGAGTGAAACTCCACCTAGATTTGGTCTCCATTTCAGCTGATGTATTGTTTTGCTCCTATTGTTGCTTGTTGATGTATCATTTTGCTGTATTGTTCATCTCCCCCTACCCCAAATACCGTTGGAGAAGAGTACACAGATTAAACAAACATTATCCAATCAAAATACAAATTACACAAAAGGATAGATGACAGAACTGTACATATAGTGTTGATTGAAGGGTTTATACGTTTTCTTTTTGAAGGAAACATGATATGAACTCAATAGAACATTCAGATTTGAAACAAAAAAACAGAAATGCAGCTGTCTGCCTTTATGAGGTGTGATCAGAAAGTTTAGAGACTGTTCCTGTTGCGAATGAACGGAGTGCGGCAAGGTCATGCACATGCAACAGGAGTAGCAGCAACTGTCAATATGCCACATGAGATTGTGCTGAAAACATCGGGACCTGTGTTACACCCGTTTTTATGAGAACGTGCATGTACACACTTGCGATTTGTGCAATGAGCAAGCATTTGCAATTGGCAATGCTTCAGAAAGCACACGGGAATGAGCTGGACGAGGTGTTTTGATTGTTCTTCAAGAGGGGCAGAACATCACTGAAGGTCACAGCTCATTGCTTCATTGCTGTAGGCTTGCAGAAGCATTTCCTGGGTCTCCATTGCTGATTCCCTGAGTTTGATACAGAATTTGATGTTTGCTGTTTGGTCCAAAGTAAAATTGCAAAAGTGCACATGCGTGTTACAAAAACGCACGTAACATGGGTCCCAATGTTGACAGTACAACGTCACGAGTTGCTGCTCACTCCTGCTGCATGTGCATGAATTTGCTGCGTTCCGTTCATTCGCAGCAGGAACAGTCCTGGAACTTTTTTGATTGCACCTCATAAATGTATTTTCTCCACATCATTCTTATTATGCCATTATGTCAGTGAGACCTCATGACAATTCATTGCTCAACCCTAATAGTTTCATTGTTGAGAGATTCATAGCCCTCCCATCTCATATCATGACTGCCACTTATTGTAGACGACATCAATGACTACTGCTGTTCTCCTCATCAGAGTAATTTACCAGCCATAAAACCTTTCAAAGAAATTCTGGACTATACAGCATACTCTAGTATGTTGGTCTTAGCCCATGTTTACATTAGACCGCATCAGCGGGTCATCAGATTAACGTTTTTAAAACGATTAGTGTGCACACAGCAACACCAATACACGATTTGCGTGCATACAGCAATACCAATACACGGATACGCTCGGCTCCGCAGGCATCCTGCGCTCCAAATCACTCTGCCCTGAACAGCGAGTGCCCTCTGGAGGGTGCGCACTCCGGCCTTGCGCAGCTCACAGAGCACGCGAGTGAAGTGAACAAGCTGTGATTCGGGACTGAGCTGCTGTGTGTGTGATCCCAGCGCATATCACTTACCACTTGCAAGTGGAAGGATGGCAAGCCTAAAGACAATCATAACTACACAATGGGCAGTATTTGCATCAGTATTTGCAGTATTTTCATACTTTTATAATCTTTAATGAAAGGTGATACAAGGCGGAAGTCCGCGCCGTTTTTCAGCAGTCGCGTCACATGACCAACGCCAGCGAATCAGGAAGGTGGATGTCACAGTGACGTTGTCCAATGAGACGCCAGCTAGAGCTCAGCACAGCGTATCCACGTATTCTGAATGTTTACACAGCACCGGAGCTGACACGATCTGGATTGAATACGTGGATGCTGGCGGATTCCCGTTTCCGGGCGGTTTAATGTAAAAGGACAGTGCATCCGCGAAGAAAATGAGACAGATACGGTCTAATGTAAATGTAGCCTTAGAAAGATGTGCATTGAACAACATCAAGGACCATCTGTATTCACTTCTGAACAATTGCCAACATGGTTTCATAATGGGGAAAATCCTGTGTTACCAACTTTCTTGAAACTCTGGACTACACTGGACACCTGTTAGTTAGTGGAGGTGTAATAGATGTAATTTATTTAGACATGTCCAGGGACTTTGACAAAGTCAACATGACCTTCTTAGTCTAAAACTTCATGGTTTTGGAGATAACTTGCTTCAGTGGTTCCGCTCCTATCTTACAGACTGTCATCAATGCATCACTGTCCTCAGGGCAACATCAGACACATTACCTGTTACATCAGGTGTCCCTCCACCCCACCACCATGTGGATGATCTTCCTGACACAGTTGCTAACAGCAAAGTCGCAATATTTGCAGATGACAAAAGTTTTTAAAGGGAATTATATCCACCAATGATTCATTAGCCCTTCAGGAGGCTTTATCTAATTTAATAATCTGGTCCACTGCTTCTGGCCTAAAATGTAATGAGACCAAATGTTATTCTCAGTCCATCACATGTAAAAACCAAGCCTATCATTACTACTTACAACTTGAAGGGTACTGCTCTTGAGAAAACCAACTGTGAGCCCAATCTTAGTATCTTAGTCTCTACTAACCTGACTTGGAATAGGCAAGTCTTGGAGCGATGTTCTCATGCAAACAAGCTGCTTGGCTTTATTAGAAAGAGCACATGGAATATCCAAAGTGTGAGGAAATTGATTTATATAACTAAGACCTCATGTAGGTTATGCTACACAGAGCTGGGTGCCACTATCTATTGATCTCATATTTAAACTGGAAAGGATTCAGACATGTGCTACAAAATACATACTCCATCTACCATTCTCCTGCTTAGATAGTTATGTTGCCTGGTTGCAGTTCCTCTTTTTACTTCCACTTAGTTACTGGTATAAATACTTGGACTACTGTTCTTTAGAATCACTCATGGATTAGTGGTTGTGGACCCAGCTATTGCTCCTTTGGTGTGAAATACATTTAGGTCCATATATATTTGGACACTGACAAATTTTGTTTTTTTACCTGTTTTACTGAAACATATTCAAGTTATAGTTATATAATGGACATAAAGTCCAGACTTTCAGCTTTCATTTGAGGGTATCCACATTAAAATTGAATGAAGGGTTTAGGAGTTTCAGCTCCTTAACATGTGCCACCCTGTTTTTAAAGGGACTAAAAGTAATTGGACAATTGACTCAAAGGCTATTTCATGGGCAGGTGTGGGAAATTCCTTCGTTATGTCATTCTCAATTAAGCAGATAAAAGGCCTGGAGTTGATTTGAGGTGTGGTGCTTGCATTTGGAAGATTTTGCTGTGAAGAAAACGTGGTCAAAGGAGCTCTCCATGCAGGTGAAACAAGCCGTCCTTAAGCTGCGAAAACAGAAAAAAACCATCTGAGAAACTGCTACAATATTAGGAGTGGCAAAATCTACAGTTTGGTACATCCTGAGAAAGAAAGCAAGCACTGGTGAACTCATCAATGCAAAAAGACCCGGACGCCCACAGAAGACAACAGTGGTGGATGATCACAGAATAATTTCCATGGTGAAGAGAACCCCCTTCACAACAGCCAACCAAGTGAAAAACACTCTCCAGGAGGTAGGCGTATCAATATCCAAACCTACCATAAAGAGAAGACTGCATGAAAGTAAATACAGAGGGTTCACTGCACAGTGCAAGCCACTCATAAGCCTCAAGAATAAAAAGGCTAGATTGGACTTTGCTAAAAAAAAAAAAAAAAGCATCTAAAAAAGCCAGCACAGTTCTGGAAGAACATTCTTTGGACAGATGAAACCAAGATCAACCTCTACCAGAATGATGGCAAGAAAAGTATGGCGAAGGTGTGGTACAGCTCATGATCCAAAGCATACCACATCTGTAAAACATGGCGGAGGCAGTGTGATGGCTTGGGCATACATGGCTGCCAGTGGCACTGGGTCACTAGTGTTTATTGATTGATGTGGCACAGGACAGAAGCAGCCGGATGAATTCTGAGGTATTCAGAGACGTACTGTGTGCTCAAATGCAGCCAAACTGATTGGTTGGCGTTTCATAATACAGATGGACAATGACCCAAAACATAAAGGTAAAGCAAAGAAGTGGAATATTCTTGAATGGCCAAGTCAGTCATCTGATCTCAACCCAATTGAGCATGCATTTTACTTGTTAAAGACTAAACTTCAGACAGAAAGGCCCACAAACAAACAACTGAAAACCGCTGCAGTAAAGGCCTGGCAGAGCATTAAAAAGGAGGAAACACAGCGTCTGGTGATGTCCATGAGTTCAAGACTTCAGGCAGTCACTGCCAACAAAGGGTTTTCAACCAAGTGTTAAAAATGAACATTTTATTTACAATTATTTAATTTGTCCAATTACTTTTGAGCCCCTGAAGTGAAGGGATTGTGTTTAAAAAATGCTTTAGTTCCTCACATTTTTATGCAATCATTTTGTTCAACCCACTGAATTAAAGCTGAAAGTCTGAACTTCAACTGCATCTGAATTGTCTTGTTCAAAATTCATTGTGGTAATGTACAGAACCAAAGTTAGAAAAATGTTGTCTGTCCAAATATTGATGGACCTAACTGTAAAACAAGATGCACAAGACCTTTGTCCAACATGCACGTTCGCAAAGACTGCGTGCTGAAATGCAAAACCACCTCTTACCAAACATCCTTTATTGTAAGAATGAGTAGGATTTGGAATACGCTGGTGGCTGACTGAGATTTAAGAATGGACAAATTAACTATAGGAAAGCTCTACTTGTTTACAACACTCAATCTTTAAAAACCACTTATGTTAACAACCCTAGATCTTTCAAAACTATCTGTTTGAAATGTAATTTGTCACGCAGTCCTATTTATCCTATCATTTATTTTTAGTTTTTACACTTGTAGAACATTAGCTTTTTTTGAATAACTCACTGGCTACTAAGATGTTTACTACTGTTAATCAGTTTTTTTTTTATCATTATTGTTTTAACTCGGGACCACAGTAATTAGCTATGCTGTTGCAGCCACCCAGCCATTTTCTTGCATTATTATTTTCACTGTATTTATTTTACATTATGGTGAAGCTAATAAAATAGTAGCCCATGCAAATAGGGATGTTTTTGAATTATTTTGCAATCATCTTTTCTTTCATCAGGGACTGGAGGACAGAATGGTGGCACACCAGATACAGCACCTCACCTGAGTGGATGGTAGGTGTCCAGACTTCTTTGCTTCCAGGTACACGTATTCTCAGATTAACTGTGTTTGTGATATTTATTTTGTTTTAGCTTTGATGCACTACATGGCTTTGACAGTAATGATATTTTAGGTGGTTTCACATGCAAGATCTTTTGCATTTTTGGTTAATTAAATGATGAATAGCAGCTTTTTTTTCAGCTGGGGAGTAAAAATGAGATAATTATACATATAGTATTATTGTATTGTTCCCTAAATATTGTCTGATAGTCATTCTTTTTTTCTGTTCAGGGAGAATGCTGCCAGAGAAATCCTAAAGTCACACCACGAGTGATCAGACACCAGTTGAGTTCATATTTTGGCTTGAGATGGGATCATGGTGACTAATAGGACCCAAGACTTACTGTAACTGCATTGCTGAAGGGGTTCATATGAAGGTCTTGAGAAGTTGTGATTATTTATGGCACACAATTTAAAAAAAGGAACCAGTTCTATGGCTTGGTGAAAAGGAGTGGAAGAACTGTGACTGATATTTGAGACATCTAACAGCACTTTGTTGGAAAGACTGTTTGTAAAAAGTAAATTATATGAATCCTGATCTGGATTGAGTTTCGTGTCCACCCTTTCAGTTGCTAGCTTGTACATATAGCAGTGAAGAACATGCTCTCCTAGTCTCAGACTGCTCAGCTTCTGAGCAGCCACTATTGCCATTTTATTTATATCAAGATATTTAGCATTTCTTAAACTTACCAAGTGAGCCTGAGCTGTACAAGAGGGACAACGTTGGTTACAAGAAGACACCTAATTCTAATAATTAAATGAATAAAATAAAGTGAACTTAACTTTGTGTTCAACAGATGACCCAGAAAAACAATGTAGTGTTATCTTGTAAGTCTTACTGAAAATATTGGGATTTCACCAGCAGCTCTTATTCCATAGTTGACTGAAATGAAAATAACAGCAAGTATGTTCACAGGTGTAAGCAAATAATTTAATGTATTTGTCTGCACAGTAACCAGACAAGTTTTTTTTTTTTGTGCACGCGCGTGTGTAGAACAGCAGACCGTCGGCCACAACACACATACCTATGCACTCTGAGTGAAAGCTGTTGACACTCTACTGTGAAAAACAATAAAAGGTCATTCATACAAATGTTATTTTTGGATGGTGGTGATGAGTGAATTTATTGGTCAGAATTAAAGTTGAATTTAGTACAATTTTAGTGTTTATACACAACTCAAAAAGTGTGTGTATATAAAACACACACACACACACACACACAAAACTCCGTTTCTAATAAAGTTGGGATGCTGTGTAAACTAAATAAAAACAATGCAGTTTGCAAATCATGGAAACCCTATATTTCATTGAAAATAGTACAAGGACAACATATTAAATGTTGAAACAAAAATGTTCTTATTTTTCAAAAAAACATGCTCATTTTTTAACTTGACATCGGCAACACGTTTCAGAAAAGTTGGGATGGGCATGTTTACCACTGTGTTGCATCACTTCTACTTTTAACAACACTGTAAATATTTGGGAACTGAGACAACCAAGTGCTGTAGTTTTGACAGTGAAATGTCCCATTTTTGCCTGATGTAAAGCTTTCAGTTTGTTGCTGAGTAGTTCAGGGTTTCCTTTGACATGTTTTGTGTTTCATGATGCACCAAATGTTTTCAGTGGGAGACAGGTCTGGACTGCAGCAGGTCAGTTTAGCATCCACACGCTTATTACGGAACCATGCAGTTGTTATACGTACAGAATCTCATTCATCTCATTATCTCTAGCTGCTTTATCCTGTTCTACAGGGTCGCAGGCAAGCTGGAGCCTATCCCAGCTGACTACGGACGAAAGGCGGGGTACACCCTGGACAAGTCGCCAGGTCATCACAGGGCTGACACACAGACAACCATTCACACTCACGCCTACGGTCAATTTAGAGTCACCAGTTAACCTAACCTGCATGTCTTTGGACTGGGAGAAACCGGAGCGCCCGGAGGAAACACATGGGGAGAACATGCAAACTCCGCACAGAAAGGCCCTCGCCGGCCACGGGGCTTGAACCCGGACCTTCTTGCCGTGAGGCGACAGCGCTAACCACTACACCACCTATGTACAGAATGTGATTTGTAATTGTCTTATTGAAAGAAGCAAGGCCTTCCCTGAAAGATGTCATCTGGCTGGGAGCATGTTGTTCCAACACCTGTGTGTATATATATCAATCATTCAGCATTAATAATGCCTTCCCAGATGTGCAAGTTACCCGTGCAATGTGCATTAATGCTCCCCATGTCATCAGGGATGCTGGCTTTTGAACCGCGTGCTGATTGCTGGATGGTCTCCGCCCCTCTTTAGCCCGGAAGACGCCGTATCCATGATTTCCAAAAAGAATTTCAGATTGAGATTTGTCTGATCACAGGACAATTTTCCACATCACCTCAATCCATTGTAAACGTGCTCGGCCCCAGAGAAGGCAGTGGCGTTTCTGAATATTGTTTATAAATAGCTTTAACTTGCATTTGTGGATGCAGTGATGAACTGTGTTCACAGACGATGGTTTTCTGAAGTGTTCCTGAGCCTGTGGAGCAATTTCCATGACAGAATGGTGTCTGTGTTTAATGCAGTGTCCCCTGAGGGCCTGAAGATCACAGGCATCCAATGTAAGTTTTCGTCCTTGTCTCGTGTACAGAGATTTCTCTGGATTCTTTTAATGATATGTACCATAGATGATATGATCCCCAAATTTTTTGCAATTTTACATTGAACGTTATTCTTAAATTGTTGCACTGTTTGCCCATGGAGTCTTTCAGTGTAGTAAAACCCTCCCCATCTTTACTTCTGAGAGACTCAGCCTCTCTGGGATGCTCATTTGATACCCATTCATGTTACTGACCTGTTGCCAATTGACCAAATTAGGGTGTGTTTTTTCCCCAGGATGACAACTTTTTCAGACTTGTTGTCCCTATTCCAACTTTTCTGAAATGTGTTGCTGGCATCAAATTCAAGATGAGCATATATTTTTCAAATAACAAAATTTCTCAGTTTCAACATTTGATATGTTGTCTGTGTGTACATACATACAGTGTCTTGCAAAAGTATTCATCCCCCTTGGTGTTTGTCCTGTTTTGTCGCATAAGCTGGAATTAAAATGGATGGGGGGGGGTAAGCACCATTTGATTTACACAACATGCCTACAACTTTAAAGGTGAAAAATTGTTTTAGTGTGACAATAATTAAAGATGAAAAAAAAACCCCAGAAATCGGGAGTGTGCACAGGTATCCCCCCCAAGTCAATACTTTTGTAGAACCATCTTTTGCTGCAATTACAGCTGCAAGTCTTTTGGGGTATGTCTCTATTAGCTTAGCACATCTAGCCACTGGGATTTTTGCCCATTCCTCAAGGCAAAACTGCTCTAACTCCTTCAAGTTACATGGGTTGCTTTGGTTTACAGCAATCTTCAAGTTATGCCACAGATTCTCAATTGGATTGAGGTCTGGGCTTTGATTAGGCCATTCCAACACATTTAAATGTTTCCCTTTAAACCACTCCAGTGTAGCTTTAGCAGTATATTTAGGGTCATTATCCTGCTGGAATGTGAACCTTCGTCCTAGTCTCAAGCCTCTGGCTGACTCAAACAGGCTTTCTTCCAGAACTGCCCTGTATTTAGTGCCATCCATCTTTCCTTCAGTCCTGACCAGCTTTCCTATCCCTGCAGGTGAAAAACATCCCCACAGCATGATGCTGCCACCACCATGCTTCATTGTAGGAATGGTGTTCTCAGGGTGTTGGGTTTGCGCCACACATGGCGTTTCCCATGATGGCCAAAAATATCAATTTTAGTCTCATTTGACCAGAGAATCTTCTTCCATGTGTTTGGGGAGTCTGCCACATGCTGTTGGACAAACTCCAAACATCTTTTCTTTAGCAATTACTTTTTTCTGGCCACTCTTCCATAAAGCCCCGCTCTGTGGAGTGTACGGCTTAAAGTGGTACTATGGACAGATACTCCCATCTCTGCTGTGGATCTTTGCAGCTCCTTCAATGCTATCTCTGGTGTCTTTGTTGCATCTCTGATTAATGCCATCCTTGCCTGGTCTGTGAGTTTTGGTGGGCAGCCTCTCTTGTCAGGTTTGTAATAGTGCCATATTCTTTCCATTTTACTATAATGGATTTAATAGTGCTCCATGGGATATTCAAAGTTTGGGATATTTTTATAACCCAATCCTGATCCATATTACTTCACAACTTTGTCACTGACCTGTTTGGAGTGCTCCTTGGTTCTCATGTTGCTTGCTTAGTAGTGTTGCAAAGTTAGGGTCCTTCTAGAACAGGTTGATTTATACAGACATCATGTGATAGATCATGTGACACTGATTGCACACAGGTGACTCTTAATCAACTAATTATGTGACTTATGAAGTGAATTGGTTGGACCAGCTCTTATTTAGGGGTTTCATACGAAAGGGTGAATACCTACGCACACTCCAGATTTCTGTTTTTTCATCTTAATTATTGGTTGTGTCACACTAAAACAACAATTTGCACCTTTAAAGTTGTAGGCACGTTATGGAAATCAAATAGTGCTTACCCCCCCCCAAAAAAAAAAAAAAATTTTAATTCCAGCTTGTAATGTGACAAAACAGTACAAACATTAAGGAGGATGAATACTTTTGCAAGACACTATGTATGTATCATATAAACAAAATCTGTCTTACAAAATGATCATTTACCAGGTAATAACTACCATATTATACCATAAGCTCTTACCTTGTCTTGATGGCACTAAGAATATCCTGTTGGATGTTCTCAATCTTAATATGCACATCAACTTTTTATGCTTAAACATATTTTCCCTAAACTCAATCTAAAATCTTAAGTAAAAATCTTTTGGATCAGTTACTCTGGTGTTGGTGGGGCAGAATCATCATATGAACATCCATTACATTGGTACCGGTGAGCCCTGGCAAAAGCAGCTTCTGCCCCTTGGAAAGGGATGAGAAAAATGTGAATGAATCATTGTTGCAAAGAAATCCATCAATGTCCAGTCCCTGACTTTTGGCCTCTGCTTCCATGTTCCCATCACTAACTGCTCCAGCTGCTTCAGTTGGGCCATCCTGACCATCAGTTCCACCACTGAGGAATACGGTCATGCTTCTCTCCATTTCCTTGCTGAGCTCTAGCCCCACCCTTAGGGCTAGCTCTTGGTTCCTTCCACCTCTGCCTTTCCCCAGTAGCTGGACAGTGGGTTCACCTCCAGCCAGCAGGCATGTGGCATGCCAGCTTTCCTGCCGGTCTACTTCCAAATGTTTCATTGTGCGACAAAGTTCTGAGCTCCCCACCCCAACGTCTGGCCCCAGTTTGAGGATCTGATCTCTGAGCTCTGGAAGCTCCTTCCCTGGAGAACAGGCAAAACGAGACAGTAAGCCATAGAGTCGGGCCACAGCTTGAACATTACCACACACCCCTGGAGATAGAATTACTGGTCGAAGGCCTAACTCTTGTGCTCTATGGCTGGCGCACTCCAGAGCAATAGTATTGGAGCCAATCACAGTGTTGAGAACGTTGACCTGCTGTGGTTGATCCTTCAGTCTGCTACTCTGTTGGGAACCAGTTTGATTCAGAACCTCTTTCACAGATAATGGGAGAGTGGCAGAGAGGTTGTAGTGGTTCAAGATGGCCCAGACTTCTGCCAGTGAAGTCTCACTCTGTACTGTTGGGCCACTGGCTATGAGATCTACTGGATCTCCAATGATGTCAGACAAAATCAGACCGACCACCTAACAGAAAGGACAAAATGGAATTACCTCATACTGGAGAAAGACAACAGTCCTTTTTGTCATGTGGTCTTGTAGACCTAATCATAAGAAAAAGAAAGTAAACCCTCCTTCCATTCTATTTTTATTTATCATAACCTTGCTAATTGGGGATAGGTTGGGGATAAAATTCTCATGTTTAAAAAGTCATTAAAATTCTGTAAAGCTGCTTTACGACAATGTTGATTGTTAAAAGCGCTATAAAAATAAACTTGACTTGATGACCTAAAGAACAATTGTGTGGTCTTCAACTATGTAGTTATTTTTTTCCCCAAAGTAAACAAACATTTTAGAAATCATGCTGGGGGGAAAAACAAATACACCCTGTAATTCAGTAGTATGCAGAACCAACTTTAGCAACAATAACCTAAAAAACTTTCTGTAGGAGTTTCAGTTTTAGAGAAAATTTGGCCCACTCTTCTTTACAACATTGCTCCAATTCATTGATGTTTGAGGGCATTTGTTTATGCACAGCTCTCTGGAGTTGAGGTCTGGACTTTGACTTGGCCTTTCCAGGACCTTGATTGTTTTTTTCTTCTTTAGCCATTCTGACTGGCTGGTGTGCTTGTGATCATTGTCCTTTTGCATTACCCAATTTCTTAAATGCTTTGAGGCACTATAAACACACACTTCTGACTGAGAGAGAGAAAATATAGATAGATAGATAGATAGATAGATAGATAGATAGATAGATAGATAGATAAAAAAAAACACTCGTGGTCAGAAGTTTACATACAGCGACATGAATGTCATGGCAATATTTGGGCTTTCAGTGATTTTCTCTGAACTGTTCTTTTTCTGTGGCAGAATGATTGTACAGCATACATCTTAAAAAAAAACAAAACTACAATTTAGTGCACTTTGGGTTTTCTGAAATCAATGAGAGTCAAAAGTATACATACAGGGTCAAAAATTTACATACACTCAGAATATTAATTCAGAGGTGCTGAGACTTGCAAAATGTCTCATCTTGCCAAGGCCTCTTAACTTCCTGTTAGTGATTATGATTGACTACAGCTGGTAGCTTCTCTGTGCCTTCATAAAAAGGGCTTGTTTACAGCATTCATTGGATTGACCAACACACAGTAAAATGGGAAAGTCCAAGGAGCTCAATGCAGATCTGAGAAAGAGGATAGCAGATGTACACAACTCAGGAATGTCTCTTAGAGTCATTTCTAAACAACTGCAGGGCCCAAGATCAGTTCAAACAATTGTATGTAAGTTACTGGGAGATGTAGTCACATTGCCAAGTCACTCTACTTCAAGAAAACCCAAACCGTCACCCTCAGCTGAAAGGAAATTGGTTTGGATGGTCAGGAACCACCATGGCACAACCCTGCCATGAACTGGAAGCTGCTGGATCACTGTCTACAGTTCAGTGAGTTTTATATCACCATGGACTAAGAGGCTGCTATCCAAGAAATAACCCCTGCTCCAAAATTGACACCTTCAAGCTTAACTAAATTTTGCAACTGACCACATGGACAAAGAAAAAGCCTTCTGGAAGAAATCTGTATGGTCACATGAGACAAAGATTGAGTTGTTTGGCCACAATGACCATGATGTACAGAGGAACACTGTACCAGCTGATGGTGGTGGTAGCAGCATCATGCTCTGGGGCCATTTTACTGCTAGTGGAACCGGTTCATTGCACAAAGTGGATGGAATAATGGAGGACTACCTCAGAATTCTTCAGCATAACCAAATCATTGGAAACCTGAACATGATTGGGAGTTACAACAGGACAATCAACCCAAACACACATCAGAGCTGGTTGTTGAGGATAAAGCAGGCAAACATTAAGCTTAAAACAAGCCCTGACTTCAACCCTATTGAAAATATATGGACCGTGCTTATAAGTAGAGTCCATGCCAAGGGGAAAAAAATAATAATAATTGAACTCTACTAATTCTACCATGAAGAGTCATGAAATATCCAATCAGAATTCTGCCAGAAGCTTGTTCATGATAAACAAAAAAAATGTTTGGTGAAGGTGAATCTTGCGAAGAAATATTTTACCCAAATATTAGGTGTGCTGTATGTAAATTTTTGACCCTGTATGTATACTTTTGACCCTGTATTGATTTCAGAAAACCCAAAGAAAATTGTGCACTGAATTCTATTTTTTTAAAGATGTATGCTGTACAATCATTCTACCACAGAAAAAGAACAGTTCAGATAAATCATTGAAAGCTCAAATATTGCCATGACATTCATATCCAAGATGACATTCATGTCACTGTACGTAAACTTCTGACCACAACTGTATGTATGTATGCATGCATGTAACATCTCAAAGTATTGTGAAAAAGTTCAATATTTTCCATCAGTTGTTTCATAAAGTGAAAATTTAATATATTTTACACCCATTACACAAAGTAAAATGTTTCAAGCATTTTTCCATTTTAATTATTATGGTCTTCTTCCCCATAGCCTGCAATGGCCATAGGGGCACCACTGATGACAAAACACTTTGTCCTTAGGGGACAAAAAAAAAAGTGTTTTGAATTGAATTGAACTGAATTGAATTTTAACAGTCCATCATTGGTGTGTCTCATCTCTCTCCAAGCTTGATCAACTGACAATTTAGAGTAGCAAGTTAGCCTAACTGCAGGTCTTTGGACTGTGAGGGAAACCGGAGCACCTGAAGGAAACCCATGCAGACTCCACACAGAAAGGCCCCAGTCAGAACCTTCTTGCTGTGATGCAACAGTGCTAACCACTGCGTCGCCCCAATTATAGCCTACAGTGCAAAAATTTTTTTTTAAATCTCAAAATAGTGTATTTTGAGTTTGAGTAAAACAGTGTGAATACCATGTATCTCTGTCTAGTTCAATACATGCAATCATGGGGAAGACTGCTGACTCGACAGTTGTCCAAAAGACGATCATCGACACCCTTCACAAGGTGGGTAAGCCACAGAAGGTCATTGCTGAAAAGGCTGGCTGGAAAAGGTGCACAAGCAACAGGGATGGCTGCAGTCTTGAGGAGTGTCAAGAAAAGTTGATTCAAGAACTTGAGAGAGCTTCACAAGGAGTGGACTGAGGCTGATGTCAGTGCATCAAGAGCCACCACACACAGACATCTTCAGAAAAAGGGCTACAACCGTTGCATTCCTCACATCAAGCCACTCCTGAACCAGAGACAACGTCAGCAGTGTCTTACCAAGCTAAGGAGAGAAATAACTGGACTGTTGCTCAGTGGTCCATAGTCCTCTTTTCAGATGAAAGTAAATTTAGCATTTCATTTGGAAATCAAGGTCCTAGAGTCTGGAAGAAGAATGGAGAGGCAGAGAATCCAAGGTGTGTGAAGTCCAGTGTGAAGTTTCTGCAGTCTGTGATGATTTGGAGTGCCATGTCATCTGCTGGTGTTGGTCCACTGTGTTTGATCAAGTCCAAAGTCAATGCAGCCGTTCACCAGGAGATTTTAGAGCACTTCACACTTCCATCTGCTGACAAGCTTTATGGAGATGCCGATTTCCTTTTCCAGCAGGACATGGCACCTGCCCACAGTACCAAAACTACAACCAAATGGTTTGCTGACCATGATATTACTGTGCTTAATTGGCCAACCAACTCGCCTGACCTGAACCCCATCGAGAATCTGTGGGATATTGTCAGGAAGATGATGAGAAACACTCGACCCAAAAATACAGAAGACTTGAAGACCGCTATCAAAGTAATCTGGGCTTCAGTAACACCTAAGCAGTGCCATAGGCTGATCGCCTCCATGCCATGCCGCACTGATGCAGTAATTTGTGGTAAAGGAGCCCCAACCAAGCACTGAGTGTATAAATGAACATACTTTTCAGAAGCTGGACATTTCTGTATTGTAAATCCTTTTTTAATGATCTTAGGAAATATTCTAATAATTTGAGATACAGGGATGAGAATGGGACATTTAAAAAAAAAAAAACCCTCTGAAATGTCTGCCAAGGGCAGACATAATGCACGCTAACCTGACCGGTCTAGGGGGCATTTGCCCAATTCACAATCCCCCTTTCCCACATACATACACAAATATATATACACACACAGTACAGTAATATAGTACAGTGGTAATGCTCACTAACTACGATGCGGGAGATCGGGGTTCGAATCCTGGTCGGGGCAAAACATCATCTAGTAAGGGTCCTTAGGCAGGACCCCTCATGATATATCAGCCTATCTGTGAAGACATAACTGATAGAGTCATACTGGCTCAGACATCGCCCGGGTCAAATTGCTAGGGAACCAGGGCAAACTGATGAGAAATGGAACAAGACATCGATGGACGAGGACAGAAAATACGGATTTGCTGGAATGCTACTATACAAGCAATCCCAGAGAGAGGGGATACATGCAGCGAATGTGGGACCATTGGATACATCGAAACCCACAATCGAGGCTAACAAAGAAACAGCTATTAGCCCAGTGTTCCAACATCCTACTATCACAACTAGAGTATTAATGAAATACAACAACGATGCTATGGCAAGGGGGAGCCAGGAAGACAGGTCAGCGGGGAGATGGCGTCATCATCATCCCCACAACCAGAGATTGGGAACCAACAGCTAACAGCCTCAAGACAAGAGCTGCTGACCTGAGAAGGAAGATCGTGACCTGGAGCCCCCGACGAATACCGAAGCTGAGTTGCCAAGTACCTTCAGAAGATCTACTAGTAGATGTGAATGCTGCTCTGAAGACAATCTCCACAAGAACCATCACTGAGACCAACAAGCTGATACACAGTACAGCAACAGTAATCATGGAGATGCTTGGACACAAGGTGGGCTCAGGACATAAACAGTATCCACCATGGAAGAGACGATTAGAGGCCAAGATAAAGGCAGCATGGAGAGAAGTTAGCCAGCTAGCTGAACTACAGAAAGGGAACATGGTGAATAAAGGGGCACCCAGGAAGTACAACTCACTCTCCATACCAGAGGCACTCGAAACTGCCAAACAGCGACTAACAGCTCTGGCCACCCGGTTGAAGAGATACACCAAGGAGGGAGAGGCCAGGAGAATAAACAAGCTGTAAACCAGCCAAGGTGTACTCTCAGTGGCAGGGGAACAACAACCAGTCAGACCCACCAAGAGCTGAGGTGGAAAAATACTGGAAAGACATATGGGAAAGAAAGGCATCACACAACACCGATGCCCAATGGTTAGTGGACCTAAGAGCTGACCACAGCAACCTCCCAGAACAAGAATCAGTAACCATCTCAATGGCAGACGTCCAAGAAAGAGTGTCAAAGATGAAGAGCTGGACAGCACCAGGCCCCGATATGATCCATACGTACTGGCTGAAGAAGCTAACTGCACTCCATGAACGCCTAGCAGCACAGATGAACCAGCTGCTGAGGGATGGGACCCACCCAGAATGGCTAACCCAAGGCAGGACAGTCCTAAATCATGAAGGACCCCCAGAAGGGACCCATCCCATCCAACTACCGGCCAATTACCTGTCTCTGCACAACATGGAAGGCCCGGTCAGGCATCATTACGGCAAAAATGAGTAAGCATGTGGCTCAATACATGAGCGAGGCACAGAAAGGAATTGGCAGTAACACCAGAGGAGCCAAGCATCAGCTACTGGTCGATAGAACAGTCGCCCGAGACTGTAAGAAGAGACAGACCAACCTGTGCACTGCCTGGATTGACTACAAGAAAGCCTACGACTCAATGCCACACACATGGATACTGGAATGTCTGGAACTGTATAAGATCAACAGGAACCTAAGGACCTTCATCCAGAACTCAATGGAAATGTGGAAGACAACCCTAGAGGCCAACTCAAAACCCATTGCCCAAGTCAACATCAAGTGCAGCATATACCAAGGAGATGCACTATCACCACTGCTGTTCTGCATAGGCCTGAACCCCCTCAGTTGGATCATCACGAAGAGCGGCTACGGGTACCGATTCCGTAGTGGGGCAACAATCAGCCACCTGCTCTACATGGAGGACATCAAGCTGTATGCCAGGAACGAGCGAGAAATAGACTCGCTGATCCACACCACCCGGATCTACAGCGATGACATAGGGATGTCATTCGGATTGGACAAGTGTGGCCGGATGGTCTCAAAGAGAGGCAAGATGATCCAGACTGAGGGGATTGACCTACCAGAGGGCAACATAGGTGATATCCAAGACAGCTACAAGTACCTTGGCATCCCACAGGCTAATGGAAACCAAGAAGAGGCCACAAGGAAGTCAACCACAGCCAAATACCTCCAGAGAGTAAGGCAGGTCCTGAAGAATCAGCTGAATGGTAAGAACAAGGTCCAAGCCATCAACATGTACACACTACCAGTCATCAGATACCCTGCTGGTATCATAAACTGGCCAAAGGAGGAGATAGAAGCCACAGATATCAAGACTAGAAAGCTCCTCACCATGCATGGAGGGTTCCACCCCAAGTCCAGCACCCTGAGACTATACACTAAGCGGAAAGAGGGAGGCCGAGGGCTAGTGAGCATCAAGACCACGGTCCAGGATAAAACATCAAAAATCTGAGAATACATCAGAAAGATGGCCCCAAAGGATGAACTGCTAAGTGAATGTCTCAGGCAGCAGAACCCTGATGAGAGTGCAGAGGAGGAGGAGGAACAGACAACCTGGAGGGACAAACCCCTACATGGCATGTACCACCGTCAGATAGAGGAAGTGGCTGATATCAAGAAATCCTACCAGTGGCTGGATAATGCAGGACTGACAGACAGCACAGAGGCACTAATCATGGCAGCACAAGAACAGGCCATAAGCACAAGAGCCATAGAGGCCAGGATCTACCAGAGTAGATCAGACCCAAGATGCAGACTGTGCAAAGAAGCCCCTGAAACAGTCCAGCACATAGTAGCAGGGTGTAAGATGCTAGCTGGATCAGCGTACATGGAGAGGCACAACCAAGTGGCTGGGATAGTATACAGGAACATCTGCAACCAGTATGGAATAGAAGTACCCAAGTCCCAATGGGCCATACCACAGAAGGTGGCTGAGAACAACAGGGCCAAGGTTCTGTGGGACTTCAGCTTCCAGACTGACAAACAGATCCTGGCTAACCAACCAGACATAGTGGTGGTGGACAAAGAGCAGAAGAGGGTGGTGGTGATAGATGTGGCGATCCCAGCTGATGCCAACATCAGGAAGAAGGAACATGAGAAACTTGAGAAGTATCAAGGGTTGAAAGAGCAGCTGGAACGGATGTGGAAGGTCAAGGGTTGCGTGGTCCCCGTGGTAGTGGGGGCACTTGGGGCAGTAACCCCCAAACTGGGAGAGTGGCTCCAGTAAATGCCAGGAACAACATCTGAAGCCTCAGTCCAGAAGAGCGCAGTCCTAGGAACATCGAAGATACTGCGCAGAACCCTCAAACTCCCAGGCCTCTGGTAGAGGACCCGAGCTTGAGGATGACATGGATACCACCCCCCCGCTGGGGGTGAGAAGGAGATTCTTTTTTCACAGTATATTGAGTGTTTTCAAATTCAATGATGGTTTAAAACGTTTATAAACTTTAAGATAACAAATCCCTACAGATATACACTGCCATTCAAAAGTTTGGGGTCACCCAGACAATTTTGTGTTTTCCATGAAAAGTCACACTTTTATTTACCACCATAAGTTGTAAAATGAATAGAAAATATATAGCCTAGTAAACTAGACCCACCCGCCTAGCGGCCAAAAATATTTTTGCCTAGCGAATGGGTCTAGCCTCGCACCATATAAACAAAAACACCCCGGGCATCAAATCGTGCCCGTCAATCACAAAGAAAGGTTTTTGTTTGGATTCTTTGGGCAGGCTTTTGCAGGAGTGATGACAAAGCTGCGCGACGCTGGAGAAAACACAGCAGGAAAGATGGCTATGGCTAGTGAACAGCGCGTGTTTGACTCCGCTTTGGAATCAGTTTTAGAAGAATTAGACTTGGAGTTTTCGGTGAAACATGAGCAGGAAGAGGCTCTCCGCTCATTCCTTTTCAAGAAGGACGTTTTCGTTGTTTTGCCGACCGGCTATGGCAAAAGTCTGATCTACCAGCTGGCTCCGCTCGTAGCCAAAAGGATGGGGCTAGTTTGTGCAGTACGAAGAATTAATAAACAGCTTTGAAACATTACTTTTTGATTGTTTCTTATTTTCCCGTTATTTTAAATTTAAGGGAAATTATTTCACCAAACACCACTAAATAAAAACTCTCAAAAACAGTTTAAGCAAACCCTTGAAAAACACTTGGAAAAAAAAAATGTGGTACAGACTCCAAACTTGTGGTCATTATCTCCAAACTTCTTAATATCTAGAACCCGTTTATTAATTAATACGCATTTTGAAAAAAATACTTATTTCAAGGCCTCCCCCACTGCTTTCTGTCGCTCTGACTATGTCACAGTCACTGTTGCACTGATTGGTCAGAGCGTTGGCCTATACGCACAGAGACAGTTTGAAAGACAGCGGTTTGTTCCTCCTACCCCCGTCGGAAATGTCTACGGATCGATGCCAGACTAAATATTCACATTTAGTCTGGCTTGCCAGGCTAGAAAATATAGTCAAGACATTTTTCTGGCCATTTTGAGCATTTAATCGACCCCACAAATGTGATGCTCCAGAAACTCAATCTGCTCAAAGGAAGGTCAGTTTTATAGCTTCTCTAAAGAGCTAAACTGTTTTCAGCTGTGCTAACATGATTGTACAAGGGTTTTCTAATCATCCATTAGCCTTCTGAGGCAATGAGCAAACACATTGTACCATTAGAACACTGGAGTGATAGTTGCTGGAAATGGGCCTCTATACACCTATGTAGATATTGCACCAAAAAACAGACATTTGCAGCTAGAATAGTCATTTACCACATTAGCAATGTATAGAGTGCATTTCTGATTAGTTTAAAGTGATATTCATTGAAAAGAACAGTGCTTTTCTTTCAAAAATAAGGAAATTTCAAAGTGACCCCAAACTTTTGAACGGTAGTGTAATTATATATCATGAGCGATAATGGAGGTAACCGTAACGATATATTAGATTCCTCCTGACTATCTCTGACAATTTAAGTAAAACGTACCTTTGTGCTTTTTTGTTTTGATGTGCTCCTGGAGGTTTCTAGCTCCTCTGTTTCCATAATTGATCATATCTGAGCACAGAATACACAGAACCTTTCCCAGCACGTCCACTTTTCAGATATGTTCCGTCAGGCACGTTGTCACAGTTTGTGTCCCTATCTGCACGGTAACGCTACTATCGAGCCATGCCCATCGGAAACAGTTCTTTATCCCGTTCGATTTATCAATTTCCCTGGCACGATCCTCATTTTTGCGGTCCAAAACTTTCGCCATATTGGCAAAATATTTCATTACATGTAAATTCATTTCAAACATGTCATTCATTTCATTTCACTTTACATGTAATGAATATACAATGAGAAAGTTTACCTTTTTGAATTAAATTATGAAAAAAATGAACTTTTTCATGATATTCCAATTGTTTGAGGTGCACTAGTAGATCTAGTGAGTGTATAGGGTTTGGGAACGTTAAGTCATGTTGCAGTGTCTTATGGAGTGATCCACCATCTTGACAGGGTTAAGTCAGTTTTTTGTGCTCTCCATGTCCACATACACAGTGAAGATCCTCTAACAACAGATCTGTGATTAAATCAAGTTATACTTTCTGCTTATGTTATCAATCATTGTGAACCAGGATTGTACAGAAAATAGGGCCAGTAGAAACATTCTTCACAGAGAGTTTGAGATAGGAATAAGTACAAGTTCACGTTACGTGTAATGAATATAGAATATATGAAAGTTTACCTTTTTGAATTAAAGTATGAAAAATAAAGAACTTTTTCATGATATTCTAACTGTTTAAGATGCACTACTATACTGACAGAGATGCATGAAGTATGATTTGGTTTTAGTTCTCAATTCTGTTTTTTTTTCTGCCTTGTTGATTAACCATGTGTCAGTGACTCATATCTGTCAATGTTGTCTGCCCGCACCTGCCTGTCAAAGACCTCTGCCCAGATGTGACTTGTATGTCCACTTATTTTTAAATCACTGCAGAAGTAGTAAATGAATGAAATACAAGCTGCTGCGTAATTCATTTGCCCTGGCGGTATTTTTTTTTTTTGGGGGGGGGGGGGGGGGGGGGGGGGGGGGTTGGTTGGACAAAAAAAACAAACAAACTAAAAAACAACAAATCAATTTGTACCAGACTTCTTTCCAGCTGCAGTGCCATGTATTGGATATGCATCTGATCTAGGAGCACATAAAAGCGCCTCAATATTTAATTAAAAAGATTTCAATCAAAATCTATTTAACACTGCTATATGCATGTAGCCTCTGCTTAATGGCTTAAGTGGAAACAGTTACATAATCTTACCTGGGCAGGGTACGCGCAATGGGCCAAGCCTCCACCTTTCAACAGTGACAAGGCTCGCCTCACTGTGTTTAACTCTTGAATCGTTGCCCCTGCAGCTGCCAGGCAACGTGCCACTTCCTGTTTTTCCTGAAGAGTTATTGGTGGAATTGGAGCAGGTAATAAAGCAGAGCCACCACCTACAAAAGTTATGTGCCAGACAAATAAACACAGAAATGAATCCACAAAATAGATGCCATCTAGAGCACATTTAAAATAAAATTCCATGCAAGTAGCAGCCATGTATTGTTTGTCACATTTATGCATAGCTCTGTTTGAAGCCTGGATTAGAAAATTGAGATTGTACCTGATATGAGAACAAGCAGCAGATCTCTCTCAGTAAGATTACTGGCAAGTTCCCAAATGCTCTCCGCTGATCTCTGGGCATCTGTGTCTGGCAGGTTGTGTTTAGCTCCTTCCATCACTTTTATTTTACTGTCGGTGTCTAGCAACATATTCCTGAAATTACAGAACACACTTAAGACATCATATAAAATGTAGATTGAAGCACTGTATTAGAAAAAGAATCATAACATTATCAAAATTATAATGCAAATGATAGAACAAAAAAAAGTAATGGTGTCAATAATATCAATATATAACAGTAAACGCAGAAGAAAATGATAGTTTTTATTCACAATACCTGATAAATATTGAGGTAGGCTCTAGCTCCACTTTTTAAACCATAAAACACAAGGTATACAATGGGTACTTACAGCTTCCTGTGACATTTCAGTGTTTCCTGAATTCCATGAGGCACACTAACTATCCCTTGAACCAGGTGATCTCCCACAATCCTTTCTGCCTCTGCAGCCATCCCCAGCACAGCCTTCCCAAACCCTACTAGGTGCAGGTTATGATGGAGCTTGAAACTGTGCTCAGCCACCACCAACTCATCACCCCGTCGCTGTAGAGCTCTGCGTACCACGTTGTCCGGCTGCACTCCCTCCACAGCAGCAGCAAAGATGGCCCGAGCTTGCTCTTCTAGTGAACACATGCTTCTGACCCATCGAGGACTCCAGTTAAGAAGGGTGCGAGAGAGTCTGAGGACTTGGGCCATGGACCAATCAATTCATTCACACTGGCCAGAAAAAGGCTCCTCCTGACATTTTAAATAATAAAGGTAAAATTCAGAAATGTTAAAAAAAAAAAAAAACCTGAAAAATGTATTATTACACAGCACAACACAGTGGTTGTAGCACTTGATGTGTAGAAGTAACTACCGGTACATCATTATACTTACAGGGTGATTCAAATAATGTTAACACTTGTAAACTACTGCTGCAAGACTAGTGTAAACATTGCATCTCAAGGGGATTAGGTACTCATTATGCTTTATCGTAAAAAGGACAACAGAATTATAAAGAAAATAAAACAAAATTGGAAAGAAAATGTTGGAAGTAACATTTTTTAATGTTTACTTTTTTAATTACCCTGCATAAAATGATGCCAGGTTACTTTATTTGAAGTTCATTTTGAAGCACACAAATATCCAGTTGACTTTCCTATAAGGCCACTTGAATTCAATTTTATTTCTGTAGAAATTAAACAATAGACAGTGGCACAAAAAAACCCAAAAATGTCGATATATGTAGATCCCTAATTAGCAAGTTAGAGGTGACATGAAAGAAATTGAGAGAAACCAGACTCAAAAAGAAACCCATCCTCTACTGGGTGATACTGGATCATGGGATTATTAACCATTACAGTATATATTCATATAAAAAAGGAAAACAGCACTTTGATTTCTCAATAATGAAGGCAGTAGAGCTCCCACTGAGCAGCTGAGCAAATTACTAAGCTTTATTATGTACATGTATATTGATTAACATGCATCTTGATTAACAGTTATTAATAAATGTAAACAAAAACAGCACCTTAATGAACAGTGACCTAGATAGCATGATAAACTTTCATTAAAGAGAAGCTAGTTCCTCATTCAGGTACTTACCAACACTGCCTGGAGTAAAGAAAAGCACTTTTTTCAAAATGACACATACAAGTAAAACTCTGTACTCAAACAGTACAATCTCTGGTTATGTACAAACTGGCATGTCACTAAACTTGCTTACTGTGTGAATAATGATTGACTGGTGCTGGCCATAAGCCATAGAGGACAAACAGGAAGGTTGAATCATTACCTCATCTTTGAAGGCCTCTTCAACTGCTCTAGACAGACTGACCGATGGGGACACACTTTGTAAGCAGTCACTACAAAAGAGCTTGTGTTATATAAAAGTCCAGGTACAAAACACTATACACATTTAACTTTGTATCTATGATCATTGGCTAATCTTTTATACTAGACAGTGCTATCAGTCTATTTATATGTACTAAATGTATACTGTGTATCTCTATTTAAGAACTATTCACCGAAGGCTCAGTAATATTCACTGAGCCTGAGGCGGATAATTGTTTTAGCATAAATACACAGGTGATTATTTTAAAAAATTGTATTAAAAACAATTTATTTCAAACTTCAAAATCAGCATGCAAATGTAATAATGGCGTGGCGCAGGCTTGTGTCACTTATCTATGCCAAGTCAAATAAAATACTTTGTTTTGAAATAGATAAATCATAATTTCACCTTACCTTTAAATAGTTTTAGACCAAACTTTGTAGCATTTTTAGTGCTTTTAGAAACAGCATTTTCATTCACAATTTGTACTTCTTCCTCACTTATGGTAACAAAGCGATTGGCCAACATTTTGCCAAGTCGCTCAAGGTGATTATCGAGAAATAATCCGGATTACTCGACCAAACAGCGCACATGATTTTCTATAATCACCTCTGTATTTATACTAAGTATAAATGTTATATTTGCAATGGAATGTCCTGGATTGAACATTCAAACACAGCTAACATCATAACTAAATATTTAAGAAATACAGGATCAGTCCTAAACTTTAGTGGAAGAAATTATGTGCATCATGCTTCCATCTGCTGACAAGCTTTATGGAGATGCCGATTTCCTTTTCCAGCAGGACTTAGCACCTGCCCACAGTGCCAAAACTACGACCAAATGGTTTGCTGACCATGATATTACTGTGCTTGATTGGCCAGCCAACTCGCCTGACCTGAACCCCATAGAGAATCTATGGGGTATTGTCAAGTGGGAGATGAGAAACACCCGACCCAAAAATACAGACGAGCTGAAGACCATCATCAAAGCAACCTGGGCTTCAATAACACCTCAGCAGTGCCACAGGCTGATCGCCTCCATGCCACGCCACATTGATGCAGTAATTCATGGTAAAGGAGCCCCAACTAAGTACTGAGTGTATAAATGAAAATACTTTTCAGAAGTTAGACTTTTTTTTTTATTATAAATAATTTTCTGAACAATCTTTGGAAATATTCAAATAATGAGAGATACTGGTTCTGATTTTCATGAGCTATAATCCATAATCAAAATTAAAACAAAAAAAGGCTTAAAATATTTCACTTTATGTGTAACGAATCTAGAATATATGAAAGTTTACGGTTTTGAATTAAATTGTGAAAAAAATGAACTTTTTTTTCCACGATATTCCAATTGTCTGAGATGCACCAGTAGGTCTAGTGAGTGTAAAGGGTTTGGGAATGTGAAGTCATGATGCAGTGTCTGATGAGTGATCCACCATTTTGACAGAGTTAAGTCAGTTTTTCATGCTCTCCATGTCAGCTTATACAGTGAAGATCCTCCAACAACAGATCTATTATTAAACCAGGTTATACTTTCTGCTTATGTTATCAACCAGTGTGATCCAGGCTTGTGCAGAAAACAGGGCCAATAGAAACATTCTTCACAGAGAGTTTGAGGTAGTAATAAGCATATTTTTCTGTTCATTAGCATTTCATTTCTATGTCCTGTACTGTAAAAATTTGTGGTCTCAAAAGCAGTATCACGCACTATACTTATATTTGCTTATACAACCACATGTCTTTTGCCATTTCCGCTTTGTGATGCAGCTTGAAGCAGAAAAACACTCAACAAACTGACCTGTGAGACTTCATCCATTCAAAATTTTTATTTTTAAACTTTAGATTATTTTAATAATTTCTGGGTTTATCTTGTATGGCGCCCCCTAAGGGTCAGAGTGGGTATTATTTTTTCGCGGTCCAAATCCTGCGCTCTGATTGGCTGGCGAGTGGGTCCGTATCCTATGGTATGGACCCAGTTATGGACCTCTGGTGACTTGCTCGTTCACAACAACAAACATAATAGCATTTTTTTTTGTCAACATTTATAAGATTTATTTATAAGATCATCAAAAATCTTATACATTTTTGCCAGCATTTCTCAGGAGAATAGCATTAATTTTACGGCATGGATAGCGATAACGACAGTGTTCACAGCGAAAGCGAGTTTTACTACCCTGAGGGAGAAGAAATAAAAGAAAACATTTCAGGAGAAAGCTAAAAACTGTAACTTGCTAACACCGAGCAAAAACATGGCTGAATCCTGAATGACTCCTATTTGTATAAATAGGGGACTACAGCAGCAAAATGTAGTTTTTTCCTGCCATGGAAGTGCACTTGTATACTGAGGAGGAAGCCATTTACATTACAGCCGTGAATGAGGATTCAAAATAGCATCATTTTACATCATGGATAGCGATAACGACAGTGTTCACAGTGATAGCGAGTTTTACTACCCTGAGGAAGACAAAACATTTCAGGAGAAAGCTAAAAACTTCTAACTTGCTAACGCCAAGCAAAAACATGGCTGAATCCTGAATGACTCCTATAAATAGGGGACTACATAGGCAGCAAAATGTAGTTTTTTTTCCTGCCATGGAAGTGCACTTGTATACCAAGGAGGAAGCAATTTGCATTACAGCCATGAATGAGGATTCAAAATGGCGGCTCGGTTTTCCCTTTCGGGCGCTCTCGTTTTGTGTTAGAATTTGGTAAAGAAAAAAATAAATATTATTTACCAGCTTAAGGTCGGTCCGTATGGTGAAATACCGTGGTCTCGGCATTGAATACTCGGTCAGTACTTTCAAGACCTCGGTCACGGTATTTCACGATACGTATGGAATCAATTTTGTGCCAAAACGTTCATACAATACTTTTGAAATATCAAACAAAAACGACAAATCAAAATACAAAAAAAGAAAAGTCAATTTTTTTTAGACTGGCAAACAAATTATTCATGTAATCGTGCAAAATAGTCTATTACTCTTCAGAAACCTTTTATTTTTGTTCCACGTCTTTCTCAGTTTTGTTTGACGTAATTTATTTTGGTTGCGATTCCAGCTTTCTCGTTTGCGCTCCCTGACTTTTTGCTTGCAGTTTTGGCACAAACTTCCCATGTGGGTGGGCTGTCCAGGAATGCATTCCCATTGGCTAACTTGTGTTTGACTGACAGCTACGCTCAGCCATTCCCTACTCGGATTCTGGCGGACTGTTTGACGAGTGACCGATCCATTGACGGTAAACAAGGATCGAGTGGACTTCAATGGCGATTATGATATTGAATTAATTCGTAAATTCAATATCATAGTCGCCACTGAAGTCCACTCGATCATGATATTGAATTTACGAATTAATTCAATATCACAGTCGCCACTGAAGTCCACTCGATCCTTGTTTACCGTCAATGGATCGGTCACTCGTCAAACAGTCCGCCAGAATCCGAGTAGAGAATGGCTGAGCGTAGCTGTCAGTCAAACACAAGTTAGCCAATGGGAATGCATTCCTGGACAGCCCACCCACACGTGAAGTTTGCGCCAAAACTGCAAGCAAAAAGTCAGGGAGCGCAAACGAGAGAGCTGGAATCGCAACCAAAATAAATTACGTCAAACAAAACCGAGAAAGATGAGGAACAAAAATAAAAGGTTTCTGAAGAGTAATAGACTGATATTTTGCACGATTACACGAATAATTTGTTTGCCAGTCTAAAAAAATGGACTTTTTTTTCTTTTTTTGTATTTTGATTTGTCGTTTTTGTTTGATATTTCAAAAGTATTACATAAACATTTTGGCACAAAATTGATTCCATAGATACGGACCTCCCAACTGGTAAATAATATACAGTATCTCTTTTGCGTTTCCTCACAAATGGGTTAGGGTTAACGTAAAATTATTACGATGGAACGCAAAAGTGGCAAAACATAAAAAAAAAAAAAAAAAATCCCCACCATGACTCTTCGGGGGCTTCCGTCGTATTGCAACAACAGACAAGGGAGAAAAATACAGCCAGAACATTACTGCCAATAGTAGTAACCGAACACAAATATATAAATAAATCAAGGTAAAGACATAACGAATACATAGGAGAGCATGTTCATAGAAGGTAATGTAATCTTGGGGATTTACAAATACTTTGTCATAACTTATTAGCAAAGTTGTAGATTTTTTTTGTCATTCATTAGCTTGCATGTTTCAGTAAATAAATCAAATTCCGCATGAGGCTGATGCCGACTTCTGTTCATGAATATAAAACTTATCCATTAAAACTACATTTCCATTCCAGACTATTGTCTTTTTAAAAAAATAATAAATGCACAGTAAACAACGACATCTTTCGGAGTTTTTTGGAAATCAGAATACCTTGGAGTCGTCCGTTCATACGTTTGCACCGTAATGGTTGTAAACAGACGTCACTTCCGGAACAACAACGGCAGTCAAAATACAAGTTCTAAAATTCGGAAGGCTGGAGGTCAGACTGGGGCAGGGTTTTTATCGGGTTTAGTGACTATAATTACGTGCAAAATTAAATATGGAACATTCCTAAACCTATATGAATATATCAACGTTGAAGAAGCTGTTATGCACATTTTGAACAGCAAAAAAAAACCTGACTATGAGGTGATGCAGTTATAACACTCTCTTGAAACTTATCATCTAAATACAGACGCGTTTATTTTCTCATCTCATTATCTGTAGCCGCTTTATCCTGTTCTACAGGGTCACAGGCAAGCTGGAGCCTATCCCAGCTGACTACGGGCGAAAGGCGGGGTACACCCTGGACAAGTCACCAGGTCATCACAGGGCTGACACATATGGCCCTTTTTCAGCTCGCTTCAGCTCACTTCAGTCCGACACGGCTCGCGTTTCGACTACCAAAAAACAGCACGACTCAGCTCGCTTCAGCCCTGCTTAGCCCCTAAAACTCACACGGTTTTGGAGTGGGGCTGAAGCGAGCCAAAGCGAGCCGAGTGAGGCTGGGGGCGTGAGCAGACACTCCCCTGTGCACTGATTGGTGAGGAGGAGTGTCCTCACATGCCCACACACGCCCCGCGAGCACGCTGGGATCTGTAAACACTGTAAACCCGGAAGAAGAAGAATTACGAATTACGAGAATTTCTGAAGCCTTATGCGCCTCTCCTCATCTATACGCTCTTGCCAGTATCTGTTGGCGTTGTCGGTGACAACAAGCCACAGCACCAAGACCAGCAACACTAACGACTCCATGTCCTCCATGTTTATTGTTTACTATTCGGGTCGTGAGACTACCGCTTAAAAGCTCACTGATGTCACTGTTTGCGCTGCTTAACGACATCACGTGACGTCCACCCACTTTCGCTAACTCCACCCAATGTGTCCACCCACTTCCAGCCAGCACGGTTCAGCGCGGTTGTAGTCGAAATGCAACCCCAACAGCCCCACTCAGCTCGACTCAGCACGGCACGGCTCAGCCCGACTCAGCCGCGTTTGTAGTGGAAAAGCGGCATTATGGCCCTTTTCCACTACCCTTTTTCAGCTCACTTCAGCTCGCTTCAGCTCACTTCAGCCCGACACGGCTCGCGTTTCGACTACCAAAAAACATCACGACTCGGCTCGCTTCAGCCCTGCTTAGCCCCTAAAACTCGCACCGTTTTGGAGTGGGGCTGAAGCGAGCCAAAGCGAGCCGAGTGAGGCTGGGGGCGTGAGCAGACACTCCCCTGTGCACTGATTGGTGAGGAGGAGTGTCCTCATATGCCCACACACGCCCCGCGAGCACGCTGGGATCTGTAAACACCGCAAACCCAGAAGAAGAAGAATTACGAATTACGAGAATTTCTGAAGCCTTATGCGCCTCACCTCATCTATACGCTCTTGCCAGTATCTGTTGGCGTTGTCGGTGACAACAAGCCACAGCACCAAGACCAGCAACACTAACGACTCCATGTCCTCCATGTTTATTGTTTACTATCCGGGTCGTGAGACTCCCGCGTAAAAGCTCACTGATGTCACTGTTTGCGCTGCTTAACGACATCATGTGACGTCCACCCACTTTCGCTAACTCCACCCAATGTGTCCACCCACTTCCAGCCAGCACGGTTCAGCGCGGTTGTAGTCGAAATGCAACTCCAACAGCCCCGCTCAGCTCGACTCAGCACGGCACGGCTCAGCCGCGTTTGTAGTGGAAAAGCGGCAATAGACACAGACAACCATTCACACTCACATTCACACCTACGGCCAATTTAGAGTCACCAGTTAACCTAACCTGCATGTCTTTGGACTGTGGGGGAAACCAGAGCACCCGGAGGAAACCCACGCGGACACAGGGAGAACATGCAAACTCCGCACAGAAAGGCCCTCACCGGCCACGGGGCTCAAATCCGGACCTTCTTGCTGTGAGGCGACAGCGCTAACCACTACACCACTGTGCCGCCCTTGCGTTTATTTTAATTTTAAGTGTGTGTACGTTTCAATTACGAAATAATATTCAGATAAGATATAATTCCTAAGTGATACATATCCTATTAGGGATATAGGATATGTATCACTTAGGAATTATATCTTATCTAAATATTATGTGGTCTGATGACATAGCTCGTTACCTGAGATGGAAATTTTTTTTTTTGCACAATCAGCAATTTGAGGAAACCCGGACATTATCATCATGGGTAAGCATAGTGGAAAGATCATGGACATGTTTTTACTTCTCAAATTCACCGATATTTCATGATATCCTTGTCAAAACCTACTTAGTTTTTTACTCTTTCATTTGACAGTCGCCATTTTGTATCTAAACATGCGTTTGAAAAGTCATGTGAGGTGTCGATAATAGTGATCACTTTCACTGGTGTCCACCATTATCAACACCCTGTGGAATTATGTGACATTTGCAACTGTTATGGATCGATCTTTGTGTAACATTTTTGAAGTAGATGAAGTGATTTAAAAAAGTTCTGTGGTTTTATAATTTTTTTTAATTCATAACAGAATGGAAATGCTTATAGACTATTTGGAATCCTATTGCAATAAATAGAATTAGACCAGAATTAAATTCCTAGCATCTCATTATCTCTAGCTGCTTAATCCTGTTCTACAGGGTCGCAGGCAAGCTGGAGCCTTTCCCAGATGACTACGGGCAAAAGGCAGGGTACACCCTGGACAAGTCGCCAGATCATCACAGGACTGACACACAGACACAGACAACCATTCACACTCACACCTACAGTCAATTTAGAGTCACCAGTTAACCTAACCTGCATGTCTTTGGACTGTGGGAGAAACCGGGGCACCCGGAGGAAACCCACGCGGACACAGGGAGAACATGCAAACTCCACACAGAAAGGCCCTCGCTGGCCATGGGGCTCGAACCCGGACCTTCTTGCTGTGAGGCGACAGTGCCAACCACAACACCACCGTGCCGCCCCACTCCAAACATGTCAGAGACAAAGTTGTGAAGAAAGTTGTGAATTTCTCAAGGTCTGTGTTTTCTGTTTTGTTTACCAGTGATAAGTCTTGTTAATCATGCTTGAGTTTTGTGCATCAGTATTGACTATTAACTTACCCTTGTTCTGTTCAGTAGTGATCCCCCAAGTCCTGTTATTAAAACTTCTTGTTGGATGATTTTAATAAAATTTTTGGTCCTTTTGGTTCAGAGAAAAATTTTACATTTAGCACTTATTGTATATAGGAGTAGGGCAGCATGGTGGTGTGGTTAGCACTGTCACTTCATAGCAAGAAGGTCCTGGGTTCGAGCCCAGTGGCCTTTGTGTGTGGAGTTTGCATGTTCTCCTCATGCCTGCATGGGTTTCCTCCGGGTGTTCTAGTTTCCCCCTCAGTACAAAGACATGCAGGTTAGACTACTTGGTGGCTCTAAATTGACCGTAGGTGTGAATGGTTGTTTGTCTCTATGTGTCAGCCCTGTGATGATCTGGCGACTTGTCCAGGGTGTACCCTGTCTCTTGCCCATAGTCAACTGGGATAGCTGGATTATCGGTTACGGCTAATGGATGTGTGTGTATATAGGACTTAGGGATGTAACTGAATATGAATGCATTATGTGATAGATACTTGATGAATATAACATCTAAATGGATATGAATACAGACAAGAATGGAAGGTGTGAACCCTTTAGAATTTTCTATATTTCTGCATAAATATGACCTAAAACATCATCAGATTTTCACACAAGTCCTAAAAGTAGATAAAGAGAACCCAGTTAAACAAATGAGACAAAAATATTATACTTGGTCATTTATTTATTGAGGAAAATGATCCAATATTACATATCTGTGAGTGGCAAAAGTATGTGAACCTCTAGAATTAGCAGTTAATTTGAAGGTGAAATTAGAGTCGGGTGTTTTCAATCAATGGGATGACAATCAGGTGTGAGTGGGCACCCTGTTTTATTTAAAGAACAGGGATCTATCAAAGTCTGATCTTCACAGCACATGTTTGTGGAAGTGTATCATGGTACGAACAAAGGAGATTTCTGAGGACCTCAGAAAAAGCGTTGTTGATGCTCATCAGGCTGGAAAAGGTTACACAACCATCTCTAAAGAGTTTGGACCAATCCACAATCAGATTGTGTACAAATGGAGGAAATTCAAGACCATTGCTACCCTCCCCAGGAGTGGTCGACCAACAAAGATCACTCCAAGAGCAAGGCGTGTAATAGTCGGCGAGGTCACAAAGGACCCCAGGGTAACTTCTAAGCAACTGAAGGCCTCTTTCACATTGGCTAATGTTAATGTTCATGAGTCCACCATCAGGAGAACACTGAACAATGGTGTGCATGGCAAGGTTGCAAGGAGAAAGCCACTGCTCTCCAAAAATAACATTGCTGCTCGTCTGCAGTTTGCTAAAGATCACATGGACAAGCCAGACGGCTATTGGAAAAAATGTTTTGTGGACAGATGAGACCAAAATAGAACTTTTTGGTTTCAATGAGAAACGCTGTTTAGAGAAAGGAAAACACTGCATTCCCGCATAAGAACCTTATCCCATCCATGAAACATGATGGTGGTAGTTTCATGGTTTGGGACTGTTTTGCTGCATCTGGGCCAGGACGGCTTGCCATCACTAATGGAACAATGAATTCAGAATTATACCAGTGAATTCTAAAGGAAAGTGTCAGGACATCTATCCATGAACTGAATCTCAAAAGAAGGTGGGTCATGCAGCAAGACGATGACCCTAAGCACACAAGTCGTTCTACCAAAGAATGGTTAAAGAAGAATAAAGTTAATGTTTTGGAATGGCCAAGTCAAAGTCCTGACCTTAATCCAATTGAAATGTTGTGGAAGGACCTGAAGCAAGCAGTTCATGTGAGGAAACCCACCAACATCCCAGAGTTGAAGTTGTTCTGTATGGAGGAATGGGCTAAAATTCCTCCAAGTTGGTGTGCAGGACTGATCAACAGTTACCGGAAATGTTTAGTTGCAGTTATTGCTGCACAAGGGGGTCACACCAGATACTGAAAGCAAAGGTTCACATACTTTTGCCACTCACATATATGTAATATTGGATCATTTTCCTCAATAAATAAATGACCAAGTATAATATTTTTGTCTCATTTATTTAACTGGGTTCTCTTTATCTACTTTTAGGACTTATGTGAAAATCTGATGATGTTTTACGTCATATTTATGCAGACATCATGTACCGTTCCAGTTCCCAAAAAGAATCGGCCCAGCGAGCTGAATGACTTCCCACCGGTGGCACTCACTTCACATCTGATGACGATGTTGGAGCGGCTCTTCCTCAGCCTCCTCAGACCTCAGGTACAACAAGCCCAGGACTGTCTGCAGTTTGCGTACCGGGCAGGTGTCTGTGTGGAAGACGGCATCCTCTACCTGCTACACTGAGCCCACTCGCATCTGGATAAGGGAAATGGCACAGTGAGGATCCTCTTCTTGGACTTCTCGAGTGCCTTCAACACCATCCAGCCCCTGTTGCTTCAGGACAAACTGAACAGGATGCGAGTGGACCCCTGCCTGGTCACCTGGATCTCCAGCTACCTCACTGACAGGCTGCAGTACATCAGGCTGAAGGACATCATGTCTGACACCGTGATTAGCAGCACTGGAGCACCCCAGGGCACGCTGCTGGCCCCTCTTCTCTTCACCCTGTACACTGCGGACTTCTGCTACAATTCGGAGCTGTGTCACATTCAGAAGTTTGCCGATGACACAGCCATTGTTGGGTGTAACAGTGACGACAGAGAGGAGGAGTATAGGAGCCTGGTGAGGGGCTTTGCTGTGTGGTGCAACAGGAACCATCTGCAGCTCAACACCTCGAAGACCAAGGAGCTGGTCATTGACTTTGGGAGGTCCAGACCAAGGTCACGACCAGTTCTGATCAAGGCAGTCAAGGTGGAGGCTGTGGATTCCTACAAGTACCTCAGGCTGTGGCTGGACAGCAAGCTGGACTGGACTTGCAACACCAAACGCTTATACAGGAAGGGACAGAGCAGGCTATACTTCCTTAGGAGGCTGCGGTCCTTTAACATCAGCAGGAAACTCCTGTGGATGTTCTATCAGTCTGTGGTCACCAGTGTCCTGTTTTACACCATGGTGTGCTGGGGGGCAGCACATCCAAGAAGGACACATCCAGGCTGGACAAACTGATCAGGCGTGCCGGCTCTGTGGTCGGCATGAAGCTGGACTCTCTGGTGACGGTGGCAGAGAAGAGATCTATGGACAAACTATTGAACATCATGGACGATGCCAGTCACCCTCTGCACACCGTCATCAGCAACCAGAGGAGCCTGTTCAGTGACAGAATGCTCCTTCCCAAGTGCAGGAAAACAGACTTAAAAACTCCTTTGTCCCTCACGCCATCAGACTGTACAACTCCTCTCTGGGGGGGGGGGGGGGGGGGGGGGTAACAGGAGGACAGAGGATGGGAAGGAGCAGTAGCCTAGCCTAACAATAAGCAATACTGGACAATGTGCAATATAATGTGCAATATAAAGTGCAATATCTCTCCTGCTGGGTGGCACGGTGGTGTAGTGGTTAGCGCTGTCACCTCAAAGCAAGAAGGTCCGGGTTCGAGCCCCGTGGCCGGCGAGGGCCTTTCTGTGCGGAGTTTGCATGTTCTCCCCATGTCCGCGTGGGTTTCCTCTGGGTGTTCTGGTTTCCCCCACAGTCCAAAGACATGCAGGTTAGGTTAACTGGTGACTCTAAATTGACCGTAGGTGTGAATGTGAGTGTGAATGGTTGTCTGTGTCTGTGTGTCAGCCCTGTGATGACCTGGCGACTTGTCCAGGGTGTACCCCGCCTTTCGCCCGTAGTCAGCTGGGATAGGCTCCAGCTTGGCTGCAACCCTGTAGAACAGGATAAAGCGGCTACAGATAAGGAGATGAAATGAGATAGTACAATATCAGTAGACATTTTATATTTTGGTTCGAGCAATGACATGTGACCTTTGACCTGGATTTTTATGTGGTTACAATGTCAATTGCCTGTTGACATTTATTGGTAAACTACAACAACAACAACGAATGATTAACAAAATGTGATCTACGAAAATACTTAGGAAGCGGGTAGAAAGAGGAACAAAAAGATTTTCTGACACAGGTTAAACATTACCAGTTAATTTGTTTTCAAGCATTAGAATTACTTCCTCATCTATATAAACACCGACATCAAAATATTTATATAAAATATATTTTGTACTACATATAAGTCTAAGTAAAACAAATTTTAAATAAAAACTATGTTTTGTTAACTTATCACATTTTTTAAAATATAAATTATCATCACGATGTCAATAATTGTGGAACGGTGTCGATAACTGTGGACAAAGGTGCCAATAATTGTGGAACAGTGTCACGTGATCTGATACACTAAGTAATTGGGAATCAACTCATTGTTTTTCCACTGGAAGTTTGAGTAATTATTCATGCACAATTTACATATTGAAAGTCTTTTCTACTTTTGCAATGGCCAAAAGATCGTTAAGGTGTGTCGATAATTGTAGCCGCCGCTCATATATGGCCAAAACACCATTAAGGTGTCGATAATTATAGCCGCCGCTCATACATATGTGTGTGTGTATGTATTACTTAATGCACCTTTTCGCACTGTACTCTATATCTTCTGTGTCCTGCAACATTATTAGCACTATTCATTTCCCCACAGTTTCATAATTGTGCAGTACCTTTTCCTGCTGAAAAAATTAATCCTGACACCTTTCTGTTTTAGCCAGCATTAAATTTTTCAGCATTTTGTGCTCCAGTGGCTCTTCTGTAGGATTGGACCATATGGGCTAGTCTTTATGCCCCATGCAAATCAATGAGCCTTTGACACCCATGACCCTGTTGTCAGTTCACTGGTTGCCCTTCCTTGGACCACTTTTGGTAGATATTAACTACTGCATACCAGGAACACTCCACAAGATGTGACATTTTGGAGATGCTGAAACCCATTCATCTAGCCATCACAATTTGGCCCTTGTCACAGTTGCTCAGATATTTATGCTTGCCCATTTTTCCTGCTTCCAACACATCAGCTTTGAGAACTGACTGTTCTTTTGCTGCTTAATATATCCCACCCCTTGACATGTGCCATTGTAATAACATAATCAATGTAATCCACTTTACCTGTCAGTGTTTTTAATTTTATGGCTGGTTGGTGTATACACCAAATTACACATCAGTTGGTTAATAAATGCCAGGGATTGTGAATCACTAAGGGTAGTATCTCACTGGGCTGCGACAGCCCGCGACTAGTTGGAGACACGATAATTGCGATAAAATATGCGAATTAGCGGCAATTTTCACTTGGAATCACACTGAATTGATATTCGCATATTTTACCGCAATTGTTGTGTCTCCAACTAGTCACAGGCTGTTGCAGCCCAGCTTTCCCTCGGCAGGCAGGGAAGTAGAGGAAGCCTCATGGAAAGTGGCTTGAGAAGGGTTTGTGACGGCTTTGCGACACCAGCGATGCATTTGCGGCTATTTTGAGAGAAATTTTGTCGTACGAATGTTTTGAACATGTTCAAAATTTCAGCAACGAAGGAGCGATACTTTGCGACTCATGCGAGGAAATTGAGAAGCCCCACGAATGTTTCAAGACACTTTTGAAACTCTCTCGCGAATGATGTTCGCAATTTGTCGCAAGCTGTCACAGTCCAGTGAGATACTGGCTTAAGCTCAGAGAGTAAACAAGCACAAAAATAATTTATAATAAAAATAATATGCTACAATACATAGGCAGGGCAGCACAAGGATGTTGTAGGTAGCAATGCTGGTTGACAGCCCCATGGTACTCAGTTCATTTCTGACTGAGCTAAATTGCCCCAGGCTTTGAATGAATATGTAAATGTGTGTAAGCATGGTGCCCTGTGATGGACTGGTGTTCCACTGCAGCCCTGACTAGGATAAAGCAGTTACTGAAGATAAGTGATAATCAAATAAAAGTTAAAGACAATAAAATTTAATTTGAAAGCGTGTGTGTGTGTGTGTGTGTATCTACAATATCAGTTCAAATATATTAAGATAATACATTTTGGCAACATGATTTTGCAATCTTATGAAGGCTTCAGCCATGATCTTAATAAACCCAATTTGAATCTGGGTTTGAGGCCAGATTCCTTGCTTTTGCTATGTTTCTTATTCATGGATGCTTTGATATGCAAATGAGGGGATATGTCACTAGCGTCTCACATTCCCACATGCTCCAACTTATTCTTGAATGTTCTAGATCTAGCAGCAGTGACCAGAGCTACAGCTTCACACAGTGCTTGTATTTTATGATTAACTGAGTGATGATTTCCTCTTCAATGACTTCTCTGCCTGTAACCCAAGTAATTAATTGACTTTGCAGTGGTTTTCAGCTGGTAATGACAGAGATGGAGCTGTGAGCCATGAATTCTTAGAAACAGAGTTGCCCCAATTCAGTAAGGGTCTATACTTGGCTCTCCTTCTGCAAGAGCTTAGTGCTTGTTCTCCAATAAATGACAAAGATGTATCACTTCCCTGTGTTTAATTAGATCTCCTTTCTTTTTCATTAGAACAGCTATGGAGAATAAATGGTAACTGGAAAGGATGGAAACAGAATTAGCCACTGCGAGCACTTTGTCATACTCAGGTTAAGATTCATCTTCATGGGTTTTTCTCTATGGTACTAGTTTGCCTTGTTATTCCATTAGCTTACAGTATAACAGAGAAATTGTGCAAGCTCATAATATTCTCTGCTGATTCCCATATTGGTTGTGTTCAGACTATCCCAAAGCTTCTAGGTGTGGTTTATTTTAATAAACATATTGTGCAGAATAAGTATTATGTATAAAGATTTTTTTAATGTTGGCTCTTGACATCTCTTCATAGTTTCCTGTCTCACATTAAAGGCAATGTGGTGTTTTAAAGCTAAGGAAACACAAAATGAGGACAGAGCAAAACTGGAAAATGATAATCACTGTAGGGTGGCCAGGGGTGGGGGATGGTTTGCGTTTGGGAAACCAATTAATCAGTAAATTCCAGTGAACCTCACGGTGTCATTCTTGACTAGCGTTCAGTCCAATCTAACTAAGCCTTTTTTCCTTTTGAATTTAATAAATATTTAGTAACTGTAAATACATAATTATTCACAGGAAGAGAAGATACCTCCATGTGGAGACAGTTCCTGACTGTTTAATACATCTGATTACAGAGCCCAGAACGGTCACAGAGACATCTTATTCCATCTGCTTTACTGGTAGCTATCAAGATGTAAAGTCTTTTTTTTTTTTCTTAAATAAATTACATCAGCCTCAAGGGAAAAGGGAATTTACTGAGAGCCATGTAGAAAAATGAAACCAAGATAAATTATGTCAGATTATTTTCCACCTTTAGTGTTATATAGGAACCAATAAAATTTAAGTGGAAAACAAGTGAAATTGTTTGGGTGGCACAGTTGTGCAGTGATTAGCACTGTCACCTCACAGGAAGAAGGTTCTGGGTTTGAACCTCATGGCTGACAGGAACCTTTCTGTGGGGAGTTTGCATGTTCTCCCCTTGTCTGCGTAGGTATACTCTGGGTGCTGTAGTTTCCTCCCACAGTTCAAAGACATGCAGATTAGGTAAAAATACCCAGCCACTGGGGTTGCACAAGCCAGTGTATACTTGGTGCCAGTCCCAAGCCTGGATAGATTGGGGAGGGTTTCATCAGGAAGGGTATCCTGTGTAAAAAAAAAAAAATCTATGCCAAATCAAATATGCGTCAACTTTTGAGTGATCTGGGTGCTTGTAATACAGCATTCAGATTTCTAATATGATTTAGATATGGACTCTGACTTGGTTTTTGCTTTGGGTTGTTATTGTGTTGGAAGGTGAATTATTATTATTATTATTATTATTATTATTATTATTTTTTGTCTTTAGCTGTCTTACAGAAGCCTGCATTTTTTTTGTGCCAAAATAAATTGGTATTTGGAGCCATTCATGATTCCCTCTATCTTGACTAGCGCCCCAGTCCAATAGAACCAGGAGAAACCTGAAGAAAACCAGGCCCATTGCACAATGCCACTACCCTGACCATGTTTCATTGTGGGTATAGTGTTCCTTGGATGTCTTGTGTTTGTGTCAAAAATATCTTTTAGAATTATGATTGTGGGTGGCACGGTGGTGTAGTGGTTAGCGCTGTCGCCTCACAGCAAGAAGGTCCTGGGTTCGAGCCCCGGGGCCGGTGAGGGCCTTTCTGCGTGGAGTTTGCATGTTCTCCCCGTGTCCGCGTGGGTTTCCTCTGGGTGCTCTGGTTTCCCCCACAGTCCAAAGACATGCAGGTTAGGTTAACTGGTGACTCTAAATTGACCGTAGGTGTGAGTGTGAATGGTTGTCTATGTGTCAGCCCTGTGATGACCTGGCGACTTGTCCAGGGTGTACCCCGCCTTTCGCCCGTAGTCAGCTGGGATAATGAGATAATGAGATGAGATGAGAATTATGATTGCAAAATTCTAGTCGTGTCTCATCAGACCATAACAGAATTTGCCAAATGATTTGGGCGATATTATTTAAATGCCATTTAAGTTAATATTAAATAAATAAATAAATAAACACATAAATATACCTATGAAATAAATACAACCCCGATTCCAAAAAAGTTGGGACCAAGTACAAGTTGTAAATAAAAATGGAATGCAATGATGTGGAAGTTTCAAAATTCCATATTTTATTCAGGATAGAACATAGATGACATATCAAATGTTTAAACTGAGAAAATGTATCATTTAAAGAGAAAAATTAGGTGATTTTAAATTTCATGACAACAACACCTCAAAAAAGTTGGGACAAGGCCATGTTTACCACTGTGAGACATCCCCTTTTCTCTTTACAACAGTCTGTAAACGTCTGAGGACTGAGGAGACAAGTTGCTCAAGTTTAGGGGTAGGAATGTTAACCCATTCTTGTCTAATGTAGGATTCTAGTTGCTCAACTGTCTTAGGTCTTTTTTGTCGTATCTTCCGTTTTATGATGCGTCAAATGTTTTCTATGGGTGAAAGATCTGGACTGCAGGCTGGCCAGTTCAGTACCCGGGCCCTTCTTCTACGCAGCCATGATGCTGTAATTGATGCAGTATGTGGTTTGGCATTGTCATGTTGGAAAATGCAAGGTCTTCCCTGAAAGAGACATCGTCTGGATGGGAGCATATGTTGCTCTAGAACCTGGATCTACCTTTCAGCATTGATGGTGTCTTTCCAGATGTGTAAGCTGCCCATGCCACATGCACTAATGCAACCCCATACCATCAGAGATGCAGGCTTCTGAACTGAGTGCTGACAACAACTTGGGTCGTCCTTCTCCTCTTTAGTCCGAATGACACGGCGTCCCTGATTTCCATAAAGAACTTCAAATTTTGATTCGTCTGACCACAGAACAGTTTTCCACTTTGCCACAGTCCATTTTAAATGAGCCTTGGCCCAGAGAAGACGTCTGCGCTTCTGGATCATGTTTAGATACGGCTTCTTCTTTGAACTATAGAGTTTTAGCTGGCAACGGTGGATGGCATGGTGAATTGTGTTCACAGATAATGTTCTCTGGAAATATTCCTGAGCCCATTTTGTGATTTCCAATACAGAAGCATGCCTGTATGTGATGCAGTGCCGTCTAAGGGCCCGAAAATCACGGGCACCCAGTATGGTTTCCTGGCCTTGACCCTTACGCACAGAGATTCTTCCAGATTCTCTGAATCTTTTGATGATATTATGCACTGTAGATGATGATATGTTCAACCTATTGGCAATTTTACACTGTTGAACTCCTTTCTGATATTGCTCCACTATTTGTCGGCGCAGAATTAGGGGGATTGGTGATCCTCTTCCCATCTTTACTTCTGAGAGCAGCTGCCACTCCAAGATGCACTTTTTATACCCGGTCATGCTAATGACCTAGTGCCAATTGACCTAATGAGTTGCAATTTGGTCCTCCAGCTGTTCCTTTTTTGTACCTTTAACTTTTCCAGCCTCTTATTGCCCCTGTCCCAACTTTTTTGAGATACAATATGTTGCTGTCATGAAATATCAAATGAGCCAATATTTGACATGAAATTTCAAAATGTCTCACTTTCGACATTTGATATGTTGTCTATGTTCTATTGTGAATACAATATCAGTTTTTGAGATTTGTAAATTATTGCATTCCGTTTTTATTTACAATTTGTACTTTGTCCCAACTTTTTTGGAATCGGGGTTGTATTATTTCATCAAATTTTGCCAACCACGCCAACAATATAGTGCCATCTGTACTGAATAATCACAAAGGTTAAACAAATTTTTGCAGGCAATCAGCTTGCTAGCTACATTAACCTGGAGAACACTGACTTTGGATTATTATTTGGATTGTTGAACTATATGTGACCCTCCATTACAAAACCAGTGACATGGATCAAATTTTCAAAATCAAGTTATTGTTTTCAATGAAGGCCATTAAGAAATGTGACCAATATATCACTGAGATATGGGCATTTGAAGTCATCAGATATTAATTTTTATAAAAAGTCAGAAATGGAGAAGGGCGGCACGGTGGTGTAGTGGTTAGCGCTGTCGCCTCACAGCAAGAAGGTCCTGGGTTCGAGCCCCGGGGCCGGCAAGGGCCTTTCTGTGTGGAGTTTGCATGTTCTCCCTGTGTCCGTGTGGGTTTCCTCCGGGTGCTCCGGTTTCCCCCACAGTCCAAAGACATGCAGGTTAGGTTAACTGGTGACTCTAAATTGACCGTAGGTATGAATGTGAGTGTGAATGGTTGTCTGTGTCTATGTGTCAGCCCTGCGATGACCTGGCGACTTGTCCAGCGTATACTCCGCCTTTCGCCCGTAGTCAGCTGGGATAGGCTCCAGCTTGCCTGCGACCCTGTAGAAGGATAAAGCGGCTAGAGATAATGAGATGAGATGAGAAATGGAGAAATATTCTTGTAAAGTTTACTATATAAATTCCTTTCACTGTACCTTTTTAAGAACGTCATGAACGTATTTACAAAATGTAGATGTTTGTTTTACAGGATTTTTCCCCTTGTATCCTCCATGTATTCCAACAGGAATTCTAAAGTTCCTGGAAATTGTTGTCTATAGTTCATGAAAAACAACAAAAGACCCTCCTGCTTCAACCCCTCTGCTATGACCACGGCCACACCCATGACTTCTGCAGCAACATGCATTTCCTCACCCACATCCATTACCTTGACTCTGTCCTTCTTGTCCTTTATCTGCCGGCACTTGAATTTCTTCATCCTCCAATCCATCTGGAGGCAGTACATCTGGTGTAGGGCACATTACAGTGGTGCTTGAAAGTTTGTGAACCCTTTAGAATTTTCTATATTTCTGCATAAATATGACCTAAAACATCATCAGATTTTCACACAAGTCCTAAAAGTAGACAAAGAGAACCCAGTTAAACACATGAGACAAAAATATTATACTTGGTCATTTATTTATTAAGGAAAATGATCCAATATTCCATATCTGTGAGTGGCAAAAGTATGTGAACCTTTGCTTTCAGTATCTGGTGTGACCCCCTTGTGCAGCAATAACTGCAACTAAACGTTTGCGGTAACTGTTGATCAGTCCTGCACACCGGCTTGGAGGAATTTTAGCCCATTCCTCCATACAGAAGAGCTTCAACTCCGGGATGTTGGTGGGTTTCCTCACATGAACTGCTCGCTTCAGGTCCTTCCACAACATTTCCATTGGATTAAGGTCAGGACTTTGACTTGGCCATTCCAAAACATTAACTTTATTCTTCTTTAACCATTCTTTGGTAGAACGACTTGTGTGCTTAGGGTCGTTGTCTTGCTGCATGACCCACCTTCTCTTGACATTCAGTTCATGGACAGATGTCCTGACATTTTCCTTTAGAATTCGCTGGTATAATTCAGAATTCATTGTTCCATCAATGATGGCAAGCCGTCCTGGCCCAGATGCAGCAAAACAGGCCCAAACCATGATACTACCACCACCATGTTTCACAGATGGGATAAGGTTCTTATGCTGGAATGCAGTGTTCTCCTTTCTCCAAACATAACGCTTCTCATTTAAACCAAAAAGTTCTATTTTGGTCTCATCCGTCCACAAAACATTTTTCCAATAGGCTTCTGGCTTGTCCACATGATCTTTAGCAAACTGCAGACGAGCAGCAATGTTCTTTTTGGAGAGCAGTGGCTTTCTCCTTGCAACCCTGCCATGCACACCATTGTTGTTCAGTGTTCTCCTGATGGTGGACTCATGAACATTAACATTAGCCAATGTGAGAGAGGCCTTCAGTTGCTTAGAAGTTACCCTGGGTTCCTTTGTGACCTCACCGACTATTACACACCTTGCTCTTGGAGTGATCTTTGTTGGTCAACCACTCCTGGGGAGGGTAACAGTGGTCTTGAATTTCCTCCATTTGTACACAATCTGTCTGACTGTGGATTGGTGGAGTCCAAACTCTTTAGAGATGGTTTTGTAACCTTTTCCAGCCTGATGAGCATCAACAACGCTTTTTCTGAGGTCCTCAGAAATCTCCTTCGTTCATGCCATGATACACTTCCGCAAACGTATGTTGTGAAGATCAGACTTTGATAGATCCTTGTTCTTTCAATAAAACCGGGTGCCCACTCACACCTGATTGTCATCCCATTGATTGAAAACACCTGACTCTAATTTCACCTTGAAATTAACTGCTAATCCTAGAGGTTCACATACTTTTGCCACTCACAGATATGTAATTGTAGCGTGAATAGCGTGTGGGTGGAGCACAGAGGACGGCAGGACAGAGATCAAGGTTTACAGAAGGCTTTATTGCCGAACTTTTCAGACTCGCAATGTAAACCGACAGTCAGAGACACGCACGCACACACACTGTCGTCTCTGCTCGGGAAGCAGCTCCCTTCCGCTCTCCCTTTCCCTCCTTAAGTAGGGCGCGGTTTACTGGGGAAAACACACACAAAACACAGGTTAATTACCCTCAGGTGTCGCGATTCTGCCACTTACCTTCCCCGACTCCGCCCTCCTGTCACAGAGCGGCACTTGACCACGCCCCCGCTGCCACATACCCCCACCGCCCGACTCAGGCCGGGCGCCCGTCCGGCCCGCAGCCGACTCTCCCCCCCCTTGATGGGAGAGGAAGTCCGCCATGACCATCTGCGCCCCCGGCCTGTGGACCACCTTGAAGTTGAAGGTGTTGGAGTGCCAGATACCAACGGGTGATCCGCGCGTTGGCATCCTTCATGCGGTGGAGCCACTGGAGGGGGGCGTGGTCCGAACAGAGGGTGAAAGAGCGCCCCAGCAGGTAGTAACGGAGGGCGAGGACCGCTCACTTGATCGCCAGGCACTCTTTCTCAATGGTGCTGTAGCGCCCCTCATGCACTGACAGCTTTCGGCTGATGTATAGGACGGGGCGATCCTCTCCCTCCACCTGCTGGGACAAAACAGCTACCAGCCCTCTGTCCGACGCATCCGTCTGCAACAAAAAAGGGAGAGAGAAGTCAGGGGAGTGCAAAAGTGGCCCCCCACACAGTGCAGCCTTTACCTCAGAGAAAGCCCGCTGGCACTGCTCCGTCCACTGGACCGGATCTGGCGCCCCCTTTTTAGTGAGGTCAGTCAGCGGGCTGGTGACGTCCGAATAATTAGGTATAAACCTACTATAATAGCCAGCCAGCCCCAGGAACTGTCTCACCCCCTTTTTGGTCTTGGGCCTCGGGCAGGCCGCAATCGCTGCTGTCTTATTAATTTGGGGACGCACCTGCCCGTTACCCAAGTGGAAGCCCAGATACCGTACTTCCACCTGCCCAATCGCACACTTCTTCGGGTTGGCAGTGAGCCCCGCCCGCCTCAGCGACCTAAGGACGGCCCTCAGGTGTTGCAGGTGCCGCTGCCAGTCATTACTATAAATAATGATGTCGTCTAGGTAAGCGGCCGCGTAGGTGGCGTGGGGCCGGAGGACCCGGTCCATCAGCCGCTGAAACGTAGCGGTCGCCCCAAACAGCCCAAACGGAAGTGTGACGAACTGGTGTAAGCCAAACGGTGTGGAAAAGGCCGTTTTTTCCCGGGATAATGGAGTCAAGGGGATCTGCCAATATCCCTTCGTCAAATCCAGTGTCGAGTAAAAGCGAGCCATGCCTAGTCGATCGAGCAGCTCATCAATACAAGGCATTGGGTACGCATCGAATTTAGACATCGCGTTGACTTTTCTATAGTCCACACAGAACTGGACCGAGCCGTCGGCCTTAGGAACCAAGACCACCGGGCTGCTCCAGTCACTGTGGGACTCCTCGACGATGCCCATTTCGAGCATGGCCTGAAGTTCTTCCCGAACCACCTTTTTTTTGTGTTCGGGTAATCTATAAGGACGGCTGCGCACTACCACCCCTGGGGGCATCTCTATGTGGTGTTCTATGAGGTTAGTGCGACCGGGCAGGGGCGAGAACACATCCGAAAACTCGGCCTGCCACTGGGCAACCTCCGTGAGTTGGGTCGGGGAGAGGTGGTCTCCACAGGGGACCGGAGAGATACGAGATGCCAATGTCCCTTTTTGGACCTCCGGCCCCAGCTCCGCCTTCTCCGGAACTACCGACACCAACGCCATGGGGACCTCCTCGTTCCAGAGTTTTAGCAGATTGAGGTGGTAGATCTGTAGCGCCCCCTCCCTGTCCGTTCGCCTAACCTCATAGTCGACGTCCCCGACTCGCCGTGTGACCTCAAAGGGTCCTTGCCACTTGGCGATTAATTTGGAGCTCGATGTGGGCAACAGAACGAGTACCTTATCTCCTGGAGTGAACTCTCTAAGGCGCGTGCCCTTGTTGTACAGGCGGGTTTGCCGTTCCTGGGCCTGCCGCAAATTCTCCTGAGTTAGGTGGGTGAGCGTGTGGAGTTTTGCGCGCAGATCCATAACGTACTGAATCTCGTTTTTGCTCTGTGAAGGTCCCTCCTCCCAATTTTCCCGCAGTACATCTAAGATGCCGCGCGGCTTACGCCCATATAATAATTCAAATGGGGAGAACCCCGTGGAGGCTTGGGGGACCTCTCGCACTGCAAACAACAAGGGTTCGAGCCACTTATCCCAGTTACGTGCGTCCTCACTTACGAATTTTTTGATAATATTCTTGAGGGTGCGATTGAACCGTTCAACTAAACCGTCCATCTGTGGGTGATAAACGCTGGTGCGGATCGGCTTAATACCCAGTAGCCCATACAGTTCGCTCAGTGTTCGTGACATAAACGAGGTGCCCTGGTCAGTCAGAATCTCTTTCGGGATTCCAACCCGGGAGATGACGTGGAAGAGGGCCTCTGCAATACTGCGTGCTGAGATATTGCGAAGAGGCACCGCTTCCGGGTATAGCGTTGCATAGTCCACCAGAACCAATATAAAGCGGTACCCTCGTGTTGACCGGTCTAATGGCCCGACGAGATCCATCCCAATTCTTTCGAACGGGGTCTCGATTAATGGTAGGGGCCGCAAGGGCACTTTTGGAATGGCCGCTGGATTTACTAACTGGCATTCGCGGCACGCCGTACACCACTTACGGATGTCGCCGCGAATCCCCGGCCAATAGAATCGGGCCATTATCCGGGCGAGTGTCTTATCCTGCCCGAGGTGTCCAGCCATGGGATTAAAGTGAGCCGCCTGGAATACCAATTCCCGGCGGCTCTTTGGAATTAACAACTGGGTGACCCGCTCTTTCGTCTGAGTGTCCTGCATCACTCGGTATAACCTATCCTTCAAAATAGAAAAATAGGGGAAGGACGGGGTAGCGTTCGGCTGGAGCGTTTGACCATCGATTACTCTCACTTGGTCAAACGCGTGTCGCAGAGTCTCGTCTCGCAATTGTTCCAGTGGGAAATCCACGAGGGATTCCCCAATAGAAAGAGGAGGGGCCGGGGGCTCCTCACTCTGTCGCGGAGATGACGTAGACGGCTCTGCGACCGCAGCTCCAGCCAAAGCGACACCGGGACCCTCCCCTATCAACCGGCAGGACCCACTCTTTACTAGGCGTGCCATCAAACCCCGAAATCCCGGCCAATCAGTCCCCAAGATCAAAGAGTGGGTAAGGCGAGGATTAACTGCCGCCTTCACTATTGATTTTTCCCCTCTGAAATGTATGTGGACCGACACCAACGGGTAGCTGTGAATATCCCCGTGCACACACAACACCTTCACCCCTTGTGCTCCCCCCAATGCCTCGTCTTGCACCAGGCTTTGGCGGATCGAGGTCTGATTGCAGCCTGAATCCACCAACTCCTGATATGTAGCCCCTTGTACACTTACCGGTATGCGATACGCTCCGGCCCGATCGAGGGCAGCCTCTGGCGTGTCGGGGATCCGCACCACCGCCCCCACCTCCATCGCTGCACACTGTTGCTGCAGGTGGCCCGGTTCCCCGCAGCGCCAGCAAACCGGCCCGGGCCTTCCCTCTGCAGCTGTGTTCTGAGGCTCACTCACCTGAGGGGGGGGAGAGACAGACACAGAAGGGAGAAACGGGAGGGCACCATGGGTGCAGCGGGCCAGCTGGGGTGGAGCCGGCCCCTGCCTCCGTGGTGGGGGAATGGGGCGAGGACGGGACACGGGAGGAGGGGGGGAGAAAGAGAGAGAGGAGAGGAGAGGAGAGAGAAGACGATGTCTTTGGTTGTCCTGCCGCCGGAACAGCCGCCAGATGATCCTCCGCCAGTCCTACGGCCTGATCCAGCGACGCCAGGTGGTGGCACTGGACCCACTCCGTGGTTCCGGCTGGTAAGTGGGCGATGAACTGTTCCAGCGCCACCTGGTCGATGATTCCCTCGGCGTCGCGATCTTCGGCCCTCAGCCACCGCCAGCAGGTGTCCCGGAGCTGCTGGCCAAACGCGAACGGGCTGCCGACTTCCTCCATCCGCAGCACGCGGAAGCGCTGGCACTGCTGCTCCAGCGTGCGCCCCACGCGCTGGAGGACAGCCCGGCGAAGGTCGGCGTAGGCCAGCCGGCGATCGGCGGGGAGCTGTAGTGCGGCCAGCTGCGCCTCTCCCGTCAGGAGGGGGAGGAGGCGCACCGCGCGCTGCTCCATCGGCCACCCCGAGGCTTCGGCGACCTGCTCGAACAACGTGATGAAAGCCTTGGGGTCGTCCTGCGGGCCCATCTTAGTTAAAGTGAGGGGAGACGGGCCCGCGGCCGGGGCGCTGGTGGACCCCGCCGACGCGAGGAGACGCCGGAACGCCTCTCGATCTTCCTGCTGAGCCAGCACCAGGGCTTTCGAAGCGGCGCTCCTGCTCTTTCCGGAGCGTGACGAGTGCCTGGTGCTGGCTCTGCTGAGCCGTGGCGAGGGCGTGGACCAAGTCCGCGAACGGGGAGGATTCCATGGGGCTGCAGGACTGATGCTCCACCTTCCCGGGTTTCGGCACCACTGTAGCGTGAATAGCGTGTGGGTGGAGCACAGAGGACGGCAGGACAGAGATCAAGGTTTACAGAAGGCTTTATTGCCGAACTTTTCAGACTCGCAATGTAAACCGACAGTCAGAGACACGCACGCACACACACTGTCGTCTCTGCTCGGGAAGCAGCTCCCTTCCGTTCTCCCTTTCCCTCCTTAAGTAGGGCGCGGTTTACTGGGGAAAACACACACAAAACACAGGTTAATTACCCTCAGGTGTCGCGACTCCGCCCTCCTGTCACAGAGCGGCGCTTGACCACGCCCCCGCTGCCACAGTAATATTGGATCATTTTCTTCAATAAATAAATGACCAAGTACAATATTTTTGTCTCATTTGTTTAACTGGGTTCTCTTTATCTACTTTTAGGACTTCTGTGAAAATCTGATGATGTTTTAGGTCATATTTATGCAGAAATATAGAAAATTCTAAAGGGTTCACAAACTTTCAAGCACCACTGTATGTCCTTGTAGGGCTCAAGAACAAAGGCTCAGATGTGTTTGTAGAGATACTGTGGCCTAGCTAGTGGAAGTCCAGGTAAGGGAATTGTGACTGGAAGACCACCTGGGTCATTTCTTTGGGTACAAATAAGGTGATAGCACAGTGTTCCATCAGGCCGAATCTGGCATGTACAACTGGAAAAAAGCAGAGTTCATTGAGCTGCAGGTAACCAATACAACAACAGATATTACATTAAATTTAGTCTAGTCTGTCATGTGCATCCACTGTAGGCACTCAGCATCACACCCCATGCTTGTCAATTTAAAAATAAAAGGGCATGAGAAAGAAAGGCCTATCTGTGTCTGTGCACATTAATTACATGCCAGTTACTTGTCAGTCTTGGAAATGAATGTGACTGAAACTTCTCATCCTGGTTTATTGTTTGCTTACTTTTTATCCACCTTCAGTGCTTGTCCACACAGTGCATATAAACAATTATTTAATTTTAGGCTTTTGTAAGACTTTGGGGGAAGTACAGTAGTGTAGTGGTTGGCACTGTTGCCTCACAGCAAGAAGGTTCTGGGTTTGAGCCCAGTGGCAGATGAGGGCCTTTCTGTGCGGAGTTTGCATGTTCTCCCCGTGTCTGCGTGGCTTTCCTCCGGGTGCTGTGGTTTCCCCCACAGTCCAAAGACATGCAGGTTAGGCTAATTGGTGGCTCTTAACTGACCATGGGTGTGAATGTGAGTGTGAATGGTTGTTTTTTTCTATGTATCGGCCCTGTGATGATCTGGTGACTTGTCCAGGGTGTACCCTGCCTCTCGCCCATAATAAGCTGGGATAGGCTCCAGCTTGTCTGTGACCTTGCACAGGATTAGCAGTTATGGATAATGGCTGGTTGGATATAAGACTTTGAAATGTATACTCAGTTTATAGTTTATAGTGATTCCTATCCTGTTTATGATGCCTTTCCCAAAAGCAACTTCCACAACATAGTACGCAAAAATCATAGTAACTGCCCACAAGATATAAAAATGTGACGACCTTTGAAGCTTTTTCTCACTCAACTTGGTCAACATTGCTGGCATCAGAGGCTTAACAGGCAGCACTTTCCAGGATGAACTCGAAATCAGCCTTTTTTGGGTCACAGTCATCCTCAAATTCATCTTCGTTGTTATTGATATCGGTTATAATATCCTCTTCCCAGGGTTGTCCAAAGAAATCGTCGACTAAATCTCTCAACTTTATCATTGCAATTTAAGTTTAAGAGCTTTGTGATTTCTCCCACCATGGTTCATATAGGAAGTATGCTATACATTATCTATAAGAAGGCTTCTGATTGGCTGCACTGCTTCTTTGTATGCTCAATTCACAACATGCACCCAGTCAGAAACCGTCTTCTAGATCATGCATAACAACATGAAGATTTTGTTGACATAAATATTAGTTTGTTTTATACCACTTTATTGGCTTCTCTTTTAAAGTACATCAAAATGAATACTGAATCAAGTGAGTGGGAAATCTCCACTGTATTTTGATACCAGACATGAAGGGTTTTCCTCAGAAATACACAATCAGTTGTACAAAGTCAGAAGGGTGGTTTTTTTGGCTCTCTTTTATGAATTTCTACCATGATTTGAATGGAGCTTCTCAATAAAAGCATGTTTTAGAGGTGATAAGGTATGAATTAATGCAAAATTCTTTCAAAACATGAAAGTGTATACATTATACTCTGATATTTTGCAAAAATGTAAAATGACTATTTTAGTTGATACATTTCCCCATTTATCTTAAAATCGTGACTTGTGACTGGTTTTGTAGGGCCACGTATTTGACTCATTTATATATTGATATTCATATTGAGTTTTATAGGGCGGCATGGTGGTGTAGTGGTTGGCGCTGTCGCCTCACAGCAAGAAGGTCCAGGTTCAAGCCCCGTGGCCGGCGAGGGCCTTTCTGTGCGGAGTTTGCATGTTCTCCCCGTGTCCGCGTGGGTTTCCTCCGGGTGCTCTGGTTTCCCCCACAGTCCAAAGACATGCAGGTTAGGTTAACTGGTGACTCTAAATTGACCGTAGGTATGAATGTGAGTATGAATGGTTGTCTTTGTCTATGTGTCAGCCCTGTGATGACCTGGCGACTTGTCCAGGGTGTACCCCGCCTTTCGCCCGTAGTCAGCTGGGATAGGCTCCAGCTTGCCTGCGACCCTGTAGAAGGATAAAGCGGCTAGAGATAATGAGATGAGATGAGATTATTATTAGTAGTAGTAGTATTTTGTGAGAAAGGGCTTCTGTCCAGCCACATACCTTATTGCCCATTCATGTAAAGAATATGACAAACTGTTATTATATGTAGGGGAGTTTACAGTACTTGTCAGTATTCCTTTAATGTTGCTGTATGTCTCTTTATAGCCTCTCTGATACATTTTTGTCTTGTACTTGTCAATTTTGGAGGGACATCCTGTTCTTGGTAATGTGTTTGGCACTGTGGTGCCCCATTTTCTCCACTTGATTGCTGATGACAGCCTTCATGGTGTTCCATGGTACATCTAGTGTTTTGGAAATTCTTTTGTACCTATCAGTTAATCAATACCTTTCAACAGTGAGTCCCATACATGCTTTGTAAGCTTTTTGAACACCCTGGCTTCAACAGTCAGATGAAACCAAGAAGATGTCAAGAAAATTCTACAGAAACAGCTGATCTTTATTTGGGGTTAATCATAATCAGTTCACCAATGACAGGTGTATGATAATCACTTTTGAACATGAGTTTGAATGTGATTGTTTTATTCTGAGTGCTCCATCATTAAAGAGTGTGCACACTTAGGCAACCAGGAGATTGTGAGCTTTTTCTTTTTCGTTTTCACTTTAATTTTGTTGGCTGCAATATCACATTCAAGGTGGAAAAAAGATCTGACATGATTTATCTTGGTTTAATTTTTTTACATCACAAAAAAAACACCTGCATTTTTTTTTACACAGGGTTGTGTCAACTTTTATGTCGACTTTTTATAAATGATCTTTCTATGGTGTTATGCCTATCAGTTACTGAATTGACAGATACAAATTAATTTAAAATCAACATGTATAAAATATAATTTGAATGTGAAAGGAGGATGAATACTTTCATCTCCATGGCTGGATATCAAAGTCTGGTAGCATCCAGAAGCCAGGATTTTTTTCCATGCTGATTGACTCAGTCACACATTACCAATGGTACTCTGTATATAAAAAAATCTCTAAAAACCAAGATCTTTCTGTTTCCAGTGATCTTAGAGCTATTTGAGAACAAACAAGTTTTCAAAGCCTCCTCTGTCTGTCCTCATTAACTTGAGAGGCTGATTACATTGGTTATCCCTTTGCCAATTACTCTAGCTTTTCTTAGTAGCCTCCTGTGGAGCCTCTCATTCAAATGCTCCAAAGAACCTGGATCCTCTGCTAGTAATCCACAGGGAGTATCAACTCTGAATTATTATTGGTGAAGGTTTAAAAAAGATGTCAATAATAGATGGGCATGTACAAAAGAGAATTTCAAGTTTATTAAAACATTACTGAATGAGAAGTGCCTGAATTCAAAAGTTTTGTACATTCAAGAGAAACAAAAGAAACAGAGATCGTCTAAAACTATCAATACAATTCAATACAATTCAAATAAAAGTATGCATAGCGCATTATTAAATGTAAATAAGTAAATATCAAGAAAAAATTATATATTTTAAACCCCTTTATAAAAAGGACAAGTGATGTTTTTGGTGTGACTCAGTGATTGCAAAAATTGCCTATTGTTTCATAATGAGTAGGAGCAGTTCAACTAAGGTATGGAAAGGATGTCTTGTGGCCTGTATAACCCTGTCAAATAAATTGTTTGGTAACTTCTACTGTTCTCTCCTTTAAAGTGAAATGCAGTATAGCATGTATTTGCCTAACAACTTCTTTGAATACATTCATTGTTTGCCTAACACCTTCTTTGAATACATTTCACAACATGTTTTGGTAGCCCTGCCTAAACAAAGGAAGTATACTTCAGAACAGGCCACATGAAGGTGAAGTACATATGAAGCACCACATGTGATGGGGGTCTGCAAGCTTAAAAATTATTTGTATCTCTTAGAACCTTCTTTGTAATCTAAATTATCCAGTGCTAGGTCTTGGCTGTTCTTGACACCTAGGCATTTTAAGATTCCACCTTCTCCACACCTAAAGCTGATCAAAGTATCTTTTGCTTTGAAAGCAAACAAAAGTAGGCAAATTAGAAGAAAGAAAGACAGAAACAGCCAGTGAGAAAGGAATCAAGGGAAGAAATGAAGGAAGTGGGAAAGGAATGCCAGCCAGACAAAATAGATAGCTAAGAAAGTAGGTAAGTATGTGAGTAAATAGGTATATAGAGAGCAAGAACATAAAAATTTTACATTAGAGAGAAACATAACACATTAGAAATTGCTCAATTGCTTATGAAGTGCCAATAAAAGACACCTGAAGCTGATTTCTGCCTGGGTGGTTGCTTTGCTGCTAAGCAACTAATACATCATTTCTCACATGACATAATTTTCAGACTGCACAATTGGGATGAGAGCCCTGTGATAACTTAGTGACTTGTCCAGAGTGTACCCCGCCTCTCGCCCATAGTCAGCTGGGATAGGCTCCAGCTTGCCTGCGACCCTGTACAGGATAAGTGGCTACAGATAATGGATGAATTGGGATGAGTTGGACATACCCTGATATTTTTCAAAATATCATTCATGAACTTTGCTGCCTCTGAGAAATGAGAGGGTTAGAAAAGTAAATTAAACAACAGAACGTGGTTAAAGGATTTGCTGAAGATATATGGAGTAAATGCCTGATGAATGGTATTAATATGGTATAGAGGTTGATGCTTTGCTTAATCACTTGAACTTACTTGAATTTAGAGTAACTTAGGATAATATGACATTTATATAATCATTTGGATCACTTCAGTTTAGAGTTTTTTTTCTTTTTACTGTTGCATGGGAAAAGCACAGAAAACATCCTGAGAGCATGTTCTCACAAGTTACTATTTCCTGTATTATGACTATCATGGGGCGGCACGGTGGTGTAGTGGTTAGCGCTGTCGCCTCACAGCAAGAAGGTCTGGGTTCGAGCCCCATGGCCGGCGAGGGCCTTTCTGTGTGGAGTTTGCATGTTCTTCCCATGTCCGCGTGGGTTTCCTCTGGGTGCTCCGGTTTCCCCCACAGTCCAAAGACATGCAGGTTAGGTTAACTGTTGACTCTAAATTGACTGTGAGTGTGAATGGTTGTTTGTCTGTATGTCTCTTTGGACTGTGGGGGAAACCAGAGCACCCAGAGGAAACCCACGCAGACACAGGGAGGACATGCAAACTCCACACAGAAAGGCCCCCATCAGCCACTGGGCTTGAATCCAGGACCTTCTTGCTGTGAGGCAACAGTGCTAACCACTACACCACCATGGTGAAGATCATTTTAATTTAATTTATTAAACCAGACGTGAAACATGCTGCTTCTGCACATTGCAGTGCAAGGTCTGTTGACTGGTGTAGCTTTTGAAACTAGTAAAGTGCAAACCACAATATTTTGCTGCTTTCTGAGAACACCACGTGGAAGTTCCACTCCGTCATTCCTACATGTTTTTCTGGTGCTTGTGCTAGATCTTTCTAACATGAGCACTTTGTGAGTTGTTTACTTTGTGGAGAAGACACTGCTTGTCAGTCAGTATGTGAACAATGCACACACCCATGCAGTCCTGATTAGGCAGAAAATGGGGTTTTGTAGCTTTTAGTTATAATGAAATTGTACTAAAGGATATATGTTTCTTGATTCTCCCATTAGTAAATACGTATTTAATGATAGATCTTTAGTATTAAAAAGGTTTTTTTTTTCACATTTGAAATTGCCAGAGGCTTTAACACTCATTTTCTCGACTGTGTGAGTGTGCAGACAGAGCCTCAGGCTATTGCAGTTCCAAACCAAATCTATTTAACCACTGTCTGATATCATGAACACAACTGTATAAACATCAGATTCTCTGATAAACCAAAGTGCCCTAAACAAATGTTTTTCAATGGGCCATTTCATAGGTCATGATTCAACTTCTCCTTTATTTTAGTTCTGTTTGATGCAGTTGCCTCAATGGCTCATGTTATTCCAAACTGTTAAATACCGGTACATTAATAACAAAGTCATTTTGCCTGTTGTCTTTTATCTACAGTAAATATAAGCATGTTGAAGTGATCTCACTCACTGAAACCAACTAAATTAAGTTCTGTCTTCTACACAGAATACGTTAGACATTTACTGACACGAAGTAAGCTCAGAACTTGCAAAAACAACTACAAAATCAACTAGAATCACAGCAGTAATTTTTATGAACTGAGTATTAATAGAGGACTGAATGCTCTTTATCACCAAAAACCAAAATGCAGTACACCATATATCCAAGTGGTTGCTTGTGATTTCTTTCTTCATATTGCTTTGCAGACATTGATTGATGCAGTTTATTCTTCATACTAAGTGTTGTCCAGTACACCACATTCTGGTGTTCAGTAGTGCACTTCAGTAGTTATCCAGAGTTTCTGGTTTGCTTGTGTGGTGATGGTATTGAAGGAAGTCACATGATCAAGTCACACTTGTTGATGTAGCCAGTCACTGATGCAGTGTATTCCTCCAAGTGTGTGGTGTGTTTGTATGTAGCAACCTCTCTGAAAATATTATAGTCTTTGTGAACAAAAAACAGTCCTGGGTGAGGCATTTTGGACAGCAGTTTTTATGTTGAGCCAGGCGGTGGCCATGAGACAATGGGCAGGGAGGATGGGCTCAGTGGTAGCTTGCTGAAAGTCCAGAGAAAACTGCCTGGAAAGAGCATCTGGCTTGACATTCTTAGAGCCTGGTCTAAAGGACAGCACAAAGTTGAAGCAGGAGAAAAATGCACGTTGAGGCATTTAGCAGACCTGAGGTACTCAAGGTTCTTATGATCTGCCCATATGATTAATGGTTGGAGAGGACTGAGATTCCAATGCCTCCACTCTTCCAGGGCCAGCTTGATAGCAAGTAGTTCTCAATGACCAATGCCATAGTTGCGTTCTGCTAGGAGTCATGCAACAAGAAAAAAAATGCATAGGGGTGCATCTTGTTATCCCTGGCTGACCTCTGGGACAGGACAGCCCCAACACCCATGTCCGAGGTGTCCACTTTGAGTATGAACTGAATGACAGGGTCAGGGATGATGAGAACTGGCACTGTGGTGAATCTGCTCTTAAGAGAAGAGAAGGCACTCTCACCATGGTTGGTCCATGAGAAGGGGTGCTTGGAAGATGTAAGTTTGGTCAGGGGAGGAGCAATGGTGCTATAGTTCCTGATAAACCTCTGATAAAAGTTAGCAAACCCCAGAAAGCACTGTAGTTCCTTACAGGAAGAGTGAACAGGCCACTCAGAGACCGCCTTGACCTTGTTGGGATCCATTTGAACCATCCCAGGGGAACTCACAAAGCACAAGAAGGATACAGTGCGCTTGTGAAACTTGTACTTCTCTGCTTTGGTGAAGAGTTGGTTCTCTAGGAGTCATTGCAGGACCTGTCTGACATGGAACTGATGGAGCTCCAATGGAGGGGAGAAGATGAGGATATCATCGAGATAAACAAAGACAAACTGGCTAATGAAATCTCATAAGACATCGTTGATCAGGGCTTGAAAGACAGAGGGGGCATTAGTGAGCCCAAATGGAAGACTCTGAGATGTATTTGTCCATGGCCTCCCACTCCAGGGGGGGAAAGAGAATAGATATGACCCCTGGGAGGTGTGGTTCCAGGTAACAGCTGTATGGCGCAATCGTAGGGCTGACATGGAGGAAGAGAGGTGGCGCGAGCCTTACTGAACAACAAATGAAGATCCAGATATTTGGGGGGCATATTGGAAAGATCTATTGTCTCCTCTGGACTGGTGACAGGAGGGGCCAGAGGAGTCTGATTAGAAAATAGACAGGAGGCCAGGCAGCAAATACTCCAAGAGAAAATGGTCCCATCACTCCAGTTAATGTGGGGGTTGTGAAGGTGTAATCAGGGAAGGCCAAGGACAATAAACTCAAGAGAGCCATTCATGGTGTAGAACAAAATTGATTCAATGTGATTGCCTGAAACCTTCAAAGTAACTGGGTTAGAGACATGGGACTGAGTTCCACCCCATCTAGAGCTCTGGTCACAAGGGGGCAATCTAGCTGACACAAGGGGATGCCCAATTCTTCCGCCCAGGAGGTCCTGATAAAGCTCTGGTTGGCACCGGAATCAATGAGGGCTTGAACAGACTGGACCTTGTTTTGGACTGAAATCTCAATGGCCAACATTGACCTAGTAGCAGGGGAAGTGTGTGTGTAGAGATGCCCACTTGTATCCCCACATCTACTGGTGGGCAGACCCTTTTACTGGACAGAGGGAGATATGTCCAGACTGTCCACAGTAAAAACAAGAACTAGTTTCTTGACAGCATCTTCTTTCCTCTGGGGTTACCCAGGTCCTGCCTAATTGCATGGGCTCCGACTCACTAGGGGTGGCACCCTTCGACAGAGAGGTGACAGTCTTGGGTTTGACTCTTCAGCTCCACCTCTGATACCTTCTTTGATTGCGCAGCAGAAGGTGAGTGTCCACCCGACCAGCCAGGTCTACCAAGCCATCCAGGCTGTCAGGAAGGTCATGAAGTGCAATCTCATCCAAAATTAGATTATTTAGCCCATGAAAGAAGGCATCATACAAGGCACTCACATTCCAGTCAACTGCTGCAGCAAGAGTCCAGAATTGGCGTAATCATGAACTGAATGAGCACCTTGCTTCAGCCCCATCAGTTGTCTCACTGCTTCCCTGCCCTTGGGAGAATGGTCAAAAACTTTCTGCATCTCCTCCATGAACTCCCTGAAACTCGAACAGCAGGGCGCCCTGGCATCCCAAACAGCTTTTCCTCATTCCCATGCCTTTCCTGTTAAGAGCGTGATGACATAAGCTACATGGGAGCTCTCAGATGGGAAGGCAGATGCCTGAAGTTCTATGGCTAAGGAGCACTGGAGAAGAACGAATGGCTGGTCCCAGGAGCACCATCATACGGCTGTGAAGCAGGTAGTTGAGGCTCACGGGGTGGGGGGGGTAAAGCCAGAGTGGCTAGTTGACTGGTTGGAGCTGGTGCTGGTCAGCCAGTGATTGAAGCCTGAAGGCTCTCCATCTGTGAGGAGATTGTTTGTAGGGTATCGGTGATTGAGGATGTGCTCTGGTGAATAGCTATGATCTCTTGCTGATGAGATCTGAGAACAGAGCCCTGCTTAGCCAATGCAGATTTGTAGTCTGCTGGGTCCATGGTGTAGTGGATAAATTTTGTCACAACCCGGAGGTCACAGGAACAGATTGGACCCAATGTGCAACTACTAGAAATGAACTAAGGTGTACCTGATGAGTAGACTCGTGAGGAGAACAGGCAGGAAACAGGCACAGCAGCACAGGCCAAAAATAACTTAATGAAATCCCAGAAAGACAGAGCGAAGGCAGAGTAAAAGATGACCTTAATCCCAGGGGAAAAACAGAGCTAGAAAAAAAAAACAGTCCTGAGCAGGGCTGAACAATATGGACAAAATTTCATATCTCGATATTCATGCCAGATATCTCGATATCGATACGATATGATATGACAACGGGTTCGGTGAAAACCAAGCATTTTTCAGAAAAATAAAAACATAATACAAAAAATGTGTAAACTGCAGTTTTATTTTTAAGAACTCACTGCCAGTCATCAACATTAACATAAATTACAAATAAATAAATTACAAATCAAACATTTTACTGGGATGGCATTTTATAACGCTTGTCCAGCATCCAAACCATTTTTTTAAAGCCCTCTTTCGAGACTGTGTACACAGGTACCATGTCTTTTGCAATGTGGTATGTTATAGTGTCTGTAATTTTTTATGTCTGGTGGACATCGACTCGTACGGTGTAACGCTACTGAACGCATCAGCAATCAAACTTTGCTTTGGCTTATTTTGGGATGACTGAGAAGTCCCCGGTGTTTCTCTCATTGTCATACACTCTTCGTGCAGCACACGATGGTGTTGTTTCAGGTGTTGAAACATGTTTGTTGTGTTACCTTGCTTCGTCGCAATTTTTGCTAAGCATGACCCGCACAACACCTCACTCTGGTTAACATCGTCCTTTTTGAATCCAAAATACCTCCAAATAATGGAGGATGATTTATGTTTTGGTACCAAGTCAGATTCTGCACCGCCACCGGCCGCATTAGCTTCTGCACTCCTTTTCTTTCTTTCTGTTTAATTTCCCCGCTGTGTCTGTAGTGTATGCGTGTTGGTCTCCATCTCCCTCACTCCTGCCCTCATATGTTTGTCATTGGTTGGCTTCAGCTGTCAATCAACAGCAAGCATGAAATAAGGTTTGTGGTTGGCTGGCCTTAGCAGTGCATTCAAGGGCAATCGTAAAAAATGATGTTTGTTGTGACTGCCAGAGCTGTACATGCAGGGCGAGCGTGGGGAGGGGAAATCTATATCGTCTATATCGTTGCTTTTTCGATATTAATATCTTGAATGTTCATATCTAGATATAGATATAACGATATATCGTTCAGCCCTAGTCCTGAGTAATTGAGTAAAACACACTGAGTAATTCTCCTCAGTGTGTTTTACATAGAGGACCAACAGCAAATGCATAGCAAGTGTGCTAGCGCAGTGCAAGGAGAACGGGGAAAATGCAGAGTGGAGCACAAAGGTGCAAGTCAGGATTTGGAAGTTCCGGGCTGGATCGTGATACTATATCTGTGTTATCTGTATTGTATGGGCCATTACCACAATCTTCTGTAAATACAGGTAAACATATAAAATTTCCTGTCCATATGTTACTGATGCAGATGATGGAGATTAGGTTGAAAAAAAACTTGCAGTATGGATGGCATGGCTATGAAATTGGTAGCTTTGTCACATCAAAGCTCGAAGGTTCCCAGGTTTCACTAGCTACTCTAGATTGCCCCTTGATGTGAAGGAGTGCGTAAAGCTTGCCAAAGTTATCATCCATATTTTTCATCTGCAGGGACAGGAAAGCTGGTCAGGACTGAAGGGAAGATGGATGGCACTAAATACAGGGCAATTCTGGAGGAAAACCTGTTTGAATCAGCCAGAGATTTGAGACTAGGATGAAGGTTCATGTTCCAGCAGGAAAATGACCCTAAACATACTGCTAAAGTGGTTTCAAGGGAAACTGTAACACATCTTGGACTTGTGGGGAAACAGAGGAACTGGAAACAGGCTTCAGAACAGGTGAGTTCTTTTATTTAGCACACTTTTCAGTGACAGCTCAACACATATATACATGCACACACGTGGGGTGACGCTGCTCTCTCTTGTTCCTGACTGTCTGAAAGACACACAGGTTAATAGACAGCCAGTAATTTGACAGGTGCAGCTCATCACGTGTTAACTTCTGGTTCAACCTGCCTCCTCGCCATTCACAGCCGATGCTTGACCATGCCCCCACTGCCACATATTCCGACCACCTGAATCAGGCCAGGGAGCCATCTGGCTTGCAGCTGACTCCCCTCCTGGTGGGAGAGGTAATCTGCCACCACCATCTGTGTCCCTGGCCTGTGGGCCACCTCGAATTTAAAGGGCTGAAGGGCCAGATACCAATGAGTGATCTGTGCATTGGCATCCTTCATGCGGTGCAGCCACCGGAGCGGGGCATGGTTGGAACAGAAGGTGAATGGGCGTCCTAGCAGGTAGTAGCGGAGAGTGAGGACTGCCCACTTGATGGCCAGACACTCATTTTCTATCATGCTGTACTTTGACTCTTGCATGGAGAGCTTGCGGCTGATGCACAGCACCAGACACTCCTCCCCCTCCACCACCTGGGACAAAGCAGCCTCCAGCCCTCTGTCCAACATGTCAGTCTGTAAAACAAAAGGCAGAGAAAAATCAGGAGAATGCAACAGCGGGCTCCCACATAAAACTGCTTTTACCTGAGCAAAAGCCCGTTCACACGACTCCGTCCACTGGACCGGATCTGGCAGTCCCTTTTTAGTGAGGTCAGCTGCCTGACCCTCTGAATTGGACTGGAAATATCGACTACGAGTGGTGATCGTTTAAACAACGATTCATGGGGGCATCATGGCTCAGTTGGATAAGGCGCCATACCATAAAACCGGGGACCCGCGTTTGATTCCGACCCGAGGTCAGTTCCCGATCCCTCCCCATCTCTCTCTCCCACTCATTTCCTGTCTCTACACTGTCCTATCCAATAAAGGTGAAAAAAGCCCCAAAAAAATCTTTAAAAAAACAACAACGATTCATGCTGTACCTGCAAGCTCTTGGACTGGACAGCAAACTGGAGAGTACGAAAGATTGCTGTGCTACTTACCATCGTGGGACCTCAAGCTGTAGAGGTATTCAACACATTTATGCTTACCAGTGCAGACGACAAGGAAAAGTTTGACAAGGTAGTAGAAAAGTTTGATGGGCACTGTTCACCAAAGAAAAATTAAATATTTGAATAGTATGTGTTTTGCTTGCACATGCATGCCCAAACAGAGAGTTTTGATTCTTTTGTAACAGACCTGAAATTAAAAGCTAGAATGTGCAACTTTGGAGAGCTTCAAGATTCAATGATCTGGGACCAAATTGTGTTCGGAGTTAATGACAAAAAAGGGAGTGTAGCGCAGCTGTGACGAACCAGACGCTCGCGGATTGAGAATGAACTCAAGGTTTTAATGATGACAATGTACAAAAGCCAGGCCAGGTCAATACTGAGAGATCCAAAACAGTAACGAGGGCTAGACAAATCGTGGTTTGAAAAACCAGGAAGCAAGAGAAATGGGCAAACAAACACAAGGGCTAGGTGAAACGGGAAAAACCGGAAGGCAAAAAGGGCCATACATAAGTAAGCAATCAGAATAATAACACTCAGTAGGCTCACGAAATGTAGAGGCAATACTGTGCAACAAACAAAGGGGTATAAATGCAAATGGAAACAAAAAGGTACAGGTGATGGTGATTATAACTCAAGGGAACCACTCTTAAGCTGGGCATACACTGTGCGATTTTTGGCCCGATTTTGACACGATTTTCACTCGTGCGACTATTTTGGAGATCGGGCCGAGTTTTGGCTCAATCGTGCGTCTCAGATCGTGTAGTATACATGGGGTAACGACAAGCGATTAACACCTCACGACTTCCTCCCGATCGATCGGATGAAAATCAAACCTGTTTGAAATCCTGAGCATTGGATCCGAGCATCGCATCCGAGCATCGGATCGTATAGTGTGAGAACAGGAATCGTAAGCTGCGTGCTGTTTTCCCCTGTGATTCACTCATACAGTGTGAGCAGCAGCTGAAAACTGCGATTGAAAAAAATCGCACAGTGTACGTCAGCTTTAGGCAGTGGTTCTGGGTTTACTGACGGAGTGCACGTGGTAGTGACTGGTGTGTGAGGGGGATTGTGGGAAGTGGAGTCGTGAGTGTTGGAAGAGCCTGGGAGCATGACAGTACCCCCCTCCCCCCAAGGAGGCCGAGGGACGAGGATGACCATGATGACCACCACCCATGCCACCGGGAACACTCCTGAGCGAGCCATCAGAACTGCCATGGTGCTGGACAGAGGGCTGTCACCATGGATGACCTCTGGAACCACTGGTGCGCAGATTGCCAGGAGGGCTGGACACACGGTGCCTGGGATGGCCCCTAGGCCGAGGCGCGGGCTTCTCTGGATGATGCTGATGGAACTCCTCCACCAACCCCAGATCCAGGATATCTCGTGTGGGAACCCAGCTATGCTCCTCGGGTCCATAGCCCTCCCAGTCCACATGGTACTGCAGAGTCCCTCCTCTCCTTCTGGAGTCCATCAACCAGCGGACAGCATACAGCCTTGTCCAACAGACCTGAGATAACAGGTTTCAAGAGAGATACTTGAAACGAGTTAGAAACATGGTAACGCACAGGCAGATCTAATTTGTAAGTAACCTCATTAATTCACTGGAGAATTTTAAATGGACCAATGTATTTGGGCAATAATTTTCTACCTCCTTCAGGAAACCTGAAGTCCTGGGTTGACAGCCACACTCAGTCCCCAGGGAGGTAGGTAGGTGTGTCACCTCTATGGCGATGCCCTAGCCTCTTGTGTCGACGGAGGATGTTCTTGATCCGCTGGTGGGTCTGTTCCCAGACCTGCTCACTCCGTTGCATCCAACTATCAATGGCTGGGTTGTAAGAGGGCATGGCAGACAATGGCATTAAGGGGGGTTGGTAACCCAGCATACACTGAAAGGGTGTTAGCCCCATAGCAGAGCTGATTAATGAGTTTTGAGCCATTTTTGCCCAGGGCAAATAGTTTGACCAGTTGGCTTGAGTATCATGACAGTACATTCTCAAAAACTTTCCCAGTTCTTGGTTGACCCTTTCACAATGACCATTAAACTGGGTATGGTAACTGGAGGTGAGACTGACATTAACTCCCAGTCTCTCAAAAAATGCTGACCATACATGAGAGGTGAATTGAGGCCCTCAATCAGATACAATATTCTCAGAAATACCAAATATACAGAACACATAGTTAAAAAGGGCTTTAGCTGTCTGAAAGGCGATAGGTAGGCTAACGAAGAAGACAAGTCTAACTCCTTGTGTGAACCTATCAACAATGGTTAGAATGACCATGTAGTTCTGTGGGGGGGGCAAGTCAGTAACAAACTCTACTGCTATATGTGACCATGGACAAGAAGGGACAGGCAAGGACATGAGTTTACCGGCAGGTAGAGTTTTGGGTGTTTTGCACTTTGAACAGGTAGTGCACGAGGAGACAGATCTATGGCTATCTGACAGCATATTTTCCCACCAATATCTGCCAGACAATAACTGGTACATACGTGTCTCTCCCGGATGGCCAGAAGTCAAAGAGGAGTGGGCCCACATAATTAATTTGTCCCTACATTGAATGGGTACATACTTCCTTCCTACAGGGCAAGCTTCAGGGGCAGGAGTGACAGATAGTTCTTGGTCAATCTCTTCATCTATTTCCCATCTAATAGGGGCGACCACAACTGACAGGGGTAGTATATTAACAACCTCAGGGGAGGACTTGGGACTGGGATATATACGAGAAAGGGCATCTGCTTTAGTATTATGGGAACTGGGACAATAAGAAATGGAAAAATTAAATTGAGAAAAGAATAGGGACCACTGGGCCTGACGGGGGTTGAGCTGTTTAGCTGACCGTAAATATTCCAGGTTTTTATGATCTGTTAACACTAGGGAGGGATGCATAGTTCCCTCTAGTCAATGGCACCATTCTTTGAAAGCTAGTTTCATGGCCAGCAACTCACTCTCTCCTATACCATAATTACGTTCGGCAGGGGTCAGTTTATGGGAGTAGAAGGCTATCAGATGTAATTTACAGAGATCACCTACATGCTGGGACAACACAGCTCCAGTGCCTACCTCAGAGGCATCCACCTCCACCACGAAAGGCTGAGTGGGATCAGGATGCTTCAGAATGGGGGCAGAGGTGAAGGCTGCCTTGAGGGATTTGAACGCTTCCTGCGCCCAGGGATTCCATGAGAGTTTTTTTGGCATTTCCCTTCAATAAAGTGGTAAGAGGAGCTGCTAGACTACTGAAATTGTGAATGAAATGATGGTAGAAATTAGCAAACCCAAGAAATCACTGGAGTTCCTTTATGGAAGTAGGGACAGGCCAATTAATTACAGCTTCTACCTTCTTATCATCCATAACGACACCCTCCAGACTGATGACGTAGCCTAGAAAAGAAGTAGAAGGGAGATGAAATTCATACTTCTCCCCTTTAATATACAGCTGGTTTTCAAGCAGATGCTTAAGGACAGAATGAACATGACAAATATGAGTTTTAAGATTAGGGGAATAAATCATGATGTCATCGACATAGGCAATAACATATTAGCCAAGCATATCCCTGAGGACGACATTTATGAATGCTTGGAATACAGATGGGGCATTACACAACCCGAAGGGCATTACTAAATACTCATAGTGCCCCTAGTGGTAAGAAATGCAGTTTTCCATTCATCACCTTTTATGCGGACTAAATTGAATGCTATTCTTAAGTCAAGTTTTATGAATATCGATGCTCCACGAAGTTGCTCTAGCACTATGAGGACTAAAGGCAGCGGGTAAGAATAGGGTTTAGTTATCTGATTTAGCCCACGATAATCAATGCAGGGCCTAAGTCCCCCATCCTTCTTGTTGACGAAAAAGAACCCTGCAGCTGCGGGAGATGTAGAAGGATGGATGAAACCCTGTTCTAAAGGCTCCTGAACATATTCCTCCATTGCTCTCTCCTCTGCCTGAGTGAGTGGATAAATCCTAGACTTAGGTGGAATAACATCATCTATTAACTTAATGGAACAGTCATATTCTCTGTGAGGGGGAAGTTTGGTAGCACTTTTCTTGCTAAATACTACTAACAGGTCATTGTATTCGGGGGGAACGGAAACTATGACATTGGCGTTGGGGCTTTCTATAGTTGTTGACAATATTGGCAGACACAATGACGTAGTCAATGCAGTCCTGACTGGTGACGCCCCTAAGCAGCTTGTGTGAAAACCAGCTGCTATCCCTCATTTTTCCACGGGGAGGAGCAGTGATTGTCCGTTTCACAAAGCAGGTTTATCAAATGCTGAGAACAGCTGATTTCAGTTAGTTAATTCAACCCGGAGGAGTTTCACCATGAGTTAAAAAGCCATAAGATTTTAATGCGCTCATACAGCGAGTTTGAATATGTTTTCTGAAAGAAGCGCAACACTGCTGAAGCTGCCAATCACACTGAGAAATCCTAATAGAAATGAAATTACTCATCGGTTACAGCACAATGTCAATATAATTAAAAATTAATTCAACAGATCTGACAGGTGATTTATGTACGGTATGTGAAGGGAAAACGGCAGGGACTGCGCCTTGGTAGCCCAGGTGTTACACTGCATGCCTCATGGTAGTGCGGTACGTAGTTTGATTCCGACTCGGGACCTACAGCCTACTGCAATTTACTCCCCTCTCAGGCTAGAAGACCATGTATGAAACTTTTTTTTTTAAATGGGTAAAAGCCATTTCAGATCGAGGCACACTTTTCTAATTGGCCTGCATACTGTTGCCTACTCAAGCATCTCTGATATTGTATTTAAAAAAAACTCCCATAAGAAATGCGGTGCAACACAATATCTGGTGGGATGTGAGAGCATTGATTCATTGATAGAAACCTGAGGTCCATTTCACAAAGCAGGTTTAGTGAAAACTCTGAGTCTGTAAACCCTGAAATGAGGGAAACTCTGGGTTTTCCGTTTCACAAAGGGAGGGAACTCAAACCAGGGAAAGAAGGGAAACTCAAGCCTGCTTCACAAAGAGAGGGAACTTAATCTCTCGGACTGTTACCATATACTGTAACAACCTCTGTGAATCTAACCTGGTCGGGAACAGGTTTTTATCAATGAACCGTGGGTTTTTCTCTGTCTCCGCCCTCTTTCACAGACACACACACCGCTTGATCTCTTCATTCATTCAATCAGCAGAAAGAGTTTTAGCATAGTTCTGCCATCTGTCATTCAAATAAAATCATTAAAATAAAATCAGTAGTTAGTAGGCATTGGAAGTCCATTAGGTAACTTTTTCATGAACATGGCATGTCCTTTTGATCACGATCCCGTTGAAGGTGCAGCAGTAAGCGCAGAGAATTAATTCTCCAGGAGATGATTATCAGACTGCGCATAGATGTTCCATTATTTCCAGATAGTTATCTTTTTGAGCAGTACTGTTTCACATCACAGTTCATAATACACAACCTAACTGTCCTCACATTTGCAACAATATCGTAGTCATGCTCTCACATCAGATATTGTGTGTTGCACCACGTTTCTTATGGGAGTTTTTTTTTTAACACAATGTTGGAGATGCTTGAGTAGGCAACAGTATGCAGGGCGGTCAGAAAAGTGTGCCTCGACCTGAAACGGCATTTACCCATCTTTAAAAAATAAATAAAATAAAAAATTACACATGGTCTTCTTGCCTGAGAGAGGAATAGCCTACAGTACGGTTGGCTGTAGGTCACAGGTCGGAATCGAACTATTATTAATGTAACAAGAAAGACAGTAGAAAGATGTTTGCCATTTGTGCATTTTTATTGAAGGTACAAACAGTAGTGCTATCACAAACAAACGAATACAAAAAAAGTCACTAAAAGCCAAAGCGCTGTGACTCAGGGTGAACCTTTCAGGGGCTTCTCAGTCTCTCGTTGATCTGGCTGCAGATTTTTGACCACTGGTTTTGACTTTGGACTGAAAGAAAACATTATTTTAAAGTAAATTGAAAAATTATAGTTCTGAACTGAATCATAAATTTAAGATATATAAGACAACTTAATAAGATTGTAATTACAGCAATTTAATTTAATTCGTTTTTTCCACAGTTTATCCAAAGTTTCATTTTTTTTCAGTGTGTGTTCTGAGTGTTTGCCCTTAGCAGTTTACAGGAGACAGAAAAACAGGTTCTGAATGTTCTGCTTTGGGGGATGCCTTTTGCATTGTTCAAAGACAGGTGAGAATGGTCCCTTTTCACTGAATGTGGGGTAGGGCAGCTTGCGCATTCCAGCCAAACAAGCTTATACGCATTACAAAAGGTTAGACACCATACTGTAGTTTACCCTGTAAGACCCATTGTTTCAATATTACAACATCACTTTTAGCGATTTTAACAAAAGGTCTGCAAACGTTTTTTTTTTTCTCAAGACCACATTTACACCGTAATGTAATCATATGAAAAATACCATTACAGACTGGTGGAGCAGCGTGCCGAAAATAATATGTATTTGGTCCAAGGTGTGGTTTTTTTTCATACGTCGCTGGCTCTTTTGCCAGTAGCGCATCACTTGCGCAGGTCTGGGGTTACCCTGCAATTTTCGGGTTGTTCTATTATTATTAGGCTACCGCATAAAAGCAGTCACATTGTGTGCTCAATACCTGTATACAGTGCTGAAATAAACGTTTTGCAATGAATAAGAAGTGTTTTGAGTTAACAACATATTTTAACACTAGAAGGCCCAAAGTGTAGACTTTAGTCTGCAATGAAATCCCCCCCAAATTTGTGAATAAGTCTAACGTACCATTACCTGCCTCCCATTGTTGTGTAAAGAAGCCTAATTATTGTGTTACCTGAGAAATAGCCTCTCTGTTTCTAACCCTAACCAGACTTCACAATGTCACAACCAAGGCAACCAAGAAGGATCAGTTCTAACCCTAACCCCAAATCCTGGATCTAACCCCAACCTGAGCTCACCCCTAACCCAACCCCTAGCCTTAGCCCCTAGCCCAAAACCTAGCCTCAAATAATAATGGAATAATTACCCAAATATAACATGGGGGTACTGACCAGGCACTTGTGGAGCATTGAGGATGGGGCTTGGGAAGGACAGTGCACAACATGGCCTTGGCCTAGGCCAGGACGTGGATCTTTCCGGAAACCCTAACCCTAACCCAAGTAGGTGATTGAGCAGGACAGTTCAGACACAGAGGCCACATCAGATGAGGAGGAAGACACAACGCACATCAACCACCCTTGTAATAAAAAAACAAAAAGTTGCAGATGTGGGCATAACACCTGGATCCACAGAGAAGGCGAGAGATGGCACTGTGTGGTTCCACCACAAAGTTGGAGACTTTTCTGCTCATGAAACTCCACAGACAGCATTCAATGGATCTGGAGAGCCAACAGAGTTTGCAACACGCAAAATCACGAGTCGCCTTCAAAGCTTCCTGTATTTGTTGGATATCAGCATGTTGTTGGCCATCAGAGACTGCACAGTCCAGGAGGGCCATAGAACAAATCGCAGCTGGCAGATGAGTGTCTTCGAGCTGATGGCATTCCTCGCAATCCTTTTTCGAAGGGCTGCCAAGGGCTACATTGGTGCCATGCGACTCATGTGGGCCAATAGATTCGGCAACCCAGATATCAAAGCCATAATGCCCCGTAACTGCTTTCTTGAAATAAAGCGGTACCTTCGCTTCGACAACAAGGACACCCGCAAGTAGTGCATACAAACGGACAAATTTGCAGCAATTTCAGACATCTGGCAGGAGTTTGTTCAGAATTGTGTGTCGTCCTACAGTCCAAGGCAACGTGTTACCATGCATGAGCAGTTATTTCCTTCAAAGGTTCATTGTCCCTTTCTGCAGTACATCGCACCCAACCCTGACAAGTTTGGAATCAAGTTTTGGATTGCAGCAGATCTGGACACAAAATACATGTGTAATGCCATCCCTTACTTGGGAAAAGATCCCACTTGTCCAACCGGAGAGAGGCTATCAGAGAATGTTGTTTTGAAATTGATGGAACCATTTACCGTATGGACCAGGGAAGGACTGTAACTATGGACAATTTCTTCACCTCTCTGTCTTTGGCTAACAGGCGTCTTCAACGAAAAACAACTCTGCTTGGCACCATCAACAAAAATCGTCAGGAGCTACCAGCAACTGCAAAGGAAACCTCGGGGAGCCAGTTGTACTCCACACAGGTGTTCACATCTGGAAGTGCCTTGCTGATGGTGTTTGCAACAAAAAAAAGAAATCTGTTTGTCTTCTGAGCACCATGCATCAGAAAGTGGAAATTGTGGACACCCCAAAACAAAAACCAAACATTGTTGTTGATTACAACCATTTCAAATGCAGCGTTGATATCATGGACCAGAAATTACGCAACTACTCGGTGCATGCAGGAACACGGAGATGGCCCATGGCTGTTTTACAACCTGCTTGACATGGCTGTCACAAATGCACATGTCTTGTACACAGCATGTACAGGATCCAAAGAAAGTCGCCAATTGTTCATGCTGGAGCTTGCAGAGGAACTTCAAAACAGGCTTTTGCAGGAAAAGGCACAAGGGGAAGAACACAAACAGCAGCGTGAGATGAAAGTTTCTCAGAAGAAAAAGGCACAGTGCCAGGTGCGCATACTCTGCAATAATAACAGAAGCACTGAACTTTGTGTACGCTGCCACAAATACACCTGTGGCAAATGTACTGTAGGAAAGACTCACCATGGGAATGTGGAAACTGCTAGATGGGACAACTGTATGCTACATTTCTGTGCTTTGTATAGCCTCCATGTGTAGTGAGCCTGCTTTTCTTAGTGTGAAATAAATGTTTATTTTCTTCCTGAAGTTATACCGTCTGTAGTTTTTCCAAGCTGAAATTGTGTTTTTTGGGGCACTAATTCCAGTCCTCTGTCCTCTGACATTCAGTGCATTTACATGCACATAGAGAAAATCGAATTTCTGCCATAGCTCGACTGAAATCGAAGTTCTAAATGCCATGGAAACACCTTAGCTCGGCTGAAATTGAACCGAACTGGATTTCTCGTAATCGAGCTACGCAACCTAGATTATGCAATTGTAGCCGAGCTACTTAGTGCATGTAAACCCTATTGAGCTACGTAGTCGAGCTACTTACTTCAGCACTGCCCCTTCCGGAAGTGACGAAAGTAAGTATAGTTCAAGTACAACGCGATGGTGTACAGAATGTTCAGCAAGTGCTGAGCTGCTTCGTTGTTGTCCATCTTCTCTCTCTTGATGTTGCTGTCCTCGTCGTCGTTCTTCTTGTGAACACGGAACTGATAACTTTGTTTATACTCTTGAATAGCTCTTCTTCATGACGACAACCGGAAGTGTACCAACACGATGGGGCGTGTAGCGCCACCTGTGGCTCGGGTGCACAATGTACCTCACACAATAGCTTGATTTCCTTGTGTGCATGTAGGATTGGATTTCTCTGGCACCCCTGCTGGGACCCTTAGCTTGATTACCGACAGTAGCTCGATTTGGATGTGCATGTAAACGCACTGATTGTGAGCTTGGCAGAGTAAATTGTCATTGAAATTGGGGTGTAACCTAAAACCAAATTACCATTCATGAATAGCAACCTCAGTGGGGGGTGGATGTTCACAATACAATGGAGACAGTTAGCACCTTGAGAGGAATACACAATTTTTGCAGAGTGGAGGGGGCATGCAGCAGAAGTGAAAATCTCTGGGCCTTTTAATGAACCGTGTTTATCACATACGGTAACACATTATCAACAAAGAAAGAAAAAAAACAATGCCAAGGATCAGGAAAAGAACCACAGCGCTGTGATTAGTTGGGCTATCAATGACTGACAGAGCCCTGGCACGTAACTAAGCATTATAAAGTTAAAAATATTATTTTTATTGAAAAAACAAGAATGTAATGACTTCTAAAATTTCTAAAATGATTTTACCTAATGAAATTTTCTGCTTTAATCCACATTTGCTGGTGTTGAGCATTTTTTTTTTTGCTTCTCAAAATCATATCATCACAGATCACTCGCTGCTGGAGTGCGCGAGCTTCCCTGCCCCCTATTTGTTGAAAATCTTCTGTATGTAGATGTCGGGGTTTTATATTGATTTATTATTATTATAATTGTTAATAATTAAACGTGATAAATCTGGTTATTAGGAACAAAGGAGGGCATAGTGTGAAATGATACGGTAACTGTCTCTTGTCGGTTCAAATACGATACTGTTTTGTGATTACACTGTATGTGTGCACATTTTAATAAAAATAGACAAATGGCATGAACCTCTCTACTGTCTCTTATTACACTAAAGAAAGGGCCTGGCCAAGTCATTGTGTATTACTGAAAAAAAGAAAGAACGAATGAGACACGGATTGTGTATCATTCGTTCTTTCCATTTTTAATTGGCAATCAAAAAATTAAAAAATGACTTGTTTTTCATTTCAATTTTAGGCTCATATAAAAAATATGAAAAACCAGTCATTTTTTCATTTTTTGTGTTAAAATAAAAACAAATAACAAAATAACCAGTCACTTTTTCATTTTTTGATTTTTGATTGCCATTTGAAAATGGAAAGAACGAATGATACACTGATTCAAACAATTAAGCTATACGGTACTTTCATCACAAGCATGTTGTTTAGCATGCCCTATAAGGCCTACTTCATGAAACAGTAATCAGTGGCTACATTCAACTTGTAATAGATTTCAGTAGTTAGTAAAGTCTTATAAGCAAAAAAAAAAAGTCCGTTTTCAGTCATCCCAACATTGCCACTATTTAATATTGTCTAGCCTATTTGAAAGCAGGACCTACATGTAACATTAAAAAGTGCACAGTGCTTCATTGCAAGAGTCACTTTTTTTAAATATTTATTTTTGAGCAAGTTTGCCTTTGTTTAACAGTAGCTGATATAGAGGTTGGCAGAAAACAGGGAGTGAGGGTGAAAAACCCAAGGCAAGAATCGAACCATGTTTCAGGAGTTACCGGTACAAGACATGTGCAGTAACCACCAGACTACCAAGACCCACAGTTTTGCCTGCTCCTGCACTGAAAAAAGTAACCTACCGTATAGAATTTACCCAATAAATCTGAGGTAACGATTTGCATTGACTTGTTTGGGGTAGATTTAATTCCATATATTGAGTATAAAATAACTGAAATAAAAAGCTATGAAGGCGGCACGGTGGTGTAGTGGTTAGCGCTGTCGCCTCACAGCAAGAAAGTCCGGGTTCGAGCCCCGTGGCTGGCGAGAGCCTTTCTGTGCGGAGTTTGCATGTTCTCCCCGTTTCCGCGTGGGTTTCCTCTGGGTGCTCCGGTTTCCCCCACAGTCCAAAGACATGCAGGTTAGGTTAACTGGTGACTCTAAATTGACTGTGAGTGTGAATGGTTGTCTGTGTCTATGTGTCAGCCCTGTAATGACCTGGCAACTTGTCCAGGGTGTACCCTGCCTTTCGCCCGTAGTCAGTTGGGATAGGCTCCAGCTTGCCTGCAACCCTGTAGAACAGGATAAAGCGGCTACAGATAATGAGATGAGATGAAAAAGCTATGAAATACTTAAATTGGGTAAAACTTACCTCACATTTATGTATCTATTCAACAGCTACTTTCTCATTGAAATTGGGTAAAATTATCTCTTGTTTGCTAGTAGGTAATACCTGATAATTACTTATTCGGAGAAGGTAAGATGTACCCCCCCAAAAAAAAAGACTTTCAGATGGTTCATCATCTCAATGTTTTTAATCCATAAAATCATCAAAAAAAAAAAAACAGAATAAAGTGCAGTACAACAGCTTCACACAACATTTCAAGTAATAAACCTGTTTTATAACTCACTAACTAACAGCTTCAAATGTTGTTTCTGGACTGACCAAATCTGCAGTCCAGGTGCATGTATACAACAAATAACTGAACTGCCTTGTTTATATGCAGCAATGATGCACCAAATGATCAAAAAACACAAAATAAAGTGCAGTACAACAGCTTCACACAACATTTCAAGTAATGAACCTGTTTTACGGTATACCGTAGCTCACTAAACTACCGTAACAGCCGGAGAGAGGAAGATGGCAGTCCGAGAGTTCCCTGGCTGACTGCAACAATTCCTAAATATTCCTTGGCTGACTGCAATAATCGAGTACATTTTATCTGGTTTGCTTAGATTATATTTACCACTCTCCAAAATCACTTCTTACAGTGCACTGAAAAAAGTAACCTATAGAATTTACCCAATAAATCTGAGGTAACAATTTGCATTGACTTGTTTGGGGTAGATTTCATTCCATATATTGAGTATAAAATAACTGAAATAAAAAGCTATGAAATACTTAAATAAATTGGGTAAAATTTACCTCACATTTATGTATCTATTCAACAGCTACTTTCTCACTGAAATTGGGTAAAATTATCTCTTGTTTGCTAGTAGGTAATACCTGATAATTACTAATTAAAGGTAATTAATATCACTTAGTAACCATTACTTATTCGGAGAAGGTAAGATGTACCCCCCCAAAAAAGACTTTCAGATGGTTCATCATCTCAATGTTTTTAATCCATAAGATCATAAAAAAAACAGAATAAAGTGCAGTACAACAGCTTCACACAACATTTCAAGTAAATTTTTTTTTAATGAGAGAAGCACCATCTAATGGCGACACCGTGGAATCGAATGAATGGGCGTGTTTAGAATTAAAATAGGAGAGGGAGGGGGTATGAGCCCTGGCTGGCAGCCCCCTGGCTTTCAGCTGGGAACTGCACAGCAGTCGCATGGCAGTCGCATGGCGTGCAGCTGGAATGGGAATTTACAAGAAAAATTCAATGGCTGTTGCCGTATTTCTTTATCGGTCCAAGATATGACGAGGTTATGTTTTCTAAGCCAGGGCAAACCTAAAATGATAGCATACTCACAAGAATTCAATACAAAAAAATATCTTCTGAATGTAAAGCACGGACAGTCATATTAATGGGTTTCGTGACCCGGTTAACAAGTCCTTCTCCCACGGGATCCCCATCAACAGCAGTCAATCTCAGCGGGGTTTTCAGTGGCTCCACAGGAATCTGGAGTTGCTCCACCAGCTCGGCGTGAAAAAAGTCCCCTTCAGCTCCGGAATCAATTAATGCTTAGAACACAAAGACAGACTGAGGGCAGTTAACTGTCACGGGTAGGAGGAAGGACTTGGAGACCTATCCCTTAGTGGGTGTACTCACCACATTAGCACGTGGAGTAGGCTCCACGCGCTTTCCCAGGGTCGGTGCCAAAGTTCTGGGTCAATGGATTTGACAATCATGTAGAATGTGACCGACAGTTCCACAATAGAGACATAGCCTATTCTGGAGACATTGTTGCTTCTCCTCTGCAGACAATTTAATTAAGTCACACTGCATAGGTTCTGGGGATTCTGGGTCCTCACAAGTCTGGGTCGTTGGTGGATACAAGCAGTGAGGAGTCAGTGCAGCGACTGGAACTGTGGGAGATTTACAAAGACCTCTCCTGTGCTTCAGTTTGTCTAGGTGAATGGCCAATGAACTTAGCTTTTCTAGTGAAAGACTGTTGTCCTTACAAGCAACTTCCACTAGGATGTGAGAGTTCAGTCCGTTGCAAAAGGTCACTAGTAATGCAGGCTCATTCCAACCACTCCCAGCTGCAAGAGTGCGAAATTACCCTGACATAGTCGGGTGAGTAATTCCTCTTGAGAACGGCCCTCATTGGCGTGATCGAAAACCGCTTTAAATTCTTTAATTTAGTGATCGTAAGTGTCAGATTGGACTATGGGCCAAACTATGGTAGCCCAATTTAAGGCCTTGCCCGTAAGGTGGGAAATAATAAAAGAAATACGAGCCTTGTCAGAGCTTGGAGGGGAATTTGCAAAAACAAAAACCCTTTACACTGATTAGGTGAGCCATCAAATTTATCAGGTTTACTGACAACAAACGAACTGGTAACAGCCATGGGGGGAGCAGCTTGGTTGGTAACCATAGGCGAGCCAGAGGAGCTGAGTCATTGGAGTTGGGTGGTGAGTTCTCTCATGCTTTCAACAATTTGCATCAACTGTTTTTGCTGCTTACCTTGCTGTCGTGTAAGAGTCTGGATGGACTGAGTCACGGAGTCAAAACACTGGTGATGTTGTCCCAGCATCTGTCCTTGGTTGCTAAACGCTACCTGTAGCTCCGTGTAATCCACCGTCTGCATAATGGCACAGTATTCTGTAACGCAGCTGTGACAAACCAGATGCTCACAGATTGAGAATGAACTCAAGGTTTTAATGATAACAATGAAAAAAAGACAATGTACAAAAGCCAGGCCAGGTCAATACCGAGAGATCCAAAACAGTAATGAGGGCTAGACAAATCGTGGTCGGGAAACAGGCAGTAGTTTAAGAACCAGGAAACAATAGTCATGGGCAATCTAAACACAAGGGCTAGGCAAATCGTAATCAGGAAACAGGCAAAGATCGAAAAACCGGGAAGCAAGAGAAATGGGCAAACAAACACAAGGGCTAGGCAAAACAGGAAAAAACGGAAGGCAAAAAGGGTCATACACAAGTAAGCAATCAGAATAATAACGCTCAGTAGGCTCACGAAATGTAGAGACAATAATGTGCGACGAACAAAACAAACAAAGGGGTATAAATACAAATGGAAACAAAAAGGTACAGGTGATGGTGATTAGAACTCAAGGGAACCACTCCTAGGAAGTGGTTCTGGGTTGACTGATGGAGTGCACGTGGTAGTAACTGGTATGTGAGGGGGATTATGGGAAGTGGAGTCCTGAGTGTTGGATGAGCCCGGGAGCATGACTGGGAGGGTGAGGTTGCTACAGGAAACTGAACTTAACTTTAGCTGGAGCTATGAAGATATGCCAGGCAAATGAGTTAGCCCAACAGCATGCAAAAACGTTCAGTAATGGAGCAAAAGATCAAGATGGTGCTGCGGCAGCAATTGCCACAGTATCTAGGTGAACGCAGAAGCAGAAAATATCTAAGGATAAACAACAAAAAGATGCAGAGACATTTATGTGTAAAAGATGTGGCACCCAGCATGCACCTAAACAATGTCCATCTTACGGCAAAGCCTGTAACAAGTGTAAAGGGAAGAATCACTATGCCAAGCAATGCTTTTCCAAGGGAAACAGAGGGAAAGTGTACGTGTCCATACAGTGGAAGAAATGGCTCTTTCTGATTCATTCTTCGTAGGCTTGGTAATGCAGGATGATTCAAAGCCAAAAGAGACTGAGCAGTCAATGTTGAATGTGAACAGTGTTCAGCAGGACAAGTGGATTGTGCCATTACAAATAAATGGAGCAGTCATTCCTCTCAAGCTGGACACTGGGACCAAGGCCAATTTAAATCAGAGAAAGTGACATCAGAGCCATGAAGGTAAAACCACACATCAACCTTGATTCGATGAAGCTCAAGACCTATTAATGGGCAGCATATCAGCACAAAAGGCACATGTAGGCTCAAAGTGAGACTTAAGGGGAAAGAACATCACCTCACATCTGTAGTTGTTCCTGATGGACATGACTCGCTGCTAGGTGACAAAGCATGTGAAAATTTAGACCTAGTGAAGAGAGTATACTGCATTAACAATATCAGTGTTCAGAGCAGTGTAGAGTTAAAAGTTGATCAGTATCCAGACATCTTCAAGGGCTTCGGGGTGTTACCATTTACCTATAAGAACAGGTTGAAAAATGATGCATAGCCAATTGTCCATGCTCCCAGGTGGGTTCCAGCGCCACAGAGAAAAAAGCTGAAGGAAGAATTCAACTGATTGATGTCACTGGGAGTTATAAAGAAAATGGAAGAGCCCACAGAATGGGTAAATTCGATAGTATGTGTCAGAAAACAGAATGGAAATTTATGGGTGTGCATGGATCCAAAAGACCTGAACAACAACATAAAGAGAGAACATTATCAGATTCCAACTAGAGATGAGATAATAAGCGAGATGGCTGGTGCAAAATACTTTAGCAAATTGGATGCATTGCAGGGCTTTTGGCAATTGAAAATGCATGATGATAGCATTAAGTACTGTACTTCAATACACCATATGGCTGCTACCATTTCCAAAGGATGCTTTTTGGGATCTGTTCAGCTCCAGAGGTGTTTCACCAGACTATGGAGCACATTATAGAAGGCATTGAAAGTGTGTGCATGTACATGGATGACCTAGTCATATGGAGATCTACACTGGAGCAACAGAATGACAGGCTCATCAAAGTGCTTCAAAGAATCCAGAAGTATGGACTGAAGCTGAATAGAGCAAAATGTCAATTTGGAATGAGGGAAATCACCTTTCTAAGGGACAAGCTGTCAGCGGCAGGTGTGGAACCAGACAAAAGCAAGGTAAAAGTGATACTGGAGATGGCCAGGCCTGAAGATAAAAGAGGTGTGTTAAGGGTACTGGGGCTGAGCAACTTCATTGGCAAATTCATACCAAACTTATCTGCAAAGACAGTGCATCTGAGAGAGCTGTTGTGTGACAAATGTAAGTTCAAGTGGACTGATCAGGCGACAACACACAGTGAAGATCAGGATGAGTATTCCATGGAAAAGGATGTGAATCTCCATGTGAACATGATCACTGAGTCACTACCCATGTCTAACATGAAACTGAAGCAGATTGCTACAGAAACAAAGAAAGTTGCAAGCTTACAGAGAGTCATCAAGGTTCTGAATGAGGGTTGGCCAAGAGGGGAATGTCAGCAGTATTACAACATCAGAGGAGAGCTGAGTGTTGTCAATGGGCTTCTACTGAGAAAGAACAGAATAATCATTCCTCAGTCACTGAGACCAGAGATGCTGAAAAGGTTGCACAAAGGGCACCTCGGTATAGAGAAATGTAAGAGGAGGGCCCGCACAGCTGTTTACTAGCCAGGAATTAATGCTAACATGGACAGAATGGTCTCGAGCTATGACACCTGTCTTAAACACCAAGCTAAACCGCCAAAAGAGCCTATGACAATCACAGACTTACCTGACGAGCCATGGTAACTGACTACCTGTCAAACTATCCAGAGATGGCACCACTTCCCAACATGTTGGTGACCTGTGTGATCCAACACATGAAGTCAATATTTGTAAGACATGGTATTCCCCACATTGTCTACAGTGACAACGGTCCATCCTACAACTGCAAAGTTTCAGACTTTCGCAGAAGAATATGATTTGACATGTGACTTCAAGCCCTTTGTATGCCCAGTCAAATGGTAAGGCAGAGAAAGGAGTGCACATAGTCAAACAGCTGCTCAAGAAAGCAAGAGACAGTAACTCAGATCCATATCTAGCTCTGTTGAGTTATCAAGCATCGCCGCTTGAACATGGCATGTCTCCTACTGAACTTCTTATGGGATGTAGGCTATGCACCATGATTCCCTACACTACAGAATGAAAGAACAAAGTGAAACAGAAACAAAAGCTTATACAGAAGAGACAAAAAGCAAACTATGACATAACAAGAAGCTTAGTGCCACTGGCAAGGCATGACACTGTGAGCGTACAGGATTCCAACACCTGGATCAAGAAAGCCACTGTTCTGGAAGAAGTAAGTCCATGGTCCTACACGGTCAGAAGAGAGGATGGTCAAATCCTGAGAAGGAATCAAAGGAGCTTGCTGAAAACAAGAGACATTGCAAAAACAGACAAGTGAAAATTCAAAGGAAGATTCAACCTGCACCGCATCAGCTGAACCACCACCTGTGCTAGACAGCAGTGGACCAGCTGAGCAGAATCACTTACCTGCGCTGAGAAGATCCACACGTAATGTCAAAGCATCAGACAGGCTGAATCTTTAAAGACAATGAATTGGCCTGTATCCTTTTGTTTAAAAAGGGGGGGGGTCTCTGAGTTCAAATGGGGTCAATTGTGCATTACCATGATCTCATCTCATTATCTCTAGCTGCTTTATCCTGTTCTACAGGGCCGCAGGCAAGCTGGAGCCTATCCCAGCTGACTACGGGCGAAAGGCGGGGTACACCCTGGACAAGTCGCCAGGTCATCACAGGGCTGACACATAGACACAGACAACCATTCACACTTACGGTCAATTTAGAGTCACCAGTTAACCTAACCTGCATGTCTTTGGACTGTGGGGGAAACCGGAGCACCCGGAGGAAACCCACGTGGACAACATGCAAACTCCACACAGAAAGGCCCTCGCCGGCCACGGGGCTCGAACCCGGACCTTCTTGCTGTGAGGCGACAGTGCTAACCACTACACCACCGTGCCGCCATTATCATGATGTAAATGTGAAAAAGAGTTTATGTTCTTGTTTGAGCTGCTCATGAATATAGCAATACAGTTCAAAAGTGCTAGAGAAATAATCTGTTTGTGTATATGAGGGTAGCATACATCTAAAGAAAAGGGGGATGTAATGATGCATGAATGTGCCACTCCCGACCACTACATGGCTGCAGTTGTAGTCTAGATATCTGGTAAATGTACATAGTCATGAAGGGCAGACGCACGTTTTACATCTCCGTTGTTTTTGCCCTCTTATTGACTAATAATCTTTGTCACACACCCTCTGTGGAGTGTAAGCTGTTGCTAAGTGGTCATAGGAGTGGATCGACCTGTTTTCAGCAGGAAGAATATGCTTTCGGCCTGGTTCGTCCAGTTGACGTTGGTGGATCCTTCAGATATGGGAGTATCAAGGTTATTTCACAGGACAATGGTTGGTCATTTGTTCATGATTGTCTATTGTGTTTATCATCATGGAATAGCATTTACGCTAATTGTACCATTTATTTTGGACATTCCATCAGTTTATTCCCTACATTCCTGACATGGTTGAAATTGTGAAGACACAGGTGTCCGTGCACTTACTATAACAACACCATGGCGACGTTCCACATCCTTCTGGAGGGTGATCTGTTGTTTAAATTAAACCCAGGTCCCGATGACCTACATAAAATTTCGTCTATTGTGTCTAGGCGGCATGATAAAAGGCCTACAAGATCATCAACTTTGCCTTGTGGTATTAACAACATGGTTTATGGTTCACGGCCAGCCCACTGCAATATCAGCAATCTGATCAGTGTGGACTGTGCCTCGATTTCATCCCTAAACAACTCATTAAAGTCAATGAAGTTTTGTCTGCTCAATTGTCATTCTGTGAGAAATAAGACTGCTGATATCGCTGATTATATCTCTCACGATTGCAAACCGGATATTGTTGCTATAACTGAGTCTTGGCGACCAATGCGATGCTGCTGTCCGTGTGGAGCTGTCGTCAGATGGCTACAAGTTATTAGATCATACTCGGGATTTGCGTCGCGGTGGCGGTACTGCACTTTTATATCGTGATTCACTATTTGTGAACAAAATTGATGCAGGGAACAAAACTTCATATGAATTCTCTGAGTGGCTAATCAACTATTCCTCTGCTTATAAACTGCGTGTAGTTATTATACATCACCTGCCTTATTCCAGTGAACACAGAGTACCCACAAACTTATTTTTTGAGGAATTTTTCAGCTACTTGGAATCTTTGTTAATATGTAAGGAGTCACTTTTAATTTGCGGGGACTTCAACATCCATGTCCATTCTACTAGCGATGTAGACTCCATCAAGTTTCAGGATTTGCTTGATTCAATAGGATTGAAGCAACATGTCAACTACCCTACCCACGTTGATGGCCACGCCCTAGACCTGATTATTATGCGCATCCCTGATTACATCATCGAAGGACAGCCTCAAGTGGATCGCTTTATTTCAGATTATATCTCTGTTATTTGCAGCCTTCATGTAGGCAAGCCCTTGCCATTGAAACGCAGTCACTTACTCCGGTAAGTTGAAGTCTATTGATTATGATGCACTGAGGCGAGATGTGTCTGAATGTACACTGTGTTCAACTGACCTCGGCTGGTCACAAAATCAGCCGGCAGAGGAAATTGATGCTCTTGTACGTGTTTACAATTCTACCTTGATTGAATTAATGGACCAGCATGCCCCTTTGAAGACTAAGATACTCAGAGTGAGACAGACTGCTCCTTGGTACAATGCGGAGATTGATGCTGCAAAAAGACGTCGACGGAAGGCTGAAACGGCGTGGTGGAAGAGCAAGTCGACTGAAGATTTTAATTTATTCAAGGCCCTGAGAAATCATGTGATTCGTCTGATAAACAAAGTGGAAAAAAAAACATACTACACTGACTTCATCTCTGAAAATTGTGATAATCAAAGCAAACTCTTTTGAGCTGCAAAAGCATTACTAATACCAAAAAGTCAACTTTGCTTTCCAAATTCTTCTGACGACACAGTGTTGTCTAATGATATTGGCTCATTCTTTGTGCATAAGATCTCAAGAATTAGGAGTGAAGTTGATGCCATGCATCTGGAATCATCCTCTCGTGACCTGGCCCCTGATGACAAGAGGATTGTGGATTGCAGTATTGTGTTGTCCTCCTTTCATCAGCTTAGTGAGGATGACGTTAAAACTCTTATCATGAGCTCTGCTAAGAAGTACTGTGAATTGGATCCAGTGCCTACGCCAGTCTTGGTAGAATGTTTGGATATGTTACTACCAGTCATCACTAACTCGATCAATTCCTTATTGGCTAATGGATATTTCCCTGAAGTCTGGAAGGAGGCTATTGTTAAGCTGTTGCTAAAGAAAGCGGGACTAGATGCTGTGTTTAACAACCTGCACCCAATTAGCAACCTACAGTTCATTTCTAAGTTGACAGAACGTGTAGTCTGTGAACAAGTATCTGACTACTTGCAAATTCACGGCTTAGTTCCTGAACTACAGTCAGTCTACAGAAAGAGCCATAGCATGGAGACAGCACTTTTAAAAGTGCAAACTGATATTTTACTGAGCATGGACCGTCAGCATGTGATTTTACTCGTGCTGTTAGAACTGAGTGCGGCCTTTGATACGGTCGACCATACAATCCTCCTCCGTTGACTTGAGACATCATTTGGTATCACAGGAAGAATACTTCAGTGGTTTACTTCCTATCTGTCGGGCCGTGCACAGCGAGTGGTATATGGCGAGGGTCTTTCGGACAAGTTCCAGTTATCGTGCGGAGTGTCACAAGGCTCCTGTCTAGGACCCTTACTCTTTTCACTATATGCCAGTAAGTTGTTTGATTTCATCAAGGAACACTTACCAGTGGCAGATGCATATGCAGATGACACCCAATTATATATGTTGTTCAAGGCGGAATGCAGTATAAGTCAAGTGGACTGCGTTGCCACAATGGAGAGGTGCATCAAAGCAGTATGCGTGTGGATGGCGATGGACAAGATGAAATTGAATGATGCAAAGACTGAGTTCTTAATTAGAGAGATTAAACATCAGCTCAAGAAGGTTAACATTCACAAGTTAACAGTGGGTGAAGTTAGTGTTGCACCTGTCTCAACCACCAAGAACTTAGGAACAATATTTGACAGTAACATGAGTCTAGTACCTCATATCAATAACACTTGTAAGACTGTATTTTTTCATCTCTATAACATCAGGAGAATAAGAAAATATCTTTCTGCTGACACTTTTAGAATCTTAATTCATTCCTTAATAACAAGTAGATTGGACTATTGCAAAAGTCTTTTGTATGGCCTTCTGGCCAAGTCTATTAGCAAATTACAGTGAGTCCAAAATGCAGCAGCAAGGCTTATTACAGCTACGCCTCATTTTTCTCATATTACTCCGGTTTTGCGCTATCTGCACTGGCTCCCGGTTAGTGAACGAATAGTTTTTAAAATGTTAGTTTTAACTTTCAAGGCAATGTATGGGTTTGCACCAGCATACATTTGTAATTTGGTTCAGATTAAGTCATGTAGCACATATGCTTTATGCAGAAACCATGAAATTTTTCTCACACCATTCAATGCTGGGCGATAGGGCCTTTGCAGCAGCTGCGCCAACACTTTTCAATACACTTGCTCGAGAGATTAGACAGGAGAAGAATTTTAACAATTTTAAGAAATTAGTTAAGACATTTCTATTCAACAGAGTTTTACTAATATTACTAATAATTACTAATATTTTTTTCTAAGTTTTTTATGTGTATGCGCGTGTGTGTATGCGTGTGTGTTATATGTATGTATGCATGCATGTGGCATGTGTGCATGTATGTGCCTGCAATGCACACGCGCACATGCCACATGTATGTATATGCCCATAATTTTATAATATTTTGTAACGCGCATTTGATCATATATTTCATGTTAATTTACGCACTATAAGCAATAAATTATTATTATAGTTAGTGGATATGAAGAAGAAGGCAGAATGAAAAGTTATGCTGGATGTATGTATGTTGACAGAGTTTGTTAATCAGAATCAGAATTACTTTATTAATCCCTGGAGGGAAATTCAAATTTGCAACCAAGCTTCTGAATCAAAGAAATAGTAAACATGTCTAAAAATAGAAGATAAAATAGTCTTTAAAAAAAGAATAAATAAAAATAAAATAAATTTAAATAAGTTCAATAACTTAAGTAAGGTTTACTGAATGTTTACTGAATGTTTATCAGCCGTTTACTGAATGTGCTCCTGTGGCTGATCAGCTCCTCATGTAGAGGGTGAGAAGGACAGTCTAAGATTGTTTTTTATTTTGGACAGTGTCCTCTTCTCCAACACCACTGTCAGAGAGTCCAGTTCTGTGCCTACAACATGGCCGACCTTCCTGATGATCTTATTGAGTCTGTTAGTGTCCTTCACCTTCAAGCCACTGCCCCAGCAGACGACAGCATACAGGATGGCGCTGGCCACCACTGACTCATAGAACATCTGCAGCATTGTTCGGCAGATGTTGAAGGACCTCAGCCGTCTCAGAAAATAGAGACAGCTCTGGCCCTTTTTGTATACAGTGTCCACATTTTTGGACCAGTCCAGTTTATTATCCAAGTACACCCCCAGGTACTTATATTCCTCCACCACATCCGCACTGACCCCTTGGATGTTAACAGGGTTCACTGGAGCCCTGATTCTCTTCAGATCAACCACCAGTTCTTTCATCTTCGTCACGTTGAGCTATAGGTGGTTCTTCCTGCTCCACGTGACAAAGTTGTCCACCACCATCCTGTACTCGCTCTCATCACCACCGGTAATACATCCAACCAGTGAAGAGTCATCAGAAAATTTCTGGAGGTGGCAGGTCTCCATGCAGTAGTTGAAATCAGTGGTGTAGAGAGTGAAAAGGAAAGGAGAAAGGACAGTCCCTTGCAGAGCCCCGGTGTTGCTGATCACTCTGTCCGACACACAGCATTGCAAGTACACGTACTGTGGTTTGCCAGTCAAATAATCTACAATCCAGGACACCAGTGGGGCATCCACCTGCATCGCTGTCAACTTCTCACCCACAGAGCCGGCCAGATGGTGTCAAAAGCACTGGAGAAATCAAAAAACATGATCCTCACAGTGCTGGCTGGCTTGTCCAGGTGGCCGTAGACTTTGTTGAGCAGGTAGATGATTGCGTCCTCTACTCCAAGATGGGGCTGGTGGGTGAACTGAAGGGGTTCAAGAAGTGGTTGGACCATAGGCCGGATCTACTCCAGGATGAGTCTCTCAAGGGTCTTCATAATGTTTGATGTCAATGCCACGGGCCTGTAGTCTTTGAGGTCGCTGGGACACGGCTTCTTCGGTACAGGGACGAGGCATGACATCTTCCACAGCACGGGGACCCTCTGAAGACCCAGGCTCATGTTGAAGACAATAAACACAGTTGTTGAAGAACCCATTACTTCTAAGTGCAGTAACATTACAAGTTAGTGGACTGGTGATGTCCGAAAAGTTAGGCATGAACTGCCTATAATAGCCAGCCAGCCCCAGGAACTGCCTCACCTCCTTTTTGGTCTTAGGTCTTGGGCAGGCCACAATCACTGCAGTTTTATTAATTTGGGGACGCACCTGCCCATGACCCAAGTGGAAGCCCAGATACCATACTTCCACCAGTCCAATTGCATACTTCTTCAGGTTTGCTGTGAGCCCAGTGCACCTCAGCGGCCTCAGGGCTGCCCTGAGATGTTGTAAATGCCGCTTCCAATCGTTAGTATAAATGATTATATCATCTAAGTAGGCCACTGCATATGCATTGTGGGGACGGAGAATTCGGTCCATGAGACACTGAAATGTCATGGGAGCCCCAAACAACCCGAAAGGAAGGGTGACAAATTGGCGTTAGCCAAACGGAGTGGAAAAGGCTGTTTTCTTGTGGGATAATTGAGTCAAGGGGATCTGCCAATATCCATCAAATCCAGTGTTGAGTAAAAGCGAGCCACGCCTAACCAATAGCGCAGTTCATCAGTGTGGGGCATCGGATATGCGTCAAATTTAGACACCATGCTGACTTTTCTATAGTCTACGCAGAACCGGACCGACCCGTCGGTCTTGGGACCCAAGCCCACTGGGCTGCTCCAGTTACTGTGTAACTCCTCAATTACTCCCATCTTAAGCAAAGCCTGGAGTTCATCCCAAACCACATTTTTCTTGTGTTCGAGGAGCCGATACAGGCACCACCACCCTGATACAGGGGTGATGATCACTCAATGTGATGTTCTATGAGGTTAGTGTGACCAGGGAGGGGTGAGAACATATTGGAGAATTCCTCCTGCAGCCCAATTACCTGTGCTCTCTGAGTGGTCTCCACAGGGGACGGGGTGAATTAGGCCATACTTTTTAGACTTGCCTCTAGTCCCAGCTCTGCCCTCTCTGGAAGTACCATTGCCAGAGCCACAAGAACCTCCTCTTGCCACGGTTTCAGGAGAATGAAGTGGTAAATTTGACATGTGTCGCCCCTATCTGGACGTTTGACCTCATAGTTGACCTCCCCAGTTTGCCGTGTGACTTCAAAGGGCCCTTGCCACTTGGCAAGCAATTTTGAACTTGAGGTGGGCAGTAAATTGATGACTTTATCTCCCGGTGCAAAGTCCCTTAGCCATGTTCCTCTGTTGTACAGGTGAGCTTGATGTTCTTGGGCCTGTAAGAAATTCTCCTGGGTTATATGACTCAGTGCGTAGAGTTTTGTTCTCAGATCAAGAATGTATTGAATTTCATTTTTACTTTGAGAAGGCCCCTCCTCCTAATTTTCTTTAATGATGTCTAAGACACCATGGGGCTTGTGCCCATACAGCAATTCAAAAGGGGACAACCCTTGGAGACTTGTGGGACCTCACGCACTGCAAACAACAGAGGGTCGAGCCACCTGTCCCAATTTTTATCATCCCCATGAACAAATTCATGAATCATGTTTTTAAGTGTTTGGTTAAATCCTTTGACCAGCCCTTCCATTTTTGGATGATAAACACTAGTATGAACCGATGTAATCCCCAATAATTCGTATAATTCGCACAGTGTGCATGACAAACATAGTGCCTTGATCAGTCAGGATTTCTTTTGGAATCCTGACTCGGGAGATAAGGTGGAAGCATGCCTCCACAGCACTGCATGCTGAGATATTGTGGCGCGGCACTGCTTCCGGGTATCACATTGCATAATCCACTATAACTAACACAAAGCAATACCCATGTACAGATCAATCTAATGGCCTGATGAGATCCATGCCAATTCTTTTGAAGGGGCTCTCCATTAGTGGCAATGGGCACAATGGTGCTTTAGGTGTGGCTGGATTTACCAGCTGGCATTCACAACATGCCACACACCACCTGCGGACATCGCTGCAAACCCTTGGCCAATAGAAAGGGCCATGAGATGATTCAGTGTTTTATCCTGCCCCAAATGCCCAGCCATAAGATTATGATGAGCTGCATGGACTACAGTTCCCTGTGCTTCTTCAGGACCAACAACCATGTCATATTTTTATTTTGTTTGACTGTCCTGTGTCACTCGATACAGCCTATCCTTAATAATACAAAAGTACAGGAAGAAAGGTGCAATGTTAGGCTGGAGGATTTGGTCATCAATAACTTTCACTTGGTCAGAGGTGTGTCTCAGAGACTCGTCATGCACCTGCTCCAATGGGAAGTCCCCTAAGGGATTCCCCAGAGAGGAAGGAGGGCTCTCCCCCCTCTCTGTGTCCTCATGATGTGGAGCTGATGCAGGTGTGCCCAAGACTGCCTCCCCAACCAGCATTGCAGCAGAATCCCCCCATGATGTGCGACTGCAGGACTCACCCACTACTATTTGTTTCATTAATGTTTTAAACCCTGGCCAATCAGTTCCCAGGATCTGTGAGTGAGTGAGGCTCAGACTAACCGCAGGTGTCTATGCTATGGTTTTCTTCCCAGAAATGAATAGTGACAGGTATCAGCGGATATTTGTGTATATCACTGTGCACACACTTAACCTTCACCAATCATGCATTTCCCAGTGCCCCGCATTGAGTCAGGCTTTGATGTATGGTGGTCTGATTACAACCTGAATCCACGAAAGCCTGATGTGTACCCCCTTGAATACTCACAGCTATCCTGTCTGGCTCCGTTCAATCAGGGGAAGCCTGAAGTGCATCATGGATGCAAATCAGTAGCCCTGCCTCCTTGCAGAAGTGCTGATTCCCTGCCTTTCCTCCATGCTTACAGACCTTCCTAGGCTCGCTTGCAGTTCTGGTGGGTATGGATGAGTTCATCTGTGGAGAGAGAAAGGGGGGTTAATGGTGGCACAGACACAGAAAGAGAAGGGAGAGTAGAAACATGGGGATAGACACAGGTGCGGGGAGCGGGTTTTGGGGGAGTTGCCCCCATTTCCATGGGGCTGGGGTAGGGGAAGGGCAAGGGAAGGGCAAGGAAAGGGAGGGGGAGAAGGAAAAATCGAAAATGAGAGAATGGAAGTTGTAGCACAGCCTGCTTCTGGATACGCCATCAGGTGATCCTCGGCCAGTCTGACTGCCTCCTCCAGCAACGTCAGTTGGTGACACTAGATCCACACTGACATCCTGCTCAGCGGCTGGGCAGTAAACTGCTCCAGATGATGGATTTGACATCGCACTTGCCAGCCAACAGCCACTACTGGCAGGAATCTCAGAGCTGTTGTGCGAATGCGACTGGCTGGCCCACTTCGCCGTAAGCCAGCAAGCGGAAGTGCTGGCGCTGCTCTTCAGGGCCGTGGCCGATCCACTGTATGATGGCTCGCTTCAGGTGGGGGTAATCCAGCATGTTGGTGGCCGGGAGCTGTCAAGCCACAAGCTGGGCTTCCCCTGACAGGAGCAGCAGTAGGTGAGCCACCCACTGAGAGGATGGCCATGAGCTTGCCTCCACGACACGCTCAAACAGCTCGAGGAAGGTGTCAGGGTCATCCTGCAGCCCCATCTTCACCAGCTGGATGGGCACGCTGGCCACAGGAACAACCGCTGGAGCACCCACAGACTGGACCAAGCTCCATAGCACCTCCCGGTCCTATGCCTGGGCTTCGAGCAGAGCCTGGAAGTGCTGCTAATCTACTGTCAGTGTGACAAGGGCATGCTGCTGGCACTAGAGGTCGTTGGCGAGTGTTTGGAGGAGCTCTCTAACTGGTTTGGATCCCATGGCGGCATTCGTTCCTCAAATCCCAGGTTCCCAGCACCAGTGTAACAACTCTTGGACTTGTGGGGAAACAGAGGAACTGGAAACAGGCTTCAGAACAGGTGAGTTCTTTTATTTAGCACACTTTTCAGTGACAGCTCAACACATGCACACATGTGGGGTGACACTGCTCTCTCTCTCATTCCTGACTGTCTGAAAGACACACAGAGACACTGGTTAATTGACAGCCAGTAATTTGACACAGGTGCACCTCAACACGTTACTTGCTGGTTCAACCTGCTTCCTTGCCATTCACAGCTGATGCTCGACCATGCCCCTGCTGCTACAGAAACATTTAAATGTCTTGGAATGGCCTAATCAAAGCCCAGACCTCAATCCAATTGAGGATCTGTGGCATAACTTGAAGGTTGCTGTACACCAACGCAACCCATCTAACTTGAAGGAGTTGGAGCAGTTTTACCTTGAGGAATGGACAAAAATCTCAGTGGCTAGATGTGCTAAGCTAAAAGAGACATACCCCAAGAGACTTGCAGCTGTAATTGCAGCAAAAGGTGGCTCTACAAAGTATTGACTTGGGGGGGGGGAATACCTATGCACACTCCAGATTTCCTTTTTTTCATCTTAACCTGTTTAATCCCAAATTTTTCCCTGCAAAACAAGTGCATGCATTTCATTCCTTAGACCTCACTAGTACATAACATGTATGATTTTTTTCATTTTATGTTGGTTATGTTAGTGAAAATGTAGGTAATATACTCAGCAACAATTGTTGGCAGTGGGAAACAGCATAGTCGAAATTTACACAATATTTTTCAGTTTGACCTATTTACATATAATCAGGATATAACTAACAAGTGGTACATCGCACTTCTCGCATGCATACACAGTGCAGTTGTTGCACCGTCTGCATCTTTGGTAGCGTTTTCCCGCGTTAACAGGCCAGTGATGTTTTCCATCACCTCTTGTGGAATCCCGAGGTTTCACAATTACAGATCTTCTGCCTTGACCAAGAGGTCGTTTTCCATATCTCTTAAGGAGATCCATGGACAAAACCCGCTAAAAGCTCATGAGGTCATAGTCAATGCCAACAACATCTCTGAAGAACAGCCAGCTGTTCACCACTGCACTGTGAAGAGACCAAGCCAGAACTGGCCACCATTTTTTTGACCTTATCGCAGATCTGTGTCTTGACACGTGAAGATCATGGAGATCCACGCCGCCCATGTTTTGGTTGTATGTCAGGAAACACAGAGGCTGTTGCACTTTGACAAATGCTTTTTTCTCTTTGCTCCACCTGGATGCTTGACCTTCTGAATATTTTTCTACAGCATTGGTTGCCATGGCTACAACACTGTTATCCTTCCAACACACCAGTAGCTTCTCCCCCTCTGTAAGGACCTCAGTGCTCCCACGAGGCATTTTTTCAAAATCCTTCATACCTGTGAAAGGGATGTCATGCAGATGGCACTGTCTCAGTGTGTTGAGGGACCCATACCCTTGTTTGGTCATTTCATCAATGAGGCTAAGGGAGGTGAAAAGGTTATCATGCACAAATGTGCATCCTGGAGGAACTTCTGCTTGCTCAGCCAGACCAAGGACAACACTGGGGCCCTGTCCCAAGCCAGTTTCTGGCAAAAGTGTGTGGACTCCACAATAGGGCTCCATGTGAAACATGTACCCTGTGGGTGAAGAAAGGCTCCACAACTTGTATCCAAACCGGATTGGTTTGCCCCGATAAACTGCTTGCAGCCATGCTTGCCATAGTAGGGGATCATGCTTTCATCAACTGATAGATGTTTTGTGTATGGCATCATCTTGTAAGACCGACTAGTGGCCTAGTGGTAGCGTGTCCGCCTCTCGATCGGGAGATCGTGAGTTCTATTCACGGTCGGGTCATACCAAAGACCATCATAAAAATGGTACCTACTGCCATCTGGCAAGGCACGCTGCAATAAAGATGTGCATGGGGAGTTAAACTCTCGTGGTTACCAGAGGACTAGCCCCCCACTATAACCCTAGCTATGTAATAGGCGAGAGGCCGAGGGCTATGGAAACGGAGATCGGCGCCGCCCGATGCGCCACATACAGATGCGCCATCATCTTGTAAGAGTCACTGAGCGCACTGAAGATGGGTCGCACTTTAAAGAAAGGGTTGTCTCTGGCTTTTGAGTTATCAACCAGATGTATTGAGGCCATTACTGCATTTGAGATGACTTCATTGTAGACATCAGGGCCATATGACCAATACATGTGCCTCCGTGGCACAGAACTGTAACCAGATGTGAGCAGAATCCCATAGAAAGTCAGCAACTCATCCATGTTCAGATCAAGTGCCTTCCCTTTGGTTTGCATTGAATATGCATTTGACATCTCAACAGTGAGCTCCCTCAGAGTAGGAGGATACATCAGCAGGAACAATTCAGCAGGGTTTGGTTTGTTTGATACAATCTGCTGCAGTTGGGCCATAGGCCACAAAATCTGGTTGTGGCAGCGGGGGCATGGTCAAGCGCCGGGCTGTGACAGGAGGGCGGAGTCAGAGAAGGTAAGTGGCAGAATCACTACACCTGACTGCAATTAACCTGTTTGTGTGTGTCTTCCCAGTGACCGCGCCCTATTTAGAGAGGGAGAGCGAGAGCAGAGGAGCTCTCCCGAATCAGACACCTGATGTGTGTGTGCGTGTGTCTGGCTATATGTTTCTGAGAGACCACTGAAAAGTGTGTAAAATAAAAACTATTGTGAACCTGATCTCTGTCCTGCCGTCCTCTGTGCTCCACCCACCAACACTGAACCGCTACAGTGGTGCCGAAAACCGGGAGTAGAGCACCAACGCCGAACCGCCCCAGGGAGTCTTCCCCGTTCGCCGACCTGGTCCATGCCCTCGCCACGGCCCAGCAAAGCCAGCACCAGGCGCTAGTCACGCTCCGTAAGGAGCAGGAGCAACGCTTTGAGGCCCTGGTGTTGGCTCAGCAAGAGGACTGACAGGCGTTCCGGCACCTCCTCGCGTCGGCGGGGACAACCGACGCTTCCACCGCGGGCCTGTCCTCCCTCACCCTGACAAAGATGGGCCCGCAGGATGACCCCGAGGCTTTCATCACGCTCTTTGAGCAAGTCGCGGAGACCTCGGGGTGGCCAATGGATCAGCCCACAGCACGCCTCCTCCCCCTGCTAACGGGAGAGGCACAGCTGGCCACACGATAGCTCCCCACTGACCGCCGGCTGGCCTACGCGGACCTTCACCGGGCCATCATCCAGCATGTGGGGCGCACCCTCGAACAGCAGTGCCAGCGCTTCCGCGCTCTGCGCTTGGAGGAAGTCGGCCGGCTGTTCGCATTTGGCCAGCAACTCCGGGACGCCTGCTGGCGGTGGCTGAGGGCCAACAACCGCGACACCGAGGAGATCGTCGATCAGGTGGTACTGGAGCAGTTCATCGCGCGCTTGCTGACAGGAACCGCGGGGTGGGTCCAGTGCCACCGCCCGGCATCGCTGGATCAGGCCATCAAGCTGGCGGAGGACCATTTGGCGGCTGTTCCGGTGGCAGGACAGCAGACCGCCTCTTCTCTTCTCTCCTCTTCTCTCTCTCTCTCTCTCTCTCCCCCTCCTCCTGTGTCCCGTCCTCGCCCCATTTCCCCACTGCGGAGGCGGGGGCCGGCACCACCCCAGCCGGCCCGCCGCACCCGCAGTGCCCTCCCATTTCTCCCTTCTGTGTCTGTCTCTCCCCCCCCCCTCAGGTGAGTGAGCCCCAGAACACCGGTGCAGAGAGGAAGCCCGAGCCAGTTTGCTGGTGCTGTGGGGAACCGGGCCACCTCCAACAGCAGTGCACGGCAATGGATGTGGGCACGGTGGTTCGGATCCCCGATGAGCCAGAAGCCGCCCTTGATCGGGCCAGAGCGTATCGCATACCGGTGAGTATCCAAGGGGATACATATCAGGTGTTGGTGGATTCTGGTTGTAATCAGACCTCAATTCACCAAAGCCTGGTGCAACATGAGGCATTGGGGGGTGCACAGGGGGTGAAGGTGTTGTGTGTGCACGGGGACGTTCACAGCTACCCTTTGGTGTCAGTCCACATGTTTTTCCGAGGGGAAAAATTTATAGTGAAGGCGGCAGTTAATCTTCGCCTTACCCACTCTTTAATTTTGGGGACTGATTGGCTGGGATTTCGGGGTTTAATGACATGCTTAGTAGAGAGTGGGTCCTGCCATTTAACAGGGGGAGGTCCCGGTGTCGCTTTGGTGGGAGCAGCTGTCACAGAGCCGTCTATGTCATCTCCGCGTCAGAGTGAGGAGCCGCCGGCCCCTCCTCTCTCTATTGGGGAATCCCTCGCAGATTTCCCATTAGAGCAGTCGCAAGACGAGACTCTGTGACATGCGTTTGACCAAGTGAGAGTAATCAATGGTCAAACGCTCCAGCCGAACGCCACCCCGTCCTTCCCCTACTTCGCGATTATGAAGGATAGGTTATACCGAGTGACGCAGGACACTCAAACTAAAGAGCGAGTCACGCAGCTTTTAATTCCAAAAAGCCGCTGGGAATTGGTATTCCAGGCGGCTCACTTTAATCCCATGGCTGGACACCTAGGGCAGGATAAGACACTAGCCCGAATAATGGCCCGATTCTATTGGCCGGGGATTCGCGGCGATGTCCGTAGGTGGTGTACGGCGTGCCGCGAATGCCAGTTAGTGAATCCAGTGGTCATTCCAAAAGCGCCTTTGCGCCCTCTTCCATTAATCAAGACCCCGTTTGAAAGAGTTGGGATGGATCTCGTCAGGCCATTAGATCTGTCAGCACGAGGGTACCGCTTTATATTAGTTCTGGTGGACTATGCAACGCGTATCGGAAGCAGTGCCTCTGTGCAATATCTCAGCACGCAGTATTGCGGAGGTGCTCTTCCGCGTTATCTCCCGAGTTGGAATCCCGAAAGAGATTCTGACTGGTCAAGGCACCACGTTTATGTCACGGACACTGCCGGACACTGCGCGAACTGTATAGGTTATTGGGGATTAAGCCGATCCGCACCAGCGTGTATCACCCACAAACGGACAGTTTAGTGGAACGGTTCAATCGCACCCTCAAGAATATAATTAAAAAATTCGTAAGTGAGGATGCACGTAATTGGGATAAGTGGCTCGAGCCCTTGCTGTTTTCAGTGCGAGAGGTCCCCCAAGCCTCCACGGGGTTCTCCCCGTTCGAATTATTATATGGGCGTAAGCCGCGCGGCATTCTAGATGTGCTGCAGGAAAATTGGGAGGAGGGACCTTCACAAAGCAAAAATGAAATTCAATATGTTATGGACCTGCGTGCAAAACTCCACACCCTCACCCACCTAACCCAGGAGAATTTGCGGCAGGCCCAAGAATGGCAAGCCTGCCTGTACAACAAGGGTACGCGCCTTAGAGAGTTCGCACCGGGAGATAAAGTACTCATACTGTTGCCCACATCGAGCTCCAAATTGGTTGCCAAGTGGCAAGGGCCCTTTGAGGTCACATGGCGAGTCGGGGACGTTGACTACGAGGTTAGGCGAACGGACAGGGGTGGGGCGCTACAGATTTACCACCTCAACCTGCTTAAACTCTGGAATGAGGAGGTCCCCGTGGTGTTGGTGTCGGTGGTTCCAGAGAAGGCGGAGCTGGGGCCGGAGGTTCAAAAAGGGGCATTGGCGTCAGGTATCCCTCCGGTCCCCTGTGGAGACCACCTCTCCCCGACCCAACTCACGGAGGTCGCCCAGTTGCAGACCGAGTTTTCGGATGTGTTCTCGCCCCTGCCCGGCCGCGCTAACCTCATAGAGCACCACATAGAGACGCCCCCGGGGGTGGTAGTGTGTAGCCGCCCTTACAGGCTACCCGAACACAAAAAAAAGGTGGTTCGGGAAGAACTCGAGGCCATGCTCGAAATGGGCATCGTCGAGGAGTCCCACAGTGACTGGAGCAGCCTGGTGGTCTTGGTACCCTAGGCCGATGGGTCGGTCCGGTTCTGTGTGGACTATAGAAAAGTCAACGCGGTGTTAAATCTGACGCATACCCAATGCCTCGTATTGATGAGTTGCTCGATCGACTCGGCACTGCTCGCTTTTATTTGACGCTGGATTTGACGAAGGGATATTGGCAGATCCCCTTGACTCCACTATCCCAAGAAAAAAACAGCCTTTTCCACACCGTTTGGTTTACACCAATTTGTCACACTTCCGTTTGGGCTGTTTGGGGCGCCCGCTACGTTTCAGCGACTGATGGACAGAGTCCTCCGCCCCCACGCCACCTATGCGGCCGCTTATCTCGACGACATTATCGTCTATAGCAATGACTGGCCGAGGCACCTCGAACATCTAAGGGCCATCCTTAGGTCGCTGAGGCGAGCGGGTCTCACAGCCAACCCGAAGAAGTGTGCGATTGGGCGGGTGGAAGTATGGTATCTGAGCTTCCACTTGGGCAATGGGCAGGTGCGTCCCCAAATTAACAAGACCGCAGCAATTGCGGCCTGCCCGAGGCCCAAGACCAAAAAGGGGGTGAGACAGTTCCTGGGGCTGGCTGGCTATTATCGTAGGTTTATACCTAATTATTCGGACGTCACCAGCCCACTGACTGATCTCACTAAAAAGGGGGCACCAGATCCGGTCCAGTGGACGGAGCAATGCCAGCGGGCTTTTTCTAAGGTAAAGGCTGCACTGTGTGGTGGTCCACTTTTACACTCCCCTGACTTTTCTCTCCCCTTTATGTTGCAGACCGATGCGTCGGACAGAGGGCTGGGGGCGGTTTTGTCCCAGGAGGTGGAGGGGGAGGACCGTCCCATCCTGTACATCAGCAGGAAGCTGTCAGTGCGTGAGGGGCGCTACAGCACGATAGAGAAAGAGTGTCTGGCCATCAAGTGGGCGGTTCTCGCCCTCCGGTACTACCTGCTGGGGCGCCCTTTCACCCTCTGTTCGGACCACGCGCCCCTCCAGTGGCTCCACCGCATGAAAGATGCCAACGCGCGGATCACCCGTTGGTATCTGGCACTCCAACCCTTCAATTTTAAGGTGGTCCACAGGCCGGGGGCGCAGATGGTCGTGGCGGACTTCCTCTCCCGTCAAGGGGGGGGGGGGGGGGGGAGTCGGCTGCAGGCCGGACAGCCGCCCAGCCTGAGTCAGGCGGTGGGGGTATGTGGCAGCAGGGGCGTGGTCAAGCGCCGGGCTGTGGCAGGAGGGCGGAGTCAGGGAAGGTAAGTGGCAGAATCACTACACCTGACTGCAATTAACCTGTTTGTGTGTGTCTTCCCAGTGACCGCGCCCTATTTAGGGAGGGAGAGCGAGAGCAGAGGAGCTCTCCTGAATCAGACACCTGATGTGTGTGTGTGCGTGTCTGGCTATATGTTTCTGAGAGACCACTGAAAAGTGTGTAAAATAAAAACTATTGTGAACCTGATCTCTGTCCTGCCGTTCTCTGTGCTCCACCCACCAACACTGAACCGCTACACTGGTCTATTGGATGTAGCTGGTCGTCGAGATCTTTTAAAAACCCTGTCCCTATTTTGCTTATTTTGAAGGGACTTTTTCTGTTTTTTATTGCATTTCAGGGTTTCATTTTCATCTGAGCATCTCCTTTTACTGCACTGTGGGGTATCAGTAACCTCTGGGCATCTTCTTTTTTGGCTTGGTGCTGTGGGAGACACACTAGAATCAAGGGATATTTTCTGTTTTGGGGTTTCATTTTCCTCAGGACAGCTCCTTTTTTTTGGTAGTGGAGTCTCATTTTCCTCAGGGAGTCCCCTTTTTTTTGGCTGGACACTGTGGGAGACACCAAATAGTGGCAATGGGTTTTCTTCATCACCAAATGCTGCAGGAATTAGAGGAGAGAGGGTGGGGCCATTGGAGGGACAGAGAGGGTCTGGGAGTAGGTCTGGACTTGTCAAGATGAAATTTTCCTCATCCACCTGATAGGTCACTTCTGCTTCACCATTTAGTAATCTAGCAGGCAAATGGCCTGTTTCGCCTTGGTACTCTCTATCTGAGCAGTCATTATCACAGTCACTTTCAATTGCATCTTTTTCAACTGTAGGAATGACTGCGATGTAGCATACGGTACATCACTTTGGGGTTCCTTAAGGTCTAGGAGATCCAAAACCTCTGACAGTTTTAAGCTGTGTAGAAAAAATCCCCCCCCCCAAAAAAAAAAAGAAGAAACACCTAAAACCTAGCCTAGCATAAAACTTGGTATAACACTATGGCTGTGTTTTATGCTAGCAGCAACAAATGTTGCCATGCTTATATTTACTCTTCTTATGATCAAAATATGCATGAAGGCATATAGTTCTCATTATATATCAGTAGTAGACCCTTTAAAAGATGCATGTTGAAAATATTTTAGTTATATCTGTACATTAAGGTATTTTACTTACTTCCTCTTGTAAAAGTTTGAGCCAGACATCTCCTTCTGGAGGTGCAGGCAGGAAGTAAAGAGACCTGGTCATGTGACCATTCACACTAGTTACATGATATTGATATAATTTATAGGAGACAACTTATTTTTTCATTTTAAAACTTAAATTAGCTACCCAAAGTCAAACCAACACTTCAAGAGATTTCAGAAGTTAAAAAAAAAGTACGGCAACTATTGTTGCCAGTGGGATTAAACGGGTTAATTATTGTTTGTGTCACAATAAAACAACAATTTGCACCTTTAAAGTTGTAGGCATGGTGTGTAAATCAAATGGTGCTACTACCCCCCCCCCAAAAAAAAAAAAAAAATCCATTTTAATTCCAGTGTGTAATGTGACAAAACAGGACAAACACCAAGCAGGATGAATACTTTTGCAAGACACTGTACCTTGACCTTGTTTGAGGATTATTCTTCACTCACCAGCTTCTATGCCTTCAGAAGCATGATATGCCCAATGCAGAAGAGCATAACACACTGTAGTAGTCCAAGTTCCACCCTGCCTGTGAGTAGCCTAATCTTTTGGGAAATTATGATATCAGACATGACATCTTACTACGAGAAATATAATGAGATTTTGCAGGAAAAAAATATGGCACTTCATTTAGTGTTGATATGATTATGTGGCTTGGAGTGGATGGTATGATGAACATGCGAGTCAAGTGTGGCAGATGACTAGACAATTAGTTTAGTGTTGTATGGATTATGCCGGCTGTTGCTGTTCCTCCATTATTCACCCTTGTTAGGGCCCGAGCCCTATGGGCGAAGGCCCTATTGTTCTTGTAAGAGTTCACTATTATTATTAGGGCCCGAGCCCTATGGGCGAAGGCCCTATTGTTCTTGTAAGAGTTCACTATTATTATTCTTCCGTCTTCTTTATTTTTCTCCGCTGTTGGGCCATTTTCGGGGTGCTTGCCATGGGCGAAAACGCACGAAATTTGGCAGCAGTTCCGAGAATTGCCACCGCTACTCAGAACCAGAAGCCCAAACTTGGCCGGGGCTCAGGGCCTCTATAGCGCCCCCTAAGTCGTTGTGATTTTGGTCTCCCGCATTAAGGTGCCTGGTTGCCATATAGTTTGTAGTAGTGGCATGCCATTTGGTTCGCATATGTATCTCACTAAGCCGGACAAAAATGTAATGCCAATGCATTAGCCACGCCCAACAGGAAGTGAGGTAATTTCACTTTTGTGCGAAATGCATGGCCACGAAGACGGCGCAACTCCTCCTAGACCGTTCATAGGAATGTCACCAAAATTGATACACATCATCTACAGACATGGCTGACAAAAGTTACTAAATACGTTTCACGTTGGATAAACCGTTCAGAAGTTATACGTCAATCAATTTTCGATGCAAAATTTTACATGCTAAAAAATTCATAACAAATCTTCTGATTGCTCAAAACTGCTCATACTTCAGAAGCAAATCACTCATTGGGCTTCTGACATGTTACCCAATTTCTGTGATATTTCGCCACTGGGGGCGCTATTTTTGGGCAAAAATTCCAATCTTTCCTCAAACTTGGTCAAACTTCACGGCCACCCTCTTACTACCTCCCATGTCATGTATACCATGTTTTGGAAATTTTCGTCCATGGGGGGCGCTGTTTTTGGCCGACGCAATTGCTCCAAAACGGGTTTTTGGTAAATTATTCCATAATGCTTTTCCTTCACACCACTACCTTGTGATAGTACGTTGCTGTTGTAGACACTTATTTTTCCAACTCATAATCGCTCATGTACAGCATAGCACCACCTACTGACATGGGAAAAACCAAAAAATTTATTCTTCAAAAATCTATATCTCATCTTCTATTTACTCAATTGTCATCAAACTTCATACGCAAACTCTTCATAGCTCACCTGACATATATGCCAAATTTTGTGCACTTTCGCCCCTGGGGGTGCTGGTTATGGCAAAAATGATATTGCAGCTTCTGATTTGTCAAACTTGGCAAGCAAACTCTTTACAAGACCCTCATTGGGGCGCTTGCCATGGTCGACAACGCACGAAATTTGGCTCCTTTTTCTTAGACTGCCACCGCTACTGAGAACCAGAAGCCCAGATCCAGGCGGGCCTCAGGGCCTCTATAGCGCCCCCTAACTCATTGTGATTTTGGCCTCCCGCATTAAGGTGCCTGGTTGCCATGTAGTTTGTAGTAGTGGCATGCCATTTGGTACGCATATGTATCTCACTAAGCCGGACAAAAATGTAATGCCAATGCATTAGCCACGCCCAACAGGAAGTGAGGTAATTTCACTTTTGTGCGAAATGCATGGCCACGAAGACGGCGCAACTCCTCCTAGACCGTTCATATGAATGTCACCAAAATTGATACACATCATCTACAGACATGGCTGACAAAAGTTACTAAATACGTTTCAGGTGGCATAAACCGTTCAGAAGTTATACGTCAATCAATTTTCAATGCAAAATTTTACATGCTTAAAAATTCATAACAAATCTTCTAATTGCTCAAAACTGCTCCTACTTCACACGCAAATCAATTATTGGGCTTCTGACATGCTACCCAAATTCTGTGATATTTCGCCACTGGGGGCGCTATTTTTGGGCAAAAAATCCAATCTTTCCTCAAATTTGGTCAAACTTCACGGCCACCCTCTTACTACCTCCCATGTCATGTATACCCCATTTTGGGAATTTTTGTCCATGGGGGGCGCTGTTTTTGGCCGACGCAATTGCTCCAAAACGGGTTTTTGGTAAATAATTCCATAATGCTTTTCCTTCACACCACTACCTTGTGATAGTACGTTGCTGTTGTAGACACTTATTTTTCCAACTCATAATCGCTCATGTACAGCATAGCGCCACCTACTGACATGGGAAAAACCAAAACATTTTTTCTTCAAAAATCAATATCTCATCTTCTATTTACTCAATCTTGATCAAACTTGATACGCACACTCTTAACAGGTCACCTGACATATCTCCCAAATTTTGTAAACTTTTGCCACTGGGGGTGCTGTTTTCAGGCAACATTTTATATCTCGGCTTCTGATTGGTCAAACTTGACACAACAACTCTTCATAGGTCCCTTGACATGTATACCAAATTTGGTGAACTTTCACCTCTGGGGGCGCTCATTGCGCTGTATCAGTTGCAGGAGAGGTGTTTACAATCATGAGGCACCAGGAGTATGTTGTTTTGGTTGCCTTAAACACACATGACTTGTGGGGAATGGGTAGGCAGTCGGGAGCAAGTGTTGTAGCGTTACATACAGACTAATAGATGTCTAACAGAAGACAATCCTATGTAGCTATAGCTTGGTGACTGATGAGGTAAATACATTAATTTGGTTGGGAAGCCATGGCATAAAATTTTCTGTCCATGACAACATCTCAGCGCACCGTGTACTCTGTGTCCGATTCTGTGCTTTGTCACCATTGTGGGAGTAATGTCTCTTGCCGAAGAAGCTGTGGAAGGTATTTCGCGGGGACGCATGCCCCGGCCCCCCTTGGCCGCTGGCGCGAGGGCCCGTCGAGGCCGCTTGCGGCTTTAATTATTCTTCCGTCTTCTTCTTCTTCTTCTTCTTCTTCTTCCGTCTTCTTCTTCTTCTTTATTTTTCTCCGCTGTTGGGCCATTTTCGGGGCGCTTGCCATGGGCGAAAATGCACGAAATTTGGCACCAGTTCCGAGAATTGCCACCGCTACTCAGAACCAGAAGCCCAAACTTGGCCGGGGCTCCGGGCCTCTATAGCGCCCCCTAAGTCGTTGTGATTTTGGCCTCCCGCATTAAGGTGCCTGGGTGCCATGTAGTTTGTAGTAGTGGCATGCCATTTGGTACGCATATGTATCTCACTAAGCCGGACAAAAATGTAATGCCAATGCATTAGCCACGCCCAACAGGAAGTGAGGTAATTTCACTTTTGTGCGAAATGCATGGCCACGAAGACGGCGCAACTCCTCCTAGACCGTTCATAGGAATGTCACCAAAATTGATACACATCATCTACAGACATGGCTGACAAAAGTTACTAAATACGTTTCACATAGGATAAACCGTTCAGAAGTTATACGTCGATCAATTTTCGTTTCAAAATTTTACATCCTAAAAAATTCATAACAAATCTTCTGATTGCTCAAAGCTGCGCATACTTCACACGCAAATCACTCATTGGGCTTCTGACATGGTACCCAATTTCTGTGATATTTCGCCACTGGGGGCGCTATTTTGGGGCAAAAAATCCAATCTTTCCTCAAATTTGGTCAAACTTCTCGGCCACCCTCTTACTACCTCCCCTGTCATGTATACCACATTTTGGGAATTTTCGTCCATGGGGGGCGCTGTTTTTGGCCGACGCAATTGCTCCAAAACGGGTTTTTGGTTAATAATTCCATAATGCTTTTCCTTCAAACCAATACCTTGTGATAGTACGTTGCTGTTGTAGACAATTATTTTTCCAACTCATAATCGCTCATGTACAGCATAGCGCCACCTACTGACATGGGAAAAACCAAAAAATTTATTCTTCAAAAATCTATATCTCCTCTTCTATTTACTCAATTGTCATCAAACTTCATACGCAAACTCTTCATAGCTCACCTGACATTTACGCCAAATTTTGTGCACTTTCGCCACTGGGGGCGCTATTTTTGGGCAAAAAATCCAATCTTTCCTCAAATTTGGTCAAACTTCACGGCCACCCTCTTGCTACCTCCCATGTCATGTATACCACATTTTGGGAATTTTTGTCCATGGGGGGCGCTGTTTTTGGCCGACGCAATTGCTCCAAAGCGGGTTTTTGGTAAATAATTCCATAATGCTTTTCCTTCACACCACTACCTTGTGATAGTACGTTGCTGTTGTAGACACTTATTTTTCCAACTCATAATCGCTCATGTACAGCATAGCGCCACCTACTGACATGGGAAAAACCAAAAAATTTATTCTTCAAAAATCTATATCTCATCTTCTATTTACTCAATTGTCATCAAACTTCATACGCAAACTCCTCATAGCTCACCTGACATATACGCCAGATTTTGTGCACTTTCGCCACTGGGGGTGCTGTTTATGGCAAAAATGATATTGCAGCTTCTGATTTGTCAACCTTGGCAAGCAAACTCTTTACAAGACCCTTATTGGGGCGCTTGCCATGGTCGACAACGCACGAAATTTGGCTCCTTTTTCTTAGACTGCCACCGCTACTGAGAACCAGAAGCCCAGATCCAGGCGGGCCTCAGGGCCTCTATAGCGCCCCCTAACTCATTGTGATTTTGGCCTCCCGCATTAAGGTGCCTGGTTGCCATGTAGTTTGTAGTAGTGGCATGCCATTTGGTACGCATATGTATCTCACTAAGCCGGACAAAAATGTATTGCCAATGCATTAGCCACGCCCAACAGGAAGTGAGGTAATTTCACTTTTGTGCGAAATGCATGGCCACGAAGACGGCGCAACTCCTCCTAGACCGTTCATAGGAATGTCACCAAAATTGATACACATCATCTACAGACATGGCTGACAAAAGTTACTAAATATGTTTCACGTAGCATAAACCGTTCAGAGTTTATACGTCAATCAATTTTCAATGCAACATTTTACATGCTTAAAAATTCATAACAAATCTTCTACTTGCTCAAAACTGCTCATACTTCACACGCAGATCACGCATTGGGCTTCTGACATGTTACCCACTTTCTGTGATATTTCGCCACTGGGGGCGCTATTTTTGGGCAAAAATCCCAGTCTTTCCTCAAATTTGGTCAAACTTCACGGCCACCCTCTTACTACCTCCCATATCATGTATACCACTTTTTGGGAATTTTCGTCCATGGGGGGCACTGTTTTTGGCCGACGCAATTGCTCCAAAACGGGTTTTTGGTAAATAATTCCATAATGCTTTTCCTTCACACCACTACCTTGTGATAGTGCGTTGCTGTTGTAGACACTTATTTTTCCAACTCATAATCGCTCATGTACAGCATAGCGCCACCTACTGACATGGGAAAAACCAAAAATTTTATTCTTCAAAAATCTATATCTCATCTTCTATTTACTCAATTGTCATCAAAATTCATACGCAAACTCTTCATAGCTCACCTGACATGTACGCCTAATTTTGTGCACTTTCGCCCCTGGGGGTGCTGGTTATGGCAGAAATGATATTGCAGCTTCTGATTTGTCAAACTTGGCAAGCAACCTCTTTACAAGACCCTTATTAGGGCGCTATTATTATTAGGGCCCGAGCACCGTACAGTGCGAGACCCTATCGTTGCCATGTGTCCAATTCTGTTCTTTGTCGCCATTGCGGGAGTAACGTCTCTTGCCGAAGAAGCTGTGGAAGGTATTTCGCGGGGACGCATGCCCCCGCCCCCCTTGGCCGCTGGCGCGAGGGCCCGTCGAGGCCGCTTGCGGCTTTAATTTGGAACTTCCTGCCTTTATTCACTGTAACCAATTGCATCCACAGTTAAGCAATGTCATCTGTCAGAAAGCTCTCAGACTTGGAATGCGAATGTAGAATTCAGTTCAGTTTTGCCTAGCAAATCTAGGTTAAAAAAGTCACTGCACAGTCTATTTCAAAGCCACACCCTGACATGTATATGCTATTAAAGGCATATACACTACCATTCAAAAGTTTGGGGTCACCAGACAATTTTGTGTTTTCCATGAAAAGTCACACTTTTATTTACCCCCATAAGTTGTAAAATGAATAGAAAATATAGTCAAGACATTTTTCTGGCCATTTTGATCATTTAATCGATCCCACAAATGTGATGCTCCAGAAACTCAATCTGCTCAAAGGAAGGTCAGTTTTATAGCTTCTCTAAAGAGCTAAACTGTTTTCAGCTGTGCTAACATGATTGTACAAGGGTTTTCTAATCATCCATTAGCCTTCTGAGGCAATGAGCAAACACATTGTACCATTAGAAGACTGGAGTGATAGTTGCTGGAAATGGGCCTCTATACACCTATGGAGATATTGCACCAAAAAACAGACATTTGCAGCTAGAATAGTCATTTACCACATTAGCAATGTATAGAGTGTATTTCTGATTAGTTTAAAGTGATCTTCATTGAAAAGAACAGTGCTTTTCTTTCAAAAATAAGGAAATTTCAAAGTGACCCCAAACTTTTGAACGGTAGTGTAGATACTGCACATACAGTGACTGAATACACAGACATTCTGAAACTGAGAGAAGAGAATAGAGATAAGAGAGAAAATAAAGAAGACATATCTCTCCCCATCTCCTTCATAAGTGACATAAAACATTTCCAGCATTCACGCTGGAATTAAGGAATCAAAATGAGTGGAGCGAGCTCTCATTCAGCCTTCTAGCCCATAAATACTGCAGTGTAATAAGAACAGGTGTAAGTGACAGTTTCACAAGAAAGTGGGAAGTGAGGATTGATGACATTTCCCTGCATTTTGGCAGTTTCATCATCAAGGGAAGGCCTGGGGGGGGGGGGGGGGGGGGGACAAACAAACAGTTTTCCCACTTACTTCCCCAATCCAATAATCAAGCTCTGTGGCATGCCTTGGTTCTGTAAGAATTCTTGAATATTTTCAATTGTACAAACCCCATTTCCGGAAAAGTTGGAAAATTTTCCAAAATGCAGTAAAAACAAAAATCAGTAATTTGTTAATTTGTGTGAACCTTTATTTAACTGACAAAAGTACAAAGAAAAGATTTTCATTAGTTTTACTGACCAACTTAATTGTATTTTGTAAATTAAAATGAAGCTAGAAATTGATGCCTGCAACACACTCAAAAAAGTTTGGACAGAGGCATTATTTCCATTGTATCGCATCACCTTTCCTTTTAATAACACTTTTTAATCATATGGGAACTGAGGATACCAATTGTTGCAGTTTTGTAATTGGAATTTTTGTCCATTATTGCTTGATACAAAACTTCATCTGCTCAACAGTCCGTGGTCGCCGTTGTCTGATTCTCTACTTCATGAGGCTCCATACATTCTCAATTATTGGGTTCCAGCCATGTGACTTTTCTTAGCGATTTCACTTCCAATAAAACAGCTGGTGGTTTAGCAAACCAAAATGGCTGCCGTCGTGCAAACAACTAGCGATAACTTAGAGTATGCTTGTAATCTAGAAGCCACTACTCACTTTAGATAGATTAAGAAGATTGCTATGTGCAATGGAATAGACCCCTATAGTCTGGGAAAGAAGGATTTGTCATACGATCTCAAAAACTACCCTTTAGTTGAGTTCCCTGACATCTTGAACTATCTGGTGTTGTAGACATCCTTCTACATGGCAAAACAGATGAAAACATGGAAGAGTATGGAGGCTTACAACTTTTTTGTATGTGGGTGGGTAAAGGACCTTGGTATCAAGTTGCTGCTGAATGAATCCTGTATTGTTTTTGCCCATGTCTGTTTTTTTTAAGCTTTTTGTTCGCGTCTTTACAATGAAGCGCTGCAAGTTGAAGTGTAAACAAACAACAGTTTGCTTGATTCTCACTTGTGTTGGCTCTTATCTATCAGGTAAATCATTCACAAAGATCATCAGAAACCCCTTTAAAGACCTGGATCTTAGTTAAACAAAATGGAGAAATGATCATGGTACATTGTAACTGTATGGCTGGGTAAGAATTTTGTCTCAACCTTCATACATATGGACTTTGTGAGGAGTGAGGGGTAAACAAAGAAACAGCTGGGGACTTTAGTGCTTCATGACTAAAAAAAGTACCATAAAATAATGACACATAGCAAGAAATGTCCTTGGAAAACACTAACTACATACAGTGGTGCTTGAAAGTTTGTGAACCCTTTAGAATTTTCTATATTTCTGCATAAATATGACCTAAAACATCATCAGATTTTCACAGAAGTCCTAAAAGTAGATAAAGAGAACCCATTTAAACAAATGAGACAAAATATTCTACTTGGTCATTTATTTATTGAGGAAAATGATCCAATATTGCATATCTGTGAATGGCAAAAATATGTGAACCTTTGCTTTCACTATTTGGTGTGACCCCTTGTGCAGTAATAACTGCAACTAAACATTTACAGTAACTGTTGATCAGTCCTGCACACCAGCTTGGAGGAATTTTAGCCCATTCCTCCGTACAGAACAGCTTCAACTCTGGGATGTTGGTGGGTTTCCTCACATGAACTGCTTGCTTCAGGTCCTTCCACAACATTTCAATTGGATTAAGGCCAGGACTTTGACTTGGCCATTCCAAAACATTAACTTTATACTTCTCTAATCATTCTTTGGTAGAACGACTTGTGTGCTTAGGGTCGTTGTCTTGTTGCATGACCTACCTTCTCTTGAGATTCAGTTCATGGACAGATGTCCTGACATTTTCTTTTAGAATTCACTGGTATAATTCAGAATTCATTGTTCCATCAATGATGGCAAGCTGTCCTGGCCCAGATGCAGCAAAACAGGCCCAAACCATGATACTACCACCACCATGTTTCACAGATGGGATAAGGTTCTTATGCTGGAATGCAGTGTTTTCCTTTCTCCAAACATAATGCTTCTCATTTAAACCAAAAAGTTCTATTTTGGTCTCATCCATCCACAAAACATTTTTCTAGTAGCCTTCTGGCTTGTCCACATGATCTTTAGCAAACTGCAGATGAGCAGCAATGTTCTTTTTGGAGAGCAGTGGCTTTCTCCTTGCAACCCTGCCATGCACACCATTGTTGTTCAGTGTTCTTCTGATGGTGGACTCATGAACATTAACATTAGCCAATGTGAAAGAGGCTTTCAGTTGCTTAGAAGTTACCCTGGGGTAACCACTGTAGCTGAGAGGGATATATAAACCTTTCATGAAGTTATCACTGCAAACTCAAGCATGCTTTGACTCGGCTCCCTTTGATTTCAGTGGGAGGTTCAAAAGCCACCTTTCTTGATATCTTTTTGTGAAATCCTGTGTTCGTTCACCCTTTATTAGTTCATGGGGAACCCTGAAGAAACTTATCAGCTTCACAGTTTGATCGATTTGAACAACCTAAAACAACGCAAGTGTAAGGCATTTTTCATGCGAGCAATACACGTTCTCTGTACAAACGCTTTGTCAACTGAGCTTTGGTAAACCACCAGCTAAAGTTTTGAATAACTAATGAGGTGGATGTGACATCACGTGAAACCCAGCAATAGGAGACAGATTTGGACTGGCAGCAGGGCAGTCAAGCACATGCCCTCTGTGAGCAATAAAATAAAATAAAATAATTTTCTTACTGAAACATCACAGAAAAACATCACAGAAATAACAAAGAATGTGCTGGATTTGCCAATCAATTTAAAACCAGGTAGTTTTTTGTTTGCTTGTTTAATCTGCTTCAACTGAAGATGGAATGTACTTTATGTATTACATGTAGGGTTCAGCAACATACTTTGGTATGCAAATTTGAAATAGTTATACAGTCAACTTTAGACAGTATCTATTTGCAGTAAGTGAAAAATAAATTGTATGCTGTTTGTGATTACAAGTTTTAAATATAGCCACTAGCGGTGATAAAGGGCCCTCACACACAAGACCATGACAATAACAATAGGGCATTGCACCCAGGGCCAAGCCTCTATCCTTGAGTAGCAGTTGCCAGGACTGATGTGTGTACCAAATTTCATGAGTCAGAGTTTTTTGGCAATGCAATCATTACTGTCGAGGTCCAAACGGTGGTGCTACACAGGAGGCTCACTTTGGGCATGAGGATATCATCAGAACCCTGATGTCTTATAACCTGTGAGGTTTTAGCTTTATCAAGCAATGCATGGCGAATTTATGACACACTTCCTGTTTGCATGGCAAAACAAACAAATTTATTGGTTTGCCATTTCAAGATCATGCAAGATATCACAAATTCTGTCCCAAGTCAATTGACTAAAACAATGTGCATTTCAGTTTTGTTCATCTTGGGGCACCCCACACACCTACCAATTTTGACACTGACAGGTGATATATACTATATATACTATATACTGGGCAGAAGTCTCAATTACATGTGGGGGTGCTATGGAGTCCAACGGACACACCCGGGGTCAAGCCTCTATTCCTGAGTAGCGGTGGCCAGGACTGATGTGAGTACCAAATTTCATGAGTCAAAGTTTTTAGGCAATGGAATCATTATTGTCCGGGTCCAAATGGTGGCACTATACCAGAGGGTCAAACTGGGCATGCAGATATAATCAGAACCATCGTATCCTATAACCTGTGAATTTTTAGCCAAATCAGGCAATGCATGGTGAATTTATGACATGCTTCCTGTTCGTGTGGCATAACAAATTTATTGTGTCACCATTTCAACATCTTGCAAGATATCGTAAATCCCTTTGCAACTTAAAATCAGCAACATCTTGATGTATACCAAATATGGCATGAATCCAACAAACCGCCTAGGACGAAATGTAGCACGTTTTGGCAATGGAGTCATTACTGTCCATGTCCAAATGGTGGCACTATACCAAAGAATGTCTTTGGGCATGTGGTTATCTTCCGAACCACAGGGATCCCAGACGTCCGCTATTTAGCGGAATTCCACTATTTTTCTAGCCAAAGTGGTGGTGTGTTTTTTTTTTTTAAATCTCTTATATATCCGTTAAAAATATGTTTGTTTAAGTAAAATGACCATCAGAATACGTTCTGATTTGGTTTGCTTGTTTAGCGATGTTTTTGTCAGCTTCGTTTGTTCTCGTTGACATTCGGGAACACTCGGAAGTTAAATTGATGTAAATACCACGAGACTGTACGCCAGGCCTATTCAATTGGCGGCCCGCGGCCCAGACGCGGCCCGGATGCGGCCGACGTGATGCTTCACCTTTAAAAGTAAAATACCATTCACCAGTCTCCAAAACTTAATATATGTATTTTAATTTACCGAATATCAATAAATAGATTATGTTATAATAGTTATTTTGCACTTTTATTATTTCCCAGCTACTGTTAACTCAGTAAAATGCAAATAGTTAGCAAATATGCTGTGGCAGCGGGGGCGTGGTCAAGCGCCGGTCTGTGACAGGAGGGCGGAGTCAGGGAAGGTACAGTAAGTGGCAGAATCACTGCACCTGTCGTTAATTCATGTGTTCAAGGAGAGAGAGAGAGAGAGCAGAGGGAGCTCTCTCCACAACTAGACGACTGATGTGTGTGCGTGTGTCTGAGTGTGTATGAGAGAGTGCAGATATACGCTGAAAAGCTAAATGAAAGCGAGTTTTGTCCTGCCGTCCTTCTGTGCTCCACCCACCTACACGAACTGTCACAGTGGTGCCGAAACCCGGGACGAGCACACCACTGTGACAGTTCGTGTAGGTGGGTGGAGCACAGAAGGACAGAACTCAGTTCACAAAACTCGCTTTTATTTAGCTTTTCAGCGTATATCTGCACTCTCTCACACACACTCAGCCACACGCACACACATCAGTCGTCTAGTTGTGGAGAGAGCTCCCTCTGCTCTCTCTCTCTCTCTCTCTCCTTAAACACATGAATTAACGACAGGTGTAGTGATTCTGTCACTTACCTTCCCTGACTCCGCCCTCCTGTCACAGACCGGCGCTTGACCACGCCCCCGCTGCCACATATGCATTCTCAATCAACGTGTCGCGATTGCATTGACATCTTATGAACCAAACATCACAGATCTTGTGCAAAACAAGAAATGTCACTTATCTCACTAAAGTCAACGGCAGCTGTGGGCTAAAGCTGTGTTCTGTTTAGTATCAGTAGCCTGACAAGCATATCAATGAGAAATGTTGAGATAAATGTTTTATTTTTTTGTTTGTTTGTTTTAAATAAAGGAGATGGGAAAGAGAGTTGTTTGTGTGCATTTTGAATATTCAATGTTAAGTTGAAGGCTAAAAATGAAATATAATATAATAGACCTTGTAGGCTACTTGAAAACTGAAAAATTACCACTTGTTCGTGACCGCGGAAAATTTGTGGCCCACCTCAAGTTCTTGGATTCGAAATGTGGCCCAAATGGAAAACTAATTGAATAGCCCTGCTGAACGAGAAAACAATATGGCTGCTCCCATTTGCTAGAAAATGTGTTTTAACTCCGTTCGTGCTTTTGTTTCTAATGCGTTGAACTTAATTCAATATGTCGTGAAAAAAAGATATCGTCCATAAAAGAGATAGCGGAACAGTGTCCGGGTTAGAAGAAGTATATTCTTCAAAACTACATTTTCATCTAATTTTTATAAATAACAATTTTTTTTGCCACTTATGTCATTGATTACAAAATATGGCATCAAATAGATACACATTATTGTTAAATTCTGTTGTTTTTCTATGTTAAATCTATGTAAAAAATGTGTTCTATAGCATCTTTAAATGTTAAAATCTCAACAGCTTCAGGGGGCTTGCAGCCCCCTTGACCCCTGCTGATAGTTTCTTACATTCCTCTATTTTTTTCAATTACTGCTGGGATCCCTGCAAACCAGGATATCCTATAACCTGTGATGTTTGAGCCATATCAGGCAATGCATGGTGAATTTATAACTCACTTCTTGTTTGTGTGGCGTAACGTATACATTTATTGGTTCGCCATTTCAACGTCTTGCAACATATTGCAAATCCCTTTGCAATTTAACATCAGCAACATCTTGACATATACCAAAGATAGCATGGATCCAATAAACCACCTAGGAGGAGTTTGTTAAAATGTAACATGTCAAAACCAAAAATCTCTCACTTTCTGTTGATTATGGCTGATGCAATGTATAGGCAATTTTGTTCATCTAGGGGCACTCCACACACCTACCAAATTTGACATGGATAGGTGAAACTGTACACCGGGCAGGAGTCTCAATGTGGCATCCAAACCTATAAATTTGAATCTAACACTTTAAGGGGCGCTATGGTGTCTTCTAGCCTCACTCAAGGCAAATAACCTAAGAATAATAAACTTTGGCCGTGTTTTCATGAGTGCACAAAATTTCTTGGGTTTTTGAATATTTCCAAGGTGTCAAATCTGTAATTATAAAAAAGAATAATAATTAAAAAAAAACCATGCCAAAAACAACACAGCCCAATCCCTTCACAATTTAAAATCAGAAACACATTGACATAATGTATACCAAATATAGCCTGAATCCAACAAACTGGCTAGGAAGAGTACATCAAAATGTAACACGTTTTGGCAATGGAGTTATTACTGTCCATGTCCAAATGGTGGCGCTATACCGGAGAGTGTCGTTGGGCATATGGATATCTTCAGAACCATGATATCCTATAACCTGTGAAGTTTGAGCTGTATCAGGCCATGCATGGTGAATTTATGACTCACTTCCTGTTTGCATGGCGTAACGAATAAATTTATTGGTTTGCCATTTCAACATCTTGCGACATATCACAAATCCCTTTGCAATTTATCATCAGCAACATCTTGACATGAAGTATCCCAAATATGGCCTGGATCCAACAAACCGCTGAGGAGGAGTTTGTTAAAATGTAACATGTCAAAATGCACAAACCCCAAAATATCTCACTTCCTGTTGAGTATGGCTGATGCAATGTATATGCAATTTTGTTTATCTCAGGGCACTCCAAACACATACCAAATTTGACATGGATAGGTGAAACTATATACCGGGCAGGAGTCTCCATGACATATGGGGGTGCTATGGAGTCCCCCGGACACACCTGGGGTCAAGCCCATATGGCTGAGTTTCGGTGTGCATGACTGATGTTTGTACCAAATTTCATGAGTTTTCGTACATGTACAGGGTGTCAAATCTGTATTTTTGAACTAGGTGGCGCTATGGAGTTAATGAAGCCCACCTAAACTGATTTACCATATCCCCAAGAAATTGCATCATTGGACAAATGTATGTGCAAAGTTTCATGAGTTTTTAGCCATCGTAAGCCCCTCAAAACAGCGCGGGAAAATTTCAAAATCCCACATTCCATCCAACATGGCTAACTTCCTGTTGGGCAGAGTCAAATACAACTAATGCCGCTTTTCCACTACCAACGCGGCTGAGTTGGGCTGAGCCGTGCCGTGCTGAGTTGGGCTGAGTCGAGCTGAGTGGGGCTGTTGGAGTTGCATTTTGACTACAACCGCGCTGAACCGTGCTGGCTGGAAGTGGGTGGACACGTTGGGTGGAGTTAGCAAAAGTGGGTGGACGTCACGTGATGTCGTTAGGTGGCGCAAACAGTGACATCAGTGATCTTTTAAGCGGTAGTCTCACGACCCGGATAGTAAACAATAAACATGGAGGACATGGAGTCGTTAGTGTTGCTGGTCTTGGTGCTGTGGCTTGTTGTCACCGACAACGCCAACAGATACTGGCAAGAGCGTATAGATGAGGCGAGGCACATAAGGCTTCAGAAATTCTCGTAATTCGTAATTCTTCTTCTTCCGGGTTTACGGTGTTTACAGATCCCAGTGTGCTCGCGGGGCGTGTGTGGGCATGTGAGGACACTCCTCCTCACCAATCAGTGCACAGGGGAGTGTCTGCTCACGCCCCTAGCCCCACTCGGCTCGGTTTGGCTCGCTTCAGCCCTACTCCAAAACCATGCGAGTTTTGGGTGCTAAGCAGGGCTGAAGCGAGCTGAGTTGTGCTGCTCTAAGGTAGTCGAAACGCGAGCCGTGTTGGGCTGAAGTAAGCTGAAGTGAGCTGAAAAAGGGTAGTGGAAAAGGGCCATAAGTGAACTTTTTACTGTATCACAAGAGTATCGATCGCACCAAATTTCGTGCCGATCTGAGCAACTTCATCTCAACCATAGCTTGTTCTTGGGGGCACTATAGAGCTCTGGGACAACGCTCAGTCCTTTGCCCAGTGTAACTTTGTGATTTTACACACCTTTGATCAGTGTGCCAAAATTCGTGAGTTTTTGAGCATCACAAGTACCTCAAAAATGAGTTTTTCCCTGGAGAAAAAAAAAATTAAAAAAAATAAGAGGAAGAAGAAAAACAGGACGAAAACAATAGGGCTTTGCAGCTCGGTGCTCGGGCCCTAAAAAGAATAAGGTTGCCTAAGTGCAAATAGAAAGATGTTGTTAGTTACGGCCATTTTTTCTTCTCGGTTTTCTCATAAAAGTACAGAAAAAATATGTTACGGTGTAAGCATATAATTTAGAATAATGATCCACATCTCCATTACAACACAGCAAAACACAAAATATCACAGTTCTAATACATAAATACAAACAAACAAACAAATAAATAAAATAACATTAAAATATCACAATCCCATTATCACAGAAACATAAAATGTAGCAATATGTACAAATTCATCTTTGCAAATTGCAAAATGTAATTTTTAAAGGTAGACTGCCTTTCAGAATTTTCAAGTGTAGGTCATAAAAAGAATTTTCCCTGTTTAGTGGACCGAAAGCTAGGGTGGCATGGTGGTGTAGTGGTTAACACTGTTGCCTCACAGCAAGAAGGTCCGGGTTCGAGCCCTGTGGCCTTGCCTTTCTGTGCGGAGTTTGCATGTTGTCTGCATGGGTTTCCTCTGGGTACTCCGGTTTCCCCCACAGTCCAAAGACATGTAGGTTAGGTTAACTGGTGAGTCTAAATTGACTGTGAGTGTGAATGGTTGTCTGTGTTTATGTGTCAGCCCTGTGATGACCTGGCGACTTGTCCAGGGTGTACCCCGCCTTTCGCCTGTAGTCAGCTGGGATAGGCTCCAGCTTGCCTGCGACCCTGTAGAACAGGATAAAGCGGCTAGAGATGATGAGATGAGATGGACCGAAAGCTACTGAATTCAAATCACAGACTTCCAATTTTATTAGTTTTTTTTTTTAAATAAAACAAAACAATTAATAAATTTAGGGCCACACGGCCCTAAATTCTCTGCTATTTTCTTCTGCTTCACCATGACCCAATTCAAGATACTACCTCATGCATCATGTGGTGGGCTTTCCCTGTTCACACAAGGCATTGTGGGATACAAATTTGAAACAGGAGAGAAAAAGGGAGGATGTCTCATTATCTCTAGCCGCTTTATCCTTCTACAGGGTCGCAGGCAAGCTGGAGCCTATCCCAGCTGACTATGGGCGAAAGGCAGGGTACACCCCGGACAAGTCGCCAGGTCATCACAGGGCTGACACATAGACACAGACAACCATTCACACTCACGGTCAATTTAGAGTCACCAGTTAACCTAACCTGCATGTCTTTGGACTGTGGGGGAAACCGGAGCACCCGGAGGAAACCCATGCGGAGAACATGCAAACTCCGCACAGAAAGGCCCTCGCCGGCCCCGGGGCTCAAACCCAGGACCTTCTTGCTGTGAGGCGACAGCGCTAACCACTACACCACCGTGCCGCCCAGGGAGGATGTGAGTGTGTAAAAGAAAGCAAGAAGAAAAGATGTTATGTTGCAAAGGAAAGTAAATGCAGGACCAAACTAATAAATATCGGCAGTCAGTGAGCACCTCGGTGTGATCAGCTGTTTGTTTATGGCCCTTTTCCACTACCCTTTTTCAGCTCACTTCAGCTCGCTTCAGCCCGACACGGCTCGCGTTTCGACTATCCAAAAACAGCACGACTCAGCTCGCTTCAGCCCTGCTTAGCCCCCAAAACTCGCACGGTTTTGGAGTGGGGCTGAAGCGAGCCAAACCGAGCTGAGTGAGGCTAGGGGTGTGAGGAGACACTCCCCTGCGCGCTGATTGGTGAGGAGGAGTGTCCTCACATGCCCACACACGCCCCGCGAGCACGCTGGGATCTGTAAACACCGTAAACCCGGAAGAAGGAGAGTTACGAATTACGAGAATTATGAAGCCTTATGCGCCTCGCCTCATCTATACGTTCTTGCCAGTATCTGTTGGCGTTGTCGGTGACAACAAGCCACAGCACCAAGACCAGCAACACTAACGACTCCATGTCCTCCATGTTTATTGTTTACTATCCGGGTCGTGAGACTACCGCTTAAAAGCTCACTGATGTCACTGTTTGCACCGCCAAACGACATCATGTGACGTCCACCCACTTTTGCTAACTCCACCCAATGTGTCCACCCACTTCCAGCCAGCACGGTTCAGCGCGGTTGTAGTCGAAATGCAACTCCAACAGCCCCACTCGGCTCGACTCAGCCCGACTCAGCACGGCACGGCTCAGCCGCGTTGGTAGTGGAAAAGCGGCATTAGAGACAGAATAATGTAACTGTTAGTGCATTGTCAAGGTAAACCTGTAGATGGCAATAATGCAACATTGTGGATGCCAGCTGCCATAAAATGCAAAAGAAGAGGAAGAAGGTAAACCTGCGCATGCACACACGGACTTCCTCTGTCTGCTTGACTGTGTGAAGCGAGCGATTTCATGCATATTATTTGCTAGGGAATCCCCTCAAATTAAATAACTTCCCAGCCACAGAATGAGCTGGGGTGTTTTTTTTTTTGAGATATCACAGAAATAAATATATATCACAATGGCCAAATTTCAGAGGGAGCTAAATTTCACAGATTTTATGAAGTCGAAAGGCCAACTAGCTTTAAAAGAATACAACCAAAGTGGCATGTATAATTATCAGAAGCCTATAACAGCTGTCTGCTCATTTTATTTATTTTTTTCCATTTTATCATTCATATGAAATACTTTAACACAAAATGAATATTAAGAATAAAATGTGTTCTGTTGATTAAAATACTGAATAATATATTTCAAAAGGTTTGCGTTCCATTTTATATCACCTCCTCTAAATGGGACTGAGCTGTAACATCAACAAAAAAAATTATCTAACCTCCTGATTAATGGTCAGCCAACTTCGTGTAACTGACATCTGCCAACAAGGGCAGCTATTTGTCTTTAGTGTAAATAGACAATATGGCTTCATGGATCTCTAACGTCTTGTGATTATAAATAATAAATTATAGCCCAGTGATTCTCAAATTGCAGTCTGTGAAGTAGAGCCAAGGTCTACATGAATTTTACTTTTGTTACAGAAGTGGAAATCACTTACCATAATTATCAATGTTGTATAAATTTTTTATTAGCGTATTTGACTGGTCACTGGTCACAAATGAATGGGTTTAATGCAAACCTCAGTAGCTCAAAAACAAACACATCCGGTTCATAAAATAAATCTAGGACTGTGGACTTTTTTTCCACTTCTTTTTATTGAGTTTTAGTATAATCTGCATTACAAAATAATTGCACTTGTAAATTATACATTAGGTGTATGAAGTAACATGAAGAACAATGAGAAAACAGAATAAAAAAAGTAACAACAAAAGAAAACAAAAATAATTACTAACATACGTAGTATGACTAAGTCTCCAACTTAGACTATAAGACTGTTATATCCTATACCATAGTATAACTTAGTCATACTTTTTTTTCTTTTTTATAAGACCTCTGTAGCAGCAAGGGTGTGGTCAAGTGTCAGCTGTGAACGGCGAGGAGTCAGGTTGAACCAGTAGGTAACATGTGATGAGGTGCACCTGTGGCTGTCTACTAACGTGTGTCTCTGCGTGCCTTTCAGACAGCTAGGAATGAGAGAGAGAGAGAGAGAGAGAGAGACACCTATGACACCCTGTCACGCACGCGCGGTGTGTCTACATAGTAGTAGTCACTGAAAAGTGCCAATAAAGTCAAGCATACCTCGAATTGCAGCACCTGTTCCCAGTTCCTCATTGACTACTCCCATAATGTTGTTACACTGGTGCCAAAACCCAGAACTTTGAGGAACAAATGCTGCCGTGGAATCCACACGAGTCTGGGAGCTCCTCCAGATCCTCACGGTTAACCTCCAATGCCAACGCCAAGAGCTGCTCGCCCTATCCACTGAGCAGGTGTAGTGCTTCCAGGCCCTGCTCGAAGCCCAAACAAAGGACTGGCAAGAGATGTGGAGCTTCATCCAGTCAGTGGGTACTTCAGCAGTCACTCCTGCAGCCAGTGTTCCTGTGCAGCTCATTAAGATGGGGCCACAGGATGACACGGAAGCCTTCCTCAAGCTGTTCGAGTGTGTCATGGAGCTGAGCTTGTGGCCAAACTCATAGTGGGTGGCTCGCCTATTGCTGCTCCTGCCGGGGAAAGCATAGCTCACGGCTTGGCAGCTCCCTGCCACCAGCATACTATCGTATCCGGACCTAAAGTGGGCTATACTGCAATGAGCCGACCGCAGCCTGGAACAACATCACCAGCAGTTCCATGCACTGGCCTACAGCAAAGTCAGTTGGCCATTTGCATTTGCACAGCAGCTCCGAGACACCTGCCCACAGTGGTTATGGGCAGGTAAGTGTGGCATGGAGGACATCATTGACCACGTGACACTGGAACAGTTTGTTGCCCAACTGCCAAGCAAGACATCAACGTGGGTCCAGTGTCACCAAGCGGCGTCGCTGGGTAGGTGGTCCGGCTGGCAGAGGACCACCTTATGGCATTTCTGTGAGTAGGCACTCCTACAGCTTCTCTCTCTGTCTCTCACACTTTCTCCCTCTTGCTCTCCTCACCCCACCCCTACCCCAGCCCTGCAGAAACAGGGGCCAATTCCCCCAAAACCTGCTCCCTGCACTCATGTCTGTCCTCATGTTTCTTGTCTCCCTTCTCCTTCTGTGTCTGTGCCACCATTGACACCCTCTCTCTCTCCAAAGGTGGACCCATCCATGCCCACCAGAACTGAGCAGGTCTGTCGACACTGAGGGAAGGCTGAAACTTCCTGGAATCAGCACTTCTGCAAGGAGGCAGGGCTACTGATTCACATTCCTGATGCACCACAGGCTTCCCCTGATCGAGCGAGAATGCACAGAGTCTCTGTGTGTATTCAAGGGGGTACACATCAGGCTTTGGTGGATTCTGGTTGTAATCAGACCTCCATGAATCAATTGATTTACTGTAGGGTACTGGGAAATGCACAATTGGTAAAGGTCAGGTGACATCCACAAATATCCGCTAATGCCCGTCACTGTTCAATTCTGGGGAGAAAAACAGTGTGGAGGTGGCAGTTCGTCCCAGCCTCACCCATCCACTCATCCTGTGAACAAATTGGCCGGTGTTTAAAACATTAAGAGAACAGTTAGTAGTGGGTGGGTCCTGCAGTAGGATATCATGGGAGAATCCTGCCCCAACGTTAGCTGGGGAGGCGGTCCCAGGGCCATAGCTGTGTCAGCTCCACATCATGATGACACAGAGAGGAAGGAGAGCTCTCAGGTCAGCCAAGATCAGATGGACCTTATAGGTTCCAAAATAACAAAAAACCCAAGGTTACCCAAAATGGTCAAAACTGTGATATTATGGGCTTGAACATATTGGGGTCCCATACCTAAAATTTCATGTAGCATTCTCTTTCCGTTTTGAAAATATACCTCATTTTATACATGCCCCATTCTGCTAGGTTGTTGACGTTACGGACACTACATTAAAAGATATAACGGGATAGATCCACTTAAAACACCTCAAAAGCAAATGTTGATGGGGCAACGAACTGTTATGCCATAAAGTGCCCTGTCGAATGTTACAATTGAGTATAGTTACATATATTTGCTGGGTCTTCTAGTTATGTGACACGTTATCAGGGACCCCGATATTAGACAGAGAAACACAAAATTTCACAACACTTTATTAAAGCTCCAATTATTGGGCTCACAAAACATCATTTTATGCATAGTATCGGCTTATTATACTAGTTCCTTAATTAATTGACAGTTGGTTGTCCTTTCCATCAAAGATTACATAGCTTATATACTTGTTGAACAATGTTACACATAACGTTACGGACACTACACAATGTGTCTTGGGTTATTCCCAAAGTCACAACATGGGATGTGTTTCAGAGAAATGTTTTTAGTACAATTAGTCATGACACACTACATCTACTACACATTACACCTTAACGAATTATTAAAAAACAAGGGTGACTACTCGAACATTGCATCATGCAGCAGGGCGAAACCTACCGGGTAATACTAGTATATCAATATCAACACAGGATCAACACCACATGTTATACATACTTAAACACACTTTTGGAAAATACTAGTAATTGTAATACCTCTCTAGAGAGGTCACTTATGTGAGCAGCCACCTCTTAGGAAAGGCCACATTTGGCTGTCTCACAGATGCATTTGGACCTCTCGTGAACAACCACCTCATTTATAAGGCCACTTTTGGCCAGCAATAGGGGAGGCCACTCAAACCAGGTTCAACTGTACATGAATAGCCGTCTCAAAAACAAAAGTGTTAAAAAGCACATTATGTAAAAAAATATGTTATTAACAAGCCAGGGCTGTATCTTGAATGGTCAAAATATGTCTTGGTAACATCTTGATTATAATAATTTAGTGTTCAAATAGTTGGCCTGTGGGGTCTTAATTCAATCAATTACAACTTTGAGAGAAGAATATGATTAATTTGCGTCATTCTCACATGAAGGTTTCATTTAAATTTGTCAAGAAGTCTCAATTAACTGGCTTTACCAAAATATCAATTTGGCGTTACAGACACTACACCCGTTACGGACACTACATATTGCAAATATATCTATTAATATAACAACTAAAGACGTATGAATATGTAACTAGAGCCCTACATGAGGCCAACAGGACCAATGCATGTCATAATCACCAAAAATGGTAAAAAATTCTGCAGCATTCTGTTACAGCAAGACCGTTACGGACACTACAGAAAACAACGGAAATGACACGCAAAATCTTTGGCATGTGAATTTTGCAAATATATGCCCCCAGCAACAAGGTTTTTGTATCAAATCATATCACATACTACATAAAATGTCTGTATTTAATTTAAAGTGTTTATTAAAATGCATTAAAGATTTCTCAGGCCATTTTCAACTTTGCAGTGACAAAGAAAACAAATTAGGTTCAGCACCCCCCATTGACAAAACTATTGTGAAAGATTTCATTTTTATCGGAATTCCGTGATTCAGCTGTCAATTTGTTCCTCAAAAATCTGCTGATTTACTAAAACAGTTAGTGTTTGACAAATTATTGCCAAGTTTAAGCAGCAATGATGCATTCTGGGGTATTAAATCAAATGAACATGCGTTACATGGTGAAAATGTGCAATATGAAGAGTTTGTCTGATAAAAAAAAACTGAAACATGGATTCAGTGGTGGTAAATTATGATCTGGCTTTGAAACGTCATACATTGGCAATGATAGTCTACCATTACAACATATGAAATAGTTTAATAAACATAAATAGAAGGCTGTTACATAGTGTTACATGATCTCAAACAAGTAGGTACATTTGATTGTGGCTGACCCGTCTCCTCTCTCTTTGTGGAATCCTGTGGGGGAATTCCCATTAGAGCAGATGTGTGACAAGTCTCTGAGACATGCTTTTGACCAAGTGAAAATAATTGATGGCCAAATCCTCCAACCTAATGTTACGCTTTCCTTTCCATTTTTCTGTATTATTAGGATAGGCTATATCGAGTGACGCAGGACACTCAAACCAAGTAAGAGACACAGTTGTTGGTCCTGAAGAGCCATAGGGATCTATTATTCCATGCAGTTCATCATAATCCTATCCCTGGCACTTGGGTCAGGATAAAACACTAAATCGTCTCATGACTTGTTTCTATTAGCCAAGGATTCACGCTGATGTCTGCAGGTGGTGTGCGGCTTGTCGTGAATGCCAGCTGGTAATGCCAACAGCCACACCAAAAGCACCATTGTGCCCATTACCATTAATGGAGATCCTCTTCGAAAGAATTGGCATGGATTTCATCAGGCCATTGGATCGATCTGCATGTGGGTATTACCTTGTGTTAGTCATAGTGGATTATGCAATGCGATACCCAGAAGCAATGCCTCTTCACAATATCTCAGCACACAGAGTTGTGGAGACACTCTTTCACAATATCTCCCAAGTAAGGATTCCGAAATAATTCCTGACCAATCAAGGCACTACTTTTATATCATGCATACTGTGAAAATTGTACAAATTATTGAGGATTAAATCAATTTGGACTAGTGTTTATCATCTGCAAATGGACGGGCTGGTCGAACAATTTAACCAAACACTTAAAAACATGATTCGTAAGTTCATTCATGGGGATGCTAAAAACTGGGATAGGTGGCTAGACCCTCCATTATTTGCAGTGCATGAGGTCCCGCAAGCCTCTACTGGGTTTTCCCCATTTGAATTGCTGTATGGGTGCAAGCCTTGTGGTGTCTTAGATGTCATTAGAGAGAATTGGGAGGAGGGGCCTTCTCAAAGCAAAAATGAAATTCAATACGTTCTTGATCTGAGAGCAAAACTCCATGCACTGAGTCACATAACCAAGGAAAATTTGCTAAAAGCCCAAGAACATCAATCTTGCCTGTACAATAGAGAGACACGGCTGAGGGAATTTGCACCGGGAGATAAAGTCCTTATTTTACTGCCCACCTCAAGCTCAAAATTACTTGTCAAGTGGCAAGGGCCCTTTGAGGTCACACAGCAAATTGGGGAGGTCGACTATGAGGTCAAGTGTCCAGCCAGAGGCAAAAAATGTCAAATTTACCACCTCAGTCTCTTGAAACCGTTGAAAGAGTAGGTTCCTGTGGCTCTGGCAATGGTAGTTCTGAAGAGGATGGAGCTGGGACCAGAGGTAAGTCTAAAAAGCACGGCCTAATTCACCCTGGTCTCCTGTGGAGACCATCTCTCACCGTCCTAGACAGCACAGGTGATTAGGTTGCAGGATGAATTCTGCAACATGTTCTCACCCCTCCCTGATCACACTGACCTCACAGAACACGACATTGAGACCTCCCCAGAGGTGGTGGTGTACAGCCGCCCGTATCAGCTCCCCAAGCACAAGAAAAATGTGGTTCGGGATGAACTCCAGGTTATGTTTAAAATGGGGGTAATTGAGGAGTCGCACAATGACTGGAGCAGCCCAGTGGTCTTGGTTCCCAAAGTCATATGTTTAAACTGAGAAAATGTAACATTTTAGGGAAAAAAATAAGTTAATTTTAAATTTGATGGCAGCAATACATCTAAAAAAATTTGGGACAGGGCCATGTTTACCACTGTGTAGCATCCCCTCTTCTTTTCACAACAGTATGTAAATGTCTGGGAACTGAGGAGGCCATTTGCTGGCATTTTGGAGAGGAATGTTGTTCCATTCTTGCCTGATATAGGATTCTAGCTGCTCAACAGTCCTGGGTCTTCTTTGTCATATTTTTTCCTTTCATGATGCGCCAAATGTTTTCAGTTGGTGAAAGGTCTGGACAACAGGCAGGCCAGTTCAGCACCTATACTCTTCTACTACAAAGCCATGCTGTTGTAATAGATGCAGTATGTGGTTTAGCATTGTCCTGCTGAAATATGCTAGGCCTTCCCAGAAAAAGATGTTGTCTGGATGGGAGCACATGTTGCTCTAAACCTGTATATACCTTTCAGCATTGATGGCGCCTTTCCAGATGTGCAAGCTGCCCATGCCATAGTCAATAATGCACCCACATACTATCAAAGATGCAGGTTTTTGAACTGAGCACTGACAACAAGGCAGATGGTCCCTCTCCTCTTTAGTCCGGTGGACATGGTGTCCATGGTCTCCAAAAAGAATTTAAAATTTTGACTCATCTGACTACAGAACAGTTTTCCACTTTGCCTCAGTCCATTTTAAATGAGCTTTGGGCCAGAGAAGACAGCAGCGTTTCTGGATCATGTTCACATAATGGCTTCTTTGCATCATAGAGCTTGAACCTGCAATTGTGGATTTTTATGATTGTTATGTACTGTAGATGATGAGATATTCAAAATCTTCACAGTTCTGAAATTGTTCCACAATTTGGAGACAGTTTTTCGCAGATTGGTGAACCTCTGCCCACCTTTATTTCTGAGAGACTCTGCCTCTCTGTAGTGCTCTTTTTATACCCAATCATGCTACTGACCTGTTGCCAATTAACCTAATTAGCTGTAAAATGTTCCTCCAGCTATTTCTTTTCAGTACCACTTACTTTTCCAGCCTTTTGTTGCCCGCATCCCAACTTTGAGACGTGTTGCTGCCGTCAAATTTCAAATGAGGTAATATTTTTCATGAAATAGTAAAATGTCTCAGTTTAAACATTTGATATGTTGTCCATGTTCTATTGTGAAAAAAATGGGGTTATGAGATTTGCAAACGATTGCATTCTGTTTTTATTTACATTTTACACAGCGTCCCAACTTTTTTGGAATTGGGGTTGTAAATACCATGTATCTCTTGGTCTAGTTCAGTACATGCAATCACAATCATGGGGAAGACTGCTGACTTGACAGTTATACAGAAGATGATCATTGATACCCTCCACAAGGAGGGTAAGCCACAGAAGGTAATTACTGAAAAGGCTAGCTGGAAAAAGGTGCACAAGCAACAGGGATGACTGCAGCCTTGACAGGAGTATCAAGAAAAGTCGATTCAAGAACCTGAAAGAGCTTCACAAGGAGTGGACTGAGGCTGGTGTCAGAAGATATGAAGTTTACCACCTCTTGTTGAAAATAATTCTCTCTGTCTGTGCTCACTTGTAAAATATGTTCACCACTTGAAGATAAACTTCATATCTTCATGCCACCATGTAATATCCTCTGTATATTAGTATTTTCCATACCAGTGTTAAATATTCTGTTTTGAATGTACAATTAGCATACAGGTATTTTTATCTTCTTTATTTTCACATATAAGCATATTGTTCAGCAGTAAATGGAACTCATGGTATGCCCAATAATCTTATTTGGTGTGAATTAAAGATCATAGAATGTAATATTCTTGTTGTAGTGCACATGTGTCAAACTCAAGGCCCGCGGGCCATTTAAGGCCTGCCAAACAATTATATCCGGCCCGCGAGACCATTTTACATTATCGTTATTAATGGCCCGGTGATATGATGCGCTGATAGGCCGTTGCTGTGGGCGGGCCATTGGGGGCAGTGCCCGCCCACCAATCACAGATCTCAAATAAATAAATAGATAAATAAAATCTTAATTTCATTTTATTGTACTCGCTTTGGTTTAAAACATCCAGTGTTGCATAATCACGAAGACATTAAACATATTAAAACCGTGTGAGTTTGTTGGAAAGTTAGCTACGTAATTACGTCAGTCAGTGTTGACAAACAACAATCAGTTACCCGCATTTTTGGGTGGAAAATGAAGCGCGAGTTTATGCCAGCAGACAGCAGCTAGTTTCCGCGCTTTCTTAAATATGGATATACGTAATTGGTTCAAAACCCCAACACCGGCAACTTCGGATAAACCAACACATGATGTCGTTGGCAAAGAAGATGAAAGAGAGGACAGCGCTGGCACTCTACTCAAAGTAGGTCCAAATTGTGTGTGTGTAATGGCAATTGGTAGCGACCCCTATTGGTTGCTTTGAAATGCACCCGCCGTGGCGTTTTTTTTTTTGTTTAGTTTGAGATGCTGTTTGTCATCTAATACGTTATGTGTACTTGTTGACTTGTTGTGTGCGTGCGCGCGCATGTGTGTGTGTGTGTGTGAAGGGGACTGATGTTGCAGGCTGTTGCTGGTCCGGTCATGTTTGCTGTTGGTTATGTTTAATGTGATGATTACGGTGCGGGATTAGGGCTGCCCGAATAGTGTGCAAAAATAAGCTAATAATAGTGGTGCCCCCCTGGTGGATTTCATAAGCCCCCCCTTAAGACTGAGATCTCGCGACGGGACTGGATAACACACAAACTGCATGTCCCATAATGCAGCGCACCAACATTCCCGCGTTATTCAAGTCAAGCGTCTGTTACTGTCTCTATGGTTACTGTCTGTAAAGCTAGCCTTTGACAATGGCGAAAAGAAAAGTTGATTCAGAAAATAGAGCCTTTCAAAACAGATGGGAGGCTGAGTGACATTGCTGGCAAACCCGTGTGTCTTATTTGTGGAGCCAATGTGGCTGTACTGAAGGAATTTAATCTAAGGCCATGTACACACGTAGCTGGGTATTTTTAAAACCGAACATTTCCCCCCCCTCCGTTTATAAAAATGTTTTATCCACACCACCTCGTCTTTGAAAAAAATCCCTTCCACACATAACCGAACATCTGCGTTTTCAATCACATTCATAAGCATTCCAAACCTGTAGATGGCATTATTTCCCCAAATCCTACCCCCTAATCACATCGCCTGTGCTCTTGGAGCAGTAGTTGGGCTTCTAAAATTAAACATGTAAATAGCACATGCACAATAATTAACGCTTTCAAGGCACTACTCCGATCCATTACTCTTTGTCCATGCTTAATCTGGCTTCTGCAGTAAACAAAGGTCGCACGTTTGACGTCAGGGCAGATTTGTTGTCATTTTTTTGGCGCAGATTGTGACGTTCTAAAACGCAAAACTCCGGTTATCTCTGTCTACACGAAAAGGCATACACGGAGTTTTCAAAAAGCTTCACTTTGCCCGGAGTTTTTTTAAATATTCGTTTGTGATGTGTTTTCATGTGGATGACAGGCCAAAACGTAGAAAAATATCTTCGATTTAGCAGATACCCGGCTACGTGTGGACGGGGCACTTCGAGACGAGACCACCCACGTGCAATGAACCGGTGCTCCAGGTGCTCTAGCCCCTGCCCCTTTTCTGTTTGCTGTCCAAAGTGCCCTTTTCATAGGGACTGTTTTGTTGTTGTTGTTTTTTTTTTTTTTTTGTAAAAGATAAGTTAGCTCCAACATCAATATTCTCTACAATTTGACAATAATATATGAAATTATAGATTTATAAAATAAAGTTTTTCTATGTAAATGCGGGCATCAATCCGTGACGTCATGCATTCAGTGAACCTCCGTGCAGAAAGCGCATGCAGGCGGTTGACAGTGGGAGACAGTGCGAGGAACGGCATGGTAAGGTCACACTGAAAGTCTCCTTTCATTTCTTATCTGAACATGCAATATTGTGCAGCTTAGAACACAACAGTAAATGCGTAGGGTTGTTTATCATTTAATGAAGCTTCCTAGGCTATATTTAAACTGTTTGCTCCATCCATTTCATTAACGTGGCAGATTCGGAAACTTTAGTTTGAACGACGGCGTTAATAACATATTCTAGCAGCTTCGAAAACTTAAGGCTGAATGACGACATCCACAACATATTCTATCAAGACTATTATGTTATAGTAGCTTAGGTTAGTTGAGTTAAAACATAGGGAAACGTTTTCTAAATAAGTGAAAGCCTGCATTATGCAAAGATGCCAAGGAAAGAGAGGATAAAGAAGCAGAAAGAGAAGGAGCTGCAGGAGGCAGCAAAAGGCAGTGGATCTCTGTCCAGTTGGGTCAGAAAGAAAACTACAGGTCAGACTAATCTTCATTTCAGAATGAACAAGAACTATCTGACATGTCTTGTTACCAAGATCAACTATATTTTCATATTAATGCTTCAATAAATACAGTATGAAAATGTTGGTAATAAGTCAGATGCATGTTGTCAATTCTGAACTAATGTACCAGTTGCTCACATTGAAGTGATTGCTGAATAGACACACACACACACACACACACACACACACAGAATGTTCAGTTGCAATTGAAATTTAGTTTTGAATAAAGTTAACTTGTGTGAAAAATTTGTTCCAAGTGCCCTTTTTTGAATGTTGAGCCCCTGCCCCTCCAAAGGTCTTTGCACGGCCCTGGACGAGACATCAGGACAAGCTGAAAAACCTAAATGCTGACCAGAAGCTACAGAAAGTAGAGGAGCTAACAAAACAGCATAAGAGCAAAGACAACTGAATGTTGACAACTGAATGTTAAAACTGAAAAGTGAATGTAAAGCACACATTTTATTTATTTTTCAGGGCTTTTGGACCATGCTCATGTTTTGATTTTGTATTGTTTAACATTTTTATGGAGAGCAGAAATATTTAAAGATATTTGAAGTTTATTTTTCTAAAATGGTGATTTTGAGGGAAATGGAAATTCTGATTTAATTTTTTAAAAGTGGAAATGCACGATTTTGATTTCATTTTTCCATGTTTTTGCAGCATTTTCATAGTTGTAACTTTTATAATTTTGACAAGAGATATATTTCGAGAGCAAAGTATTCAAGTTGAATAAAGTTTAAGTTTATTGTGAAATAATATTCCTGTCTGCTCAGAACATACTTATTTTTAGTGCGTTCAATAAATGTTTATCCTGTTCAGCCCGCGACCTAAAGTGTGCTTTGAATTTTGGCCCCTGGTGCAATTGAGTTTGACACCCCTGTTGTAGTGATTTTATTTTAACATTTACTCAAAATTAAGTTAATCTTTTATCAGATATGTAGCATACCTTAGCGAATTCCATTTCATTCAGGATTAATTCAGTTACCAAGATGCAAAATTATTCACATCAATATAATAAGCCCACTCAGACAAGTTATATTATCAGCTTGCTCTGACAGCTAACAGTAAACAACATTTCGCCACTCAGAGGAAACAGTGTTTTGCATACATATTTTTGCTGTGAAGTGTAAATGTATGAAATGATCATGTCTCAAAACACTAAATCTGTCTCTTTTTGTGTTGAAGGAGAACAAAGTTTTTCACACTGGATGGGAATAAATTTGGCTGTCTTACTGCAGGCTGCGTATGAATGCTTGATTAATCTTACTGTACTGGTAGGGAGAGGAAAAACACATAACCACTTTTAATTAGACCCCTGGAGAGATTACCTCCAAAGTACAATCACAATAATGGTTCCTTAAACATTTAAGCATTTGTTTTGTCATCATCTTAGGCACTATAAAATTAAAACATTTAAATTTTAAAGGAACAGTCCACCGTACTTCCATAATGAAATATGCTCTTATCTGAATTGAGACGAGCTGCTCCGTACCTCTCCGAGCTTTGCGCAACCTCCCAGTCAGTCAGACGCGCTGTCACTCCTGTTAGCAATGTAGCTAGGCTCAGCATGGCCAATGGTATTTTTTGGGGCTGTAGTTAGATGCGACCAAACTCTTTCACGTTTTTCCTGTTTACATAGGTTTATATGACCAGTGATATGAAACAAGTTCAGTTACACAAATTGAAACGTAGCAATTTTCTATGTTATGGAAAGTCCGCACTATAATGACAGGCGTACTAACACCTTCTGCGCACTTCGACAGCGCATTGATACTGAGCTCCGTATCAATGCGCTGTCAAAGCGCGCAAAAGGTGTTAGTACGCCTGTCATTATAGTGCGGACTTTCCATAGCATAGAAAATTGCTACGTTTCAATTTTTTTAACTGAACTTGTTTCATGTCACTGGTCATATAAACCTATGTAAACAGGAAAAACGCGGAAGAGTTTGGTCGCATCTAACTACAGCCCCAAAAAATACCATTGGCCATGCTGAGCCTAGCTACATTGCTAACAGGAGTGACAGCGCGTCTGACTGACTGGGAGGTCGCGCAAAGCTCGGAGAGGTACGGAGCAGCTTGTCTCAATTCAGATAAGAGCATATTTCATTATGGAAGTATGGTGAACTGTTCCTTTAAGGGAAATTTAAAATTTTTAGACCCATTTATTACATGAAATTATATCTTGATGCTACATTTTGTTCATAGTAATAAAGATTAGCAGTTTTAAATGCCAACTCATTGTAAGCCTGATTTTAAATTGTTGATTACAGGCTACAATGTCTTGCAAAAGTATTCATCCCCCTTGGTGTTTGTCCTGTTTTGTCGCATTACAAGCTGGCATTAAAATGGCTTTTTAGGGGGTTAGCACCATTTGATTTACACAACATGCCTACCCCTTTAAAGGTGAAAATTGTTGTTTTATTGTGACACAAACAGTAATTAAGATGAAAAAGCAGAAATCTGGAGTGTGCATTCATCCCCTTTCATATGAAACCCCTAAATCAGAGCTGGTCCAAACCAATTCATTTTATAAGTCTTATAAGTAGTTGAATAAGAGCCACCTGTGTGCAATCAAAGTGTCACATGATCTGTCACGTGATGTCTGTATAAATCAACCTGTTCTGGAAGGACCCTGACTCTGCAACACTACTAAGCAAGCAACATGAAAACCAAGGAGCACTCCAAACATGTCAGAGACAAAGTTGTGAAGAAGTATGGATCAGGGTTGGGTTATAAAAAATATCCCAAACTTTGAATATCCCAGGGAGCACCATTAAATCCATTATAGCAAACTAGAAAGAATATGGCAACACTACAAACTTGACAAGAGAAGGCCGCCCACCAAAACTCACAGACCAGGCAAGGAGGGCATTAATCAGAGATGCAACAAAGACACCAAAGATAACCCTGAAGGAGCTGCAAAGATCCACAGCAGAGATGGGAGTATCGGTCCATGGGACCACTTTAAGCTGTACACGCCACAGAGCAGGGCTTTATGGAAGAGTGGCCAGAAAAAAGTAATTGCTTAAGAAAACATGTTTGGAGTTTGCCCAACAGCATGTGGCAGACTCCCCAAACATATGGAAGAAGATTCTCTGGTCAAATGAGACTAAAATTTATCTTTTTGGCCATCATGGGAAATGCCATGTGTGGCACAAACCCAACATCCTGAGAACACCATTCCTGCAGTGAAGCATGGTGGTGTCAGCATCATGCTGTGAGGATATTTTTCATCTGCAGGGACAGGAAAGCTGGTCAGGATTGAAGGAAAGAATGATGGCACTAAATACAGGAAAACCTGTTTGAGTCAGCCAGAGGTTTGAGACTGGGATGAAGGTTCACGTTTCAGCAGGACAAATGACCCTAAGGCTACACTGGAGTGGTTTAAAGGGAAACATTTAAATAGGGGTGTTCACACGGCAACTTTTACTCCGGTGTAGCACCGGGGCTGCCCCGGTAGAGTGTTCACACGGTACAAAGTTATACCGGTGTAGCCCCTGAAAGCTGCTTAAACCGGTGCAAATCTAACCCTGCTCGGGAGGTGGTTTAAAGGACCCATGGCATGGTGGTTTGTTGATGCTTTAAATGGGATCGTGGAGGCTTCCGGATGTTATATCCGCAGCCTTTCTCGAAATGAACCCTCGGAACGTAGATATAGCCTCCTGGAAGAAAGCCCCATTTCAGTGCTTTTCCCAGTGCGTCGTTTTGCTAATGAGAAGCAGGAGGCGGGGAAGGGTAGAGGGTGGGGGTGTGCCATGAGGGGAGGGGGAGGGGCTGCCGTCTGCCTCCCAAGCCAGCTGAGAGCGCTCCTCATCGGGCACGGCCAGGCGGGCGAATGCCCTGGTCCGTCTGCCCTGTCTAAAAATATGGTACAACTCGAGCCCATGGTAAAACTGGGACTTTGTCATTTTTTCCCGCCTGAGGCCCATGGTAAAACTGAGCAGTGGGACTTTGTCATTTTTTCCGCCTAAGGCCCATGGTAAAACTGCACTTCCAGGAGGGGCTGCCGTCTGCCTCCCAAGCCGGCCGAGAGCGCTCTGACGTCATTAAGGTGCGACGCGAGGAAATAAAATAAATTCAACAAATGTTTGGGTTTTTACTGAACAAACAAACAAATAAAATGAACGAGTGACTTAAAAAAAAGAATGTGGGTGTCTTTGTAAAAACTGTTTTGATTGGCTATTATAACAGAGGTAGCGCAGAGTACCTGGCTAACTGCAGGAAGCGGTTAGCTGCACAGCTAATGTAGCCATTGCAAACGCACCGATTTTAAAACACGGCAAAACGACTTAACAGTTATACACTTACTTGTTCGGTGTTTGTTGCTGATGCGGCAGGGATGCTTAGTACGGACTCAGGCTTCAGTGACAGTTGATGTGCAAAACCTGCCCTGTACTGTCCAAAGTTGTGGAAACATTCCTCAGGAAAATGCTTCCGACAAACATACACCGTCTTAGGTAGACTCGACGGCGTATTATTGAAGTAAATAAAATTAAGCCACTGCATCTTCAGGGGCTCTCCCGTTGGCAGTAAAAACAGACTCTTTTCTGTGTTGTCACATCCATGTACAGCACAATTTCCATGTTTGGTGGCAACTTTTGAGCTGGGCGGGCAATCCATACAGTGGGTGGGAATCCAGAGGGGGGGGCGTGGGGATCATCTCCCTTGCTGACGTAGGCAAGGGAAGAGTTTATCAACGCGCCGTTTTGACGCGCCATTCTCAAATGTTGGGCATAGTTTGGTTTACACATTATGAAATTTCTAGCCACTGGGGTGACTTAAGAAGGTCAGAGGAACTCATTTTAACATTAAAAAACCTCAGAAAGTGAAAATTTCATGCCATGGGACCTTTAAGAAATTTACTCCAGAGTAAATGCTAGTTTGCGGGGCAGCACCAATATAAAATAGGATGTCTGAACGCTACAGGGGTAGACTCGCTACGCATGAGGAGAGTTGATTACATACGGGCATTGCATAATTTGCATCCTGGTATTTTGTGCTTCCAAAATGGCGAATATCAATAACAACAGAACTTCGTGTCTTCCAGTGTTGCCAGATTGGGCAGTTTTAAGTGCATTTTGGCGGATTTAAACATATTTTGGGCTGGAAAACGTCAGCAATATCTGGCAAAACTGGTGTCTTCATCCACGTTGTTTTCCCGGCACTTGGTGATGCCATGACAACCGGGAAAAGGAAGTACATTTTCACGCATGCGCATATTTCATTTCCGCATTATTACTATCGTATAGCACGGTCGCAAAAACTGCCGCGTGACCGCAAGTGGGGCTGCACCGGTGCTAACATGCTTCTCTCTAGTAAGCAGGTTTGTGACGTGTGAATGCTCCACAAAATTTACACTGGTGTAAGATATATCGCAACAAAATACATCGGTGCAGCATCGATGCAAATATGTGCCATGTGAACACCCCTACTGTCTTGGAATGATCTAGTCAAAGCCCAGACCTCAATCCAATTGAGAATCTGTGGCATAACTTGAAGATTGCTGTCCACCAATGCGACCCATCTAACTTGAAGGAGTTGGAGCAGTTTTGCCTTGAGGAATGAGCAAAAATCTCAGTGGCTAGATGTACTAAGCTAATAGAGACACACCCCAAGAGACTTGCAGCTGTAATTGCAGCAAAAGGTGGCTCTACAAAGTATTGACTGGGGGGTAATATCTATGCACACTCCAGATTTCTGTTTTTTTATCTTATTATTTGTGTCACAATAAAACAACAATTTGCACCTTTAAAGTGGTAGGCATCTTGTGTGAATCAAATAGTGCTATCCCCCCCAATCCATTTTAATCCCAGCTTGTAATGTGACAAAACAGCACAAACACCAAGGGGGATGAATACTTTTGCAAGACACTATATGTGTCTGAATATGGAAGAGTTTCACTGTAGAAGTATAATAGATTTAATAGGTGACATAAATTGAATGTCAGATGTTTACATTGCCCATCAGTCCCTGCACCTCCTGATGTCACATGCCCCTGAGTCACATTTATGTTTAATGAGCACAGGTATTTATTTTCTGTCTCTGGTAGCACTCTTTGTCTTGTGTTTGTTGAGCTCATGTCATGTTCTTATATTCCTGTGTTTGCCCAGTTCTTGTCATTCTTGTTCATGTACCTCATGGGTGTTTTGTATTGTGTGTAATGTCAGGCATAGAGCCTGCTACTGGTAACACTGTAACCCAGTACAACCTGCTGCATGGACAGGTGGTCAGTGTCTAAACTGGCTCCCCCACTAGAGTTCTTCTAGTGAAGAGGGTGGCATGACTCCCAGCAGGACGAAAAACAAGACCTGTCATGTGGGCGGATGAGCTTCTTGCAAGTCAATGGCCATCATGCAGGTCAGGTGGGGCTCATAAGCCTTGCAAGACAACCCACCTAGGAGAAGGATACTCTGAAGTAAAACCTGCAGCTATGCATGTCGCCTTCCTCATGGCAGTCACTGCACCAGGCAGCATATGGCACGTATTGGATGAGAGAGTGGAACTGGGACTGCACACACCTTTTCCACTATAATCTACACCATTTGCTATGACAAAATCCTGTGGCGATGGGGAAGTGGTGATGGGGACAGGCAGAGGATGTTGCTGGAAGTCTCTAGCCATGAACCCACACTCAGGCAGCCCATGTGTGATGGTCGCTTGTCGTAGACCGGGGTAGATAAGGCATTCGTATCCTGCATGGGTGACAGAGCAGCTCTATTTAGGGATAGCAATGCTCTTCCCACTTGGGGAAAGGTACTAAAAAGGAACCCTAAAGATGGCCTACTTGATTATAAGCTTGCCAGGTAGCTGTGCTTGGTTGGCCATCCACTTCTGCGGTCGAAAAACTACACAGAAAATTGTACTGAACTTTGCATGATGGAATGTCTGGACTCTTCTGGACAATGATAGCACACTGAAGTGTCGCACAGCTCTAATAGCAAGGATGCTGGGAAAGTATAATATTGATATAACAGCCCTTATTGAAACTAGACTGTCTGGTGAGTTAAATCTAGAAGAGGTTGGTGCTGGTTATACTTTCTAGTGGGTAGGCGTACCTGTGGATGAGCTCAGGATTGGAGATGTTGGATTTGCCATTCATACAGTACATTCTTCACTAGGAGCCTCAACAAACTACCAAAAGCCATCAACAACAAACTAATCAGTATGCACATGTGCCTATCCAGAGGTTGTCATACAACCATACTCAGCGCCTATGCCCCTACCATGAACCACACAGATGAGTTAAAAGAAGTCTTTTACAAGGACCTGAACAAGTGTCATGCTCCGCCCCGGACATCCACTCCGGAGATTACGGATCTCTCACGCCAGCGCCGATCCGGATCCAGGACAGGAATTCCTTCTCCCCTGAACTCACTTCCTGGTTTTCACTGCTGCTTATTTAAAGGCTATTCTCAGACTCTGTTTTTGCCAGAACGTCTCATTTGCTTCTCTAGCCCTTTCTGTGCCTCTCTTGCTCCTCATGGTTTTTTTTCTCAAGCTATTTTCTCTTGTCCATGGCTTTTGCACTAGCGTTTTTCTGGTTCTTGGTTTTTTGCACTAAAGGGTTATTTCTGGTTCATGGTTTCTTACATTAAGGGTCTTGTTCATGGTTTTTTGCGCTAGCATTTTTGTCTTTGCCTGTCTCATGTTTTTGTCAAGTTGTTTGTTCTCATTTTGCCCAGACTATTTTTGCTATTTGTTTTTTGTCCTTTTTATCTTTTACCACACCCTTTCTTCCTCGTATTGAATCATCTTATTTATTGGATTACTGTCTGTGTTCTGTTTTTGGATCCTAACTTCACCATACCTCCACCAGCCTTAACAGTACGTTCTGGCCAACATGGAGCCAGTGGAACTCGCCCATCTGAGAACGGCCATCCAGCAGCAAGGGACTCTCTTTGGGACCCACCAACAAGACCTAAAACAAATTACCCAGAACCTCGCCACCCTGTCCAATGCACTCAACCTTCTCACCACGTAGATGCAGCGCTGTCAAGCTGTGCCTACCCCTGCTCAGCCGTCTCCTACTTCAGCTCCTGCCACCACCTTTCTCCACGAACCGAGACTTTCAGCACCTCAGCCCTACAATGGAGAACCAGGTACTTGCAGATCGTTTTTGTCTCACTGTTCGTTGATCCTAGAACTGCAACCTCTGGCCTTCCCCACAGAATGCTCCCGGGTAGCATATACAATAACACTCTTCACCAGCAAGGCCAGAGAGTGGGGAACTATCGTCTGGGATGCCAATGCACCCTTTTGTTCCAGTTTCAAGGATTTTTCCGAGGAGATGAGGCGAACTTTTGACTGCTCTCTGTCTGGCCGGGAGGCGGCCAGAGAGCTCATGGAGCTGCGGCAGGGGTCCTGGTCTACCTCAGATTACGCCATCAAGTTCCCGACATTGGTGGCCTTGTGTGGTTGGAATGAGAATGCCCAGATCGACGCATTCCTGCACGGCTTGTCCGACACCATCAAGGACAAGTTGGTATCGCAGGAACTGCCGTCAGACCTCTCCAGCCTCATGGACCTCGCCAACCGCATTGATGCTCGGATCCAGCAATGGAGGAGAGAGAAGAACCGCCCCAGATTCACCTCCTCTCCACCTCCTGCCGCGTCTGTCGAACCCATGCAGGTAGACCAGGTTCGGGTGTCAGCAGAGGAACAACATCGCCGGTGGAGCACGGGGGCCTGCTTCTACTGCGGTCAGCTGGGATACATCTGCCAAGCCTGCCTGCTAAAAGGACAAACCCACCAGTGAATCAAGGGGCCCTGGTGGGCAACACTCGGAACCAGTCCCCCGCTAATCGTCCGTTATTTCCTGTCATCATTATCCATGACAACCAGCATCACCACCTCCAGGCCCTTGTTGACTCAGGGGCGGACAGGAACCTGATCTGCTCCGCCACTGCCAAACGTCTGGGAATCCCACTGCATGCTCTTGACGTCCCTCTCACTGTCCGACACTCAATGGCACCGGCATGACCAGCATCACCCACCTTACCGCCCCGCTCACCCTAAGGATTTCCGGTAACCACTCAGAAACCATCCAGCTTCATGTCATGAACAACCCCCATGTACCCATCATTCTAGGATTACCATGGTTAATGCAGCACAACCCCCACCTGAACTGGGCTGACAACACCATCCTAGGCTGGAGCCAGTCCTGCCTAGCTTCCTGTCTGAACTTCGCTCTGCCTTCCGCCAAACCACCGCAGCCTTCAGCCAGTGAGTTCCCCGACCTCTCTCACATGCCTTTGGAATATCTGGATCTCAAACTTGTTTTCAGCAAGACCCGAGCAGTGTCCCTCCCTCCTCACAGACCCTATGACTGTGGAATCGACCTCCTACCCGGGACAGCGCCACCCAAAAGACGACTCTACTCTCTCTCTCCCATCGAAAGGCAAGCCATGGAGAAGTACATCTCTGAATCTTTGGCAGCTGGGATAATCCGTCCTTCCTCTTCCCCAGCAGGGGTGGAATTCTTCTTCATGGAAAAGAAGGACAAGTTGCTCCGCCCCTGCATTAACTATCGGGGTCTCAACGGCATCACGGTCAAGAACCGCTACCCACTACCACTAATGACCACGGCCTTTGAACTACTCCAGGGAGCCAAGGTATTCACCAAGCTAGATCTACGCAATGCATACCATCTCGTCAGGATCAGGGAGGGGGATGAGTGGAAGACAGCCTTTAACACCACCACTGGTTACTACGAGTACCTCGTGGTCCCTTTCGGCCTGACCAACACGCCTGCAGTCTTCCAGGCACTCGTTAACGATGTCTTAAGGGACTTCCTAAACATCTTCGTTTTTAGATTAGATTAGATTAGATTAGACAGAACTTTATTGATCCCTTCAGGAGGGTTCCCTCAGGGAAATTAAGATTCCAGCAGCATCATTACAGGATAAACAGAGAACAGAAAATAGAGAAAAAACTTCTAGATAAATTAAATTATTTACATATACAATATAAAAAAATAAGATATGGGGAAGAGAGGAAAGGGGGAAGAAAGGGAAAAAAGGGGGGAGGGGGCAGCAGGACAGATATTGCACTTTATATTGCACATTATATTGCACATTGTCCGGTATTGCTTATTGTTAGGCTAGGCTACTGCTCCTTCCTGTCCTCTGTCCTCCTGTTACCCCTCCTCCCCCCAGAGAGGAGTTGTACAGTCTGATGGTGTGAGGGACAAAGGAGTTTTTAAGTCTGTTCGTCCTGCACTTGGGAAGGAGCATTCTGTCACTGAGCAGGCTCCTCTGGTTGCTGATGACGGTGTGCAGAGGGTGACTGGCATCGTCCATGATGTTCAATAGTTTGTCCATAGTCCTCTTCTCTGCCAGTCACCAGAGAGTCCAACTTCATGCCGACCACAGAGCCGGCCCGCCTGATCAGTTTGTCCAGCCTGGATGTGTCCTTCTTGGATATGCTGCCCCCCAGCACACCATGGTGTAAAACAGGACACTGGTGACCACAGACTGACAGAACATCCACAGGAGTTTCCTGCAGATATTAAAGGACTGCAGCATCCTAAGGAAGTACAGCCTGCTCTGTCCCTTCCTGTATAAGTGATTGGTGTTGCAAGTCCAGTCCAGCTTGCTGTCCAGCCACAGCCCGAGGTACTTGTAGGAATCCACAGCCTCCACCTCGACTCCCTCAATCAGAACTGGTCATGACCTTGGTCTGGACCTCCCAAAGTCAATGACCAGCTCCTTGGTCTTCGAGGTGTCGAGCTGCAGATGGTTCCTGTTGCACCACACAGCAAAGTCCCTCACCAGGCTCCTATACTCCTCCTCTCTGTCATCACTGATACACCCAATGATGGCTGTGTCATCAGCGAATTTCTGAATGTGACACAGCTCCGAGTTGTAGCAGAAGTCCGTGGTGTACAAGGTGAAGAGAAGAGGGGCCAGCACCGTGCCCTGGGGTGCTCCAGTGCTGCTAATCACAGTGTCAGATATGATGTCCTTCAGCCTGACGTACTGCAGCCTGTTGGTGAGGTACCTGGAGATCCAGGTGACCAGGCAGGGGTCCACTCACATCCTGTTCAGTTTGTCCTGAAGCAAAAGGGGCTGAATGGTGTTGAAGGCACTCAAGAAGTCCAAGAAAAGGATCCTCACTGAATGAATGAATGAATGAATGAATGAATGAATGAAGGCTTTATTTCAAACATGTCAAAGAAGTACAAAACAGAAGAGAAAAAAACAAATAAAAACACAATTCAATTAAAAACAATAGAAACAATATTAACTTAACATGTTTGAAAAGGAGTAGGAAGAAGCATTAGCTTATTTAATCCTACCCCCTTTCCAATTAATTAATAATACTATTTACTATTTACTTCCTATATATATATATATATATATATATATATATATATATATATATATATATATGTAAAATTATTATTATTATTATGTTTATTTACTATTTTTAAATCACACACTCCTGAACACAAGTAATTAAACATATTTCCTGTACCAACAAAATAGAAAATAAACAAAGTAAATAAAAATATGTGCAAAAAACCCTAGTGCTTGTCCCACCCTTCTTCCTCCCTGTACCTAGTGAATACCATGTGTTTGTACTGCTGTGCCATTTCCCTGATCCAGATGGGAGTGGGCTCAGTGTAGCAGGTAGAGGATGGCGTCTTCCACACCAACACCTGCCTGGTACACAAACTGCAGACAGTCCTGAGCATGTTGTACCTGGGGAATGAGGAGTCTGAGTTTTTGTGTACCTGGATGACGTCCTGATCTTCTCTCGCTCCCTGGAGGAACATCGGGGTCATGTCCGGCAGGTCCTCCAGCGCCTGCTAGAGAACAAGTTGTTCATCAAGGCAGAAAAGAGCAAATTTCACCAGAGCTCTGTCTTATTTCTGGGATTCATCATCTCCCTGGTAAGGATCCAGATGGACCCCCTCAAGCTCGAGGCAGTTCCCGATTGGCCCACCCCATCTTCGAGACGAGAGCTCCAGTGCTTCCTAGGATTCACCAACTTCTACAGGCGCTTCATTCACAACTTCAGCACAGTGGCCGGACCTCTCTCAGCCCTGACCTTGACCAAGACCCAATTCAAATGGGGGGAGGAAGCAGAGAAAGCCTTTTCCACGCTCAAGCACAGGTTTACCACAGCACCCATTCTCACCATACCCGATCCTACTAAGCAGTTTATTGTCGAGGTCAACGCTTCCGAGTCAGGGGTCGGAGCTATACTATCCCAGAGGGCCAGTGACAAGGTCCACCCATGCTCCTTCTTCTCCTGCCGGCTATCCCCAGCCAAATGGAATTACGACATCAGCGACTGAGAACTACTGGCTGTTAAACTAGTCTTGGAGGAGTGGAGGCACTGGCTCGAGAGGTCGGAACTCCCCTTCCTAGTCTGGACCGACCATAAGAATCTGGAGTATCTCAAGTCCGCCAAACGCCTTAATTCCCGTCAAGCCCGTTGGTCTCTCTTCTTCTCCCAGTTCAACCTCACGCTCTCCTACCACCCAGGCAAACCCGACGCCCTGTCCAGGATGTATTCTTCCCACCAAGAGGAGTCTAAGCCACCCGAGACCATCCTTCCTCCACACTGCCTGGTGGGATCTGCCATTCTAGAGGTTGAGACGCTTGTGCAGAAGGCCCTGGAGCAGGACCCTGGTGAAGGTAACCCCAACAACATTCCTCCTAACCATCTGTTTGTTCTGTGTCCTGTGTGAACCCAGGTGCTGCAGTGGGGTCATGGCTCCAAGCTGGCCTGTCATCCAGGAGCCGCCCGAACCCTGACACTCATCCAGCAGCGCTTTTGGTGGCCATCCATCAAGGAGGATGTCCAGGAGTTCGTGGCAGCCTGCGATACATGCTCCCGGAACAAGACAACCAATCGACCCCCTGCCGGCTTGCTAAGACCCCTCCCGACTCCACATCGACCTTGGTCTCACATCGCCCTGGACTTCGTCACAGGACTCCCCAACTCAGGTGGCAACACCTCACTGTCAGTGACCGTTTCTCCAAGACCGTCCATTTTATTCCTCTGCCCAAGCTCCCCTCAGCCAAGGAAACCACAGAATTACTCATCCACCACATCTTCTGCCTGTATGGGCTACCCACCGACATCGTTTCTGACGGGGGCCCCCAGTTCACTGCACAGTTCTGGAGGGCCTTCTGCAAACTCATCGGGGCCACCTGTAGTCTCACCTCAGGCTTCCACGCACAGACCAACAGCCAGGCAGAACAGGTGAACCCGGCTTTGGAGGTTGCACTCGGGTGCATGGCGTCCAGGGATGCCAGTTCTTGGAGTAAGTACCTAACCTGGATTGAGTACACTCATAACACTCTTCCTTCATCTGCCACAGGTCTCGCACCCTTCCAGTGCTCCCTAGGTTACCAACCACCACTCTTCCCCAACCAAGAGAAGGAGGTCACCGTACCCTCAGCCCAGACCTTCATAGGCCACTGCAGGTGGATGTGGGCATTGGCCTGGAGAAAACTCATTCGCTCTGCCCTAGCATCCAAGAGGCAGGCCGACAAACGCCGCTCTAAGGCGCCCACTTACCGGGTGGGGCAATGAGTCATGCTCTCCACACGCCATCTGCCACTCAGAACCGTCTCCCGCAAGCTGGCTCCCAGGTACCTAGGACCCTTCCTCATCAAAAAGGTAATCAACCCATGTTCCGTCAGACTGGCACTACCACTCACCATGCGATGCATCCACCCCACGTGTCACAGCTTAAACCTCTGGTCTCTAGTTCTTAGTTCCTTTGCTCATCGATGGCGGCGAGGCCTACACAGTCAAGAAACTGCTGAAGGTGCGGTGGCGAGGCAGAGGACTCCAGTACCTGGTGGACTGGGAAGGTTATGGTCCCGAGGAGAGAAGTTGGGTCCCCATCAGGTTCATCTTGGACCCAACCCTCATCTCTGACTTTCACCGGCAACACCCCAACACTCTTCCTAAAGCACCTGGAGGCGCTCGTTGAAGGGGGGGTGGGGTACTGTCATGCTCTGCCCCGGACATCCACTCCGGAGATTACGGATCTCTCATGCCAGCACCGATCCGGATCCGGGACAGGAGTTCCTTCTCCCCTGAACTCACTTCCTAGTTTTCACTGCTGCTTATTTAAAGGCCATTCTCAGACTCTGTTTTTGCCAGAACATCTTGTTTGCTTCTCTAGCCGTTTCTGTGCCTCTCTTGCTCCTCATGGTTTTTCTCTCTAGCTATTTTCTCTTGTCCATGATTTTTGCAATAGCGTTTTTCTGGTTCTTGGTTTACTGCACTAAGGGTTATTTCTGGTTCATGGTTTCTTACACTAAGGGTCTTTTCTTGTTTTTTTTTTTGCGCTAGCATTTTTGTCTTTGCCTGTCTCATGTTTTTGTCAAGTTGTTTGTTCTCATTTTGCCCAGACTATTTTTGCTATTTGTTTTTTGTCCTTCTTGTTTATCTTTCGCCACACCCTTTCTTCCCTGTATTAAATCTTATTTATTGGATTACTGTCTGTGTTCTGTTTTTGGATCCTAACTTCACCATACCTCCACCAGCCCTAACAACAAGGCCATAAGAGAAACACCTAGAATTGACAAATTAATAATCCTTGGCAACTTCAATGCCCAGGTTGGATGCAAGTCAGATGTTTGGAAGAACATTATAGGTAAACATGGAACAGGGAAGGGGAACTCAAATGGGCAGCTTCTCCTAGGAAAATGCAGTGAACCTAGCTTAGCTATCTCTAACACTTTCTTCCAATGGCCTAATAAGTACAACCCCAATTCCAAAAAAGTTGGGGCAAAGTACAAATTGTAAATAAAAATGGAATGCAATAACTTACAAATCTCAAAAACTGATATTGTATTCACAATAGAACATAGACAACATATCAAATGTCGAAAGTGAGACATTTTGAAATTTCATGCCAAATATTGGCTCATTTGAAATTTCATGACAGCAAAACAAATCAAAAAAGTTGGGACAAGGGAAATAAGAGGCTGGAAAAGTTAAAGGTACAAAAAAGGAACAGCTGGAGGACCAAATTGCAACTTATTAGGTCAATTGGCAATAGGTCATTAACATGACCGGGTATAAAAAGAGCATCTTGGAGTGGCAGCGGCTCTCAGAAGTAAAGATGGGAAGAGGATCACCAATCCCCCTAATTCTGCGCCGACAAATAGTGGAGCAATATCAGAAAAGAGTTCGACAGTGTAAAATTGCAAAGAGTTTGAACATATCATCTACAGTGCATAATATCATCAAAAGATTCAGGAAAATCTGGAAGAATCTCTGTGCGTAAGGGTCAAGGCCGGAAAACCATACTGGGTGCCTGTGATCTTCGGGCCCTTAGACGGCACTGCATCACATACAGGCATGCTTCTGTATTGGAAATCACAAAATGGGCTCAGGAATATTTCCAGAGAACATTATCTGTGAACACAATTCACCGTGCCATCCGCCGTTTCCAGCTAAAACTCGATAGTTCAAAGAAGAAGCCGTATCTAAACATGATCCAGAAGCGCAGACATCTTCTCTGGGCCAAGGCTCATTTAAAATGGACTGTGGCAAAGTGGAAAACTGTTCTGTGGTCAGACGAATCAAAATTTGAAGTTCTTTATGGAAATCAGGGATGCCGTGTCATTCGGACTAAAGAGGAGAAGGACGACCCAAGTTGTTATCAGCGCTCAGTTCAGAAGCCTGCATCTCTGATGGTATGGGGTTGCATTAGTGCGTGTGGCATGGGCAGCTTACACATCTGGAAAGACACCATCAATGCTGAAAGGTATATCCAGGTTCTAGAGCAACATATGCTCCCATCCAGATGACGTCTCTTTCAGGGAAGACCTTGCATTTTCCAACATGACAATGCCAAACCACATACTGCATCAATTACAGCATCATGGCTGTGTAGAAGAAGGGTCCGGGTACTGAACTGGCCAGCCTGCAGTCCAGATCTTTCACCCATAGAAAACATTTGGCGCATCATAAAACGGAAGATACGACAAAAAAGACCTAAGACAGTTGAGCAACTAGAATCCTACATTAGACAAGAATGGGTTAACATTCCTATCCTTAAACTTGAGCAACTTGTCTCCTCAGTCCCCAGACGTTTACAGACTGTTGTAAAGAGAAAAGGGGATGTCTCACAGTGGTAAACATGGCCTTGTCCCAATTTTTTGAGATGTGTTGTTGTCATGAAATTTAAAATCACCTAATTTTTCTCTTTAAATGATACATTTTCTCAGTTTAAACATTTGATATGTTATCTATGTTCTATTCTGAATAAAATATGGAATTTTGAAACTTCCACATCATTACATTCCGTTTTTATTTACAATTTGTACTTTGTCCCAACTTTTTTGGAATCGGGGTTGTACAAATCTACCTGGATGCACCCTCACTCTAAGCAGTGGCACATGCTGGATTATGTCATCGTCAGGCAGAGACGTCTGTGATGTCATGCTGACAAGAGCCACACTTGGTGCTGAGTGCTGGTCTGACCACAGGTTGGTCAAGAGCAGAATGTTTCTTCAGATAATTCAAAAGAAGCAGACCAGGAGAAATAAACCATTGTCCAGTATAAACATCTCAAGTATCTCCGAAGCATCCATTCAAGAAAAGCTTAAGGTAAATATCCAAAATGCAGGCCTACCAAATGACATGCTGGGAATGCATATAGGAGGAGCATGGAAACAATTTAAAGATGCCACCTACTCTGCTAGTTCTGACACTCTGGGCTTTGTTAAACCCAAGCATCAGGATTGGTTTGATGAAGATGACCGTGACATCTCAGAATTATGAGGAAAATTACACAGCACACACAAAGAGCACATCGCCAACAAAATATCCGCTGAAAAGAGATCACTATACCTCAATACAAAACGTGCTGTCCAAAAAAGACTGCGCGAGATGAAAAACAAATGGTGGGACAACAAAGCTAGAGAGCTTCAGGAAGCTGTTGACAAACATAACACACAGCTGTTCTACGAGGGCCTTAGGGCTGTTTATGACCCAAAGTCCAGTGGTAGTGCACCTATCCTTTCATCAAACAGGACGACACTACTCGATGAAAAGTCAGCAATTTTAAGCCACTGGGCTGAGCATTTCAATAGTCTTCTCAACCATCCATCGTCAATGTCCAAAGAAGCACTAGGCACGATACCCCAGCTAGAGATCCTAGATGAGCTTGATGTACCTCCATCACTGGAGGAGATAACAAGAGCCATCAAACAGACCTCTTCTGGGAAGTCTCCTGGTGTGGATGCTATTCCTGCTGATATTTACAAAAATGGTGGTACCTATATGTGGAGCAAACTTGCCCAACTATTTGCACTGATATGGGAGAAGGGAGCATTTCCTGAAGACTTCAAGGATGCCTCTACTGTACAATTATACAAGCGAAAGGGCAACTGTGACATCTGTGACAACCATAGAGGCATATCTCTTCTTTCCATCTCAGGGAAAATACTGGCACGGGTTCTACTTAATAGGTTGATTGAACACCTGGTTGACTCAACATATCCAGAATCCCAGTGTGGATTCAGACAGGGCAGAGGGAGCGTAGACATATTTACTATGAGGCAGATCCAGGAAAAAGCCATGAACAAAACATGACTCTTTACATGGTGTTCATTGATTTGAACTAAGTATTCAATACCATCAACTGTGATGGCCTTTGGATAATCCTACAGAAACTTGGCTGCCCAGATGGGTTTGTGGCAATTATAAAGGCATTTCATGAGGGAATGTTGGCTAGAGTTCAGGAATGTGGAGAGTCATATGACTCATTTCCTGGCACCAATGGAACAGAGCAAGATTGCTTCTGGCTCCAACCCTATTCTCTATTGTGTTTTCTCTTATGCTACTGGATGCATTCTGAGATTTAGACAAAGGGGTTTATATACAATTTTGGTCTGATGGCGGGTTGTTTAATGTAAGACGTCTTCAGGCTTGCACAAAGACTCTGTCAATGCTGACTAGGGACCTGCTTTTTGCAGATGACTGTGCTCTAGTGGCCCATGTCCTGGAGGACATCCAGCTGATTACAACTAGGTTTGCTTGTGCATCAGAAAGATTCAGCCTGACAATTAGTCTTAAGAAGACAGAGATCATGCTTCAGGCAGCTCCTGGTGACTCTCATGTAAACCCTGTGGTCACCATCAATAACACAACTCTGAAGTCAGCAGAGAAATTCTGCTATCTTGGTAGTATCCTGTCAAGCTCAGCAACTCTAGATGATGAAATCACACAGTGCCTGGCTAAAAGTAGCAGCTCATTTGGTGCACTGAGACACAGATTGTGGGATGAACATAGTGTTTGGTTTCAAATGAAGATCAATGTGTCCAAAGCAGTAGTTCTCACTATGCTCCTATATGGCTGTGAGACCTGGACAACCTACTGCTGCCATATGCAACTTCTGGAGCAATTTCAACAGCACTGCCTGAGATCTATTTGTGGTATTAAATGGCATGACAAGGTTTGGAATGCTGAAGTTCTCGAGCGCTTTGGAGTCTCCAGTGTGGAATGTCAGATCTTTAAGGCACGGTTGCATTGGGTAGGCCACCTAGTTAGAATGGAGGATACCAGGATACCCAAAGCTGTTTTACTCCCAATAAAAGATGGGACAAAGACCACTTGGAAGGCCAAGACTCCGTTATAAAGATACACTGAAACAAAATCTCAAGGCATGTAGCATCGATACTGACTGCTGGGAAGCTACTGCTTATGATCGTGTGAAGTGATGACAAACCTGCCTAAAGGGTATTAACACCTTTGAAACAAATAGAACAAGGTGGTTTAATGAGAAAAGGGCCAGGAGGAAAGCCAGTACCAGCACCTGTCTAGATGCTAGTGCTGTATATACCTACAGCACTTGCAGCAAAGTTTGCCGTTCCAGGATAGGATTACTTTCCCATGAGAAGACTCATCACTAGATGTTGCAGATAATGCATACCGAAATCGCGCTGTTTTTGAAACAATAGCGAAAGCACTGGCCGAGCGTGGGTACACGAGGTCCTGGCTTCAGTGCCAGCGAAAGGTGAAGAGCCTTCATGCTAAATATAAAGAAGCTAAGGATGCCAACAAAAGAAGCGGCCGGCGTCGTGTGACATGTCCACATTACGACCTGCTCGACCGCATTCTGGGCGACAAACCTCACGTGGACCCTACAGAACTGCTGCTGGATAGTGCGGAGGAAGCCTGCGAGGTGGGCACCGACGACAGGGCAGGTCACGCTGCTAGGGCAGATAGCCTTACCAACTCCCATACAGGTGGGTGCACATGCTGTCCGAATTAACTGGTTGTTTTGCAATTCGAAATACTACCGCAGTGGTTTGAAATGGTTGAAAATGATGAAACTTTGTTGCTTATTTTAATAACATCCAGTAATTCTATAAAAAAAAAACACTGTACTAGCGTAACATTAACTGTATTGTGTTATTGATTACATGCACAGGGGATGGGCCGGCATCACTGTCCCCAGGTTCCCCTGGTTCCATCGCGGAAGAGACATAAAACAGTAGGGCTACTGATGCACCACGCAACTCTTCTGCATCTACATCCATTGGCTGTAAGTATTGCCATTTTTTGTCATTATAATTTAAGCTACATCTTTTGGCAACAACCTACCTGAAAACACAACAATAATAACAATAACAATAATAATAATAAAAGTAATAGTAATATTAATAGTAATACAACAAGAACAAAAAAAACCTTTGATTTATAAAGCGCCTCTCCAAATACCCAAGGTCACTTTACATGGTGTGCATGAGTATGTACTGTGTGTGCATGCACGTGTGTATGTACAGGGAGTGTGTGGGATAGAGGGACAAAGGCTTCTGTGAAGAGGTGTGCTTTGAGCTGGTTTTTCATCTGGGCCAGAGGGGGGCTACTAACCCATTCCTATGTTATTCCCTTTGTAGCTGCACCTGCAAAGACTTGTAAGAGGAAGTCAAAAATGGAAAGTACTCTGGAGGTGTTTGCTGACAGAATCAGTAAAGCCTTTAAGGCTGAAGACAACCTGCTCCTGAAATTGCAGGCGGCTCAACATGAGCATGACCGCAGGATGTTCCAGATGTTCGCCCAGTTTATGGACCGACATCCTCCACAGCCACCCCAGCCACATTACCAGGCCCCAATTTACAACCCAAACTATCCACATCATTCCCGAGCCTATCCAATGTCCCTATCCCCATCTCCAACTCAGCCTTTCCTTCAGGATCTCAACCAGCCACTGCCACATGCTTTCCACCCCCAGGATCACCCCCCCTCCTTTAGACCTGAGGATGAATAGTAAGGGCTAATACCATGGTCAGTTTTTCAAGTTGTTGTTTTTTTTTATAACTATGGTGTAATAAATACACAAGCAACACCAAAACAAGTGTGTGAACCTTTTATTAATTCTTAAAGCAGTGGTAGCAAATAAACTAACAAAAATATGTTGATTTATTGTTCACAGTTGGTGTGGGTAACAGGAATAGTGGGTAACACTCGCAATAACAATCAAACTATAATTACAACGTAATGAAATGTACTGTTTATCTTTTTAAGTCAGGAATCAGATATCAATGTATTTGCACATTTTTAACATGCTATATTGACAAATAGGATACATATGGCTACAGCTGGCTATAGAACAGTTATGTCAGTGCTTCCCTCACTAATGCTGGTTGCATATCTGGCAAGGCCCCTCCTTCAGGCCCTCTGTCAACATTGAGAGCAGCTCCACTGGGTTCTTTGTAGGCCTCCCCATGAATTTCACACACATTGTGGAGTGTGCAGCATGCACTGACAACTGTGGGGACGATGGAGATGTCCACATCCAGCCGTTTCCCAAGGCACCTCCACCGCCCTTTCAGCTGCCCGAATGCACACTCCACGGTCATTCTGGCTCTGCTGTGGTGCAAATTGAAGTACCTCTGCTGTGCTGAGAGGTTTCCTGTGTCGGAGTACCCTTTCAAGAGCCAGGTTCGCAGAGGGTAGGCAGGATCTCCCAGAAGCAGGATGGGCACCTCAACACCCATGATGTCTTCAGTGGTCTTGAGGTACACAGATAAGTCATCATTAGGACTCAGTGCAATGCCATCAATAACACAGGTTTTTACACAGCACTATTTGAGACACCCCTGATTAATTACAAAAAATAGGTATTTACTTAGGAATGCTTCAGGGTGTTCACCTTTTCTCCTTGGTGCTCATCAGTGTTGGGAGTAGGACTCTCAAACTTGGTTTAGGCAAGGAAGTCCGAGGCACTCAAGATGGCAGGTTTTTTTTTTTTTTTACATTTATTTGGCTATAAAGATGCCTACGCATTTCAGCCTTATGCCTTTTTCAGGATAAGCCCTGAAAAGGCCTATTAGGCCGACATGCGTAGGCATCTTTGTGGCCAAATAAATGCAAAAAACTGCAATGGTGTGGTGGTGAGGTCTTAGGTGAAACAGCTGCTAGGGGATACACATTACTAGATTGCTCCACACTCACCATGGGAAAAAGCTCTCCTCTCTCTGCCAGTGAATAGATGTGGGAATTTCTGAGAACTCTGGCATCGTGGACGCTCCCTGGCCATCCAACATTTATGTTGGTGAAGCTGTTGGAAAACATAGACGAAGATGTTGGTAGTTCATTCCTAAATATAATGTAAGATTTTAATATATTTTATGTAAGGCAGTGTTGCACTACATATTATGGCTGGACTACACTTGTCAGACATTGAGATGAATGTCATAGCCACAGTTATATAAACTATAAAAATAAAACATTTACATTGTACTGTGAGTACTTACCAGTATCGATGATCAACAACACCCTGCAGAATGACTGAGTGCCACCCCTTTCGGTTAAAGTAGTCAGCATGGTGGTCTTCAGGTGCAAGGATAGGGATGTGGGTCCCATCTATTGCACCTCCACACTGGGGGAAGCCCCATCTGTGTTCAAAGCCCTCCACAACCTCCTGGAGTTCAGCTCCCCGAGGCAGTTTGATGTACTCTGGCATCAGAACCTGTCGAACTGCCTCGCAGAACTCTCTGACGATGGAGCACACTGTAGACTTGGCTATGCCAAATAGGTTTGCGATTGTGCGGTAACACGCACCTGTTGCAAGCCAATACAGCCCGACGGCAACGCGTTTACTCACAGAAATTGGCTGCCGAAGTTGCGTTTCCACCCGCGACAGTGGCACACGCAGTCGCTCACAGAGGTAGGTAAAGGTGTTTCTCGTAAGCCGAAAGTTGTTGATGAAATCATTATCAGAGAAGCGCAGCACGTCAACATCCCACCACTCCTGGCTGCGACTCCGCATCCATACCCTACTTTCAACGGAGGTTGCTGCCACGACCCCACACAGCGCCTGGACCAAAGTCCTTGCCCTCCTGCTTCTCACTCGCCGCCACAATACCAGGTTATTGTGTGAGTTCCGCCGCCAAAACCACATCGCCAGGTCTCGCCTCATCTCCTTGAAGAGTGCGCTTTTTTTTTGTTTACATATTACGTAGATGTGCTTATTACGTGTCAATTTGCGCATTCGGGACACTTTTGGGTCGTTTTCCGTTCATATTGGAGATCGCATACAAGTCTCATATAATTGATAATGTGAACGGCCTAACAAAAAAATCGGATTTCACAACAAATCGGATATGGATCGTTTCAGGTTGCAGTCTGAACGTAGTGTAGGTCCCCCTGTGTGGTTCTGGGATTTTTGCTCACTGTTCTTGTGATCATTTTGACCCCACGGGGTGAGATCTTGCGTGGAGCCCCAGATCGAGGGAGATTATCAGTGGTTTTGTATGTCTTCCATTTTCTAATAATTACTCCCACAGTTGTTTTCTTCACACCAAGCTGCTTACCTATTGCAGATTCAGTCTTCCCAGCCTAGTGCAGGTCTACAATTTTGTTTCTGGTGTCCTTTGACAGCTCTTTGGTCTTGGCCATAGTGGAGTTTGGAGTGTGACTGTTTGAGGTTGTGGACAGGTGTCTTTTATACTGATAACGAGTTCAAACAGGTGCCATTAATACAGGTAACGAGTGGAGGACAGAGGAGCCTCTAGAAGAAGTTGTTACAGGTCTGTGAGAGCCAGAAATCTTGCTTGTTTGTAGGTGACCAAATACTTATTTTACCGAGGAATTTACCAATTAAGTCATTAAAAATCCTACAATGTGATTTCCTGGATTCTTTCCCCCCATTCTGTCTCTCATAGTTGAAGTGTACCTGTGATGAAAATTACAGGCCTCTCTCATCTTTTTAAGTGGGATAACTTGCACAATTGGTGGCTGACTAAATACTTTTTTGCCCCACTGTACTGGTACTAACTGATATTAGCATATTATTGTTTCAGTATTTAGCATCAGTTCATTCTATCTGTCTTGTGGTCCAAATGTCTTCCAATGCTTGATCTATGGCGTATTGAAGGACATGCTCAGAAGATTTATCATCATCTACATAGATGATATCTTGATTCTCCTATCCAAGAAAGCCATGTGCACCATGTAAAAAGGTTATGTCTTGACTCCTTGAGAACCACCTGTTTGTCAAAGCAGAGAAATGCAAATTTCATGTCTCCCAGATAGCATTCCTGGGCTATATTATCAATGCTGAGGCAGTAACCATGGATGAAAACAAGGTCTCAACAGTAACTACATGACCAACTTCCACCATAGTTAAGGAGCTTCATCATTTCCTAGGATTTGCCAACTTCTACAAGTGAAGTATCAGAGGATTCAGTTTCATCATCGCTCTCATGACAGCCCTGCTCAAAAAAGGTCCCAAGTGCCTTCAAAGGAACCAAGCTGCTGAAAGAGCCTTTCCACAGCTCAAGATAGCATTCAAGTCAGCTCCCATCCTGAAACACCCTGACACCACAAAGACTTTCATTGTGGAAATTGATGCATCCGAGTCTGGAGACAGAACAGTGCTGTCTCAGCATTTTGGCAAGAAGCCCAAGTTGCACCCTGTAGCTTTCTTTTCCAAAAAAACATAACCCCACAGAACAAAACTATGTCACTGGTAACTGGGAGCTTTTAGCTGTCAAGCTGGTACTTGAGAAGTAGTGACAATGGCTGGAGGGAGCAACCTATCCATTTACCATTTTCACTGATCACAAAAATCTGGAGTATCTGAAGACTGCTAAATGCCTGAATCCTCATCATGTCTGCCATGCCCTCTTCTTCACACATTTTCAGTTCACCATAGCCTACAGGCCTGGCTTCAAGAACACAAAAGCTGACTCTGTCTTGTCTCGACTCAGCCACAGCTCCAGTCCAGGATTCAGAACCCATTATCCCTCCAGCATGCTTTGTGAAAGCCCTGACTTGGGAGTTAATTGTTCAAACGTTACTATATTACGTTTCTGCTGAATGCCCCACCAACCATATCTATATTCCCCCATGTCTAAGTGGCCAGCTGATCAGTTGGGCACACACAACTCCTGTGACTGAGCATCTTGGCAGTCAATATACCTACCAGTTGCTAAAAACCAAATACTGGTGTCCAAATATGTTAATGGATATCAACCAGTTTATTCCCTCATGTTCAGTGTGTGCACAGGCTAAAGTGCCCCATGTGCTTCCAGTGAGCACACTCATGCCATTCCCCATGCCTCAATGTCCCTGGTCCCACATTACCATAGACTTCATTACAGAGCTTCCCAAATCCCAGAATAATACCATAATCATGGTCATCATAGATTGATTTTCAAAGTCATTAAGCCTTATCCCTCTTCCAGGTCTCTCCACAGCCTTTGAGACAGCTGAACTTCTCTTCATCCATGTGTTTCATTATTTTGGTATCTCAGAAGATATTGTTAGTGATTTTGGCTCACATTTCATGTCTCGTCTATGGTCAAGATTCATGAACAAACTGGAAGTGTCACTGAACTTGACTTCCAGATATCACCCACAGTCTAATGGCCAAGTGGAAAGGGCCAACCAAGAGATTGAGTGTTTCCTCACGGTGTTCTGCACTGAGAAACAGAGGGACTGGGTGCAGTTTCTGCCATGGATCAAATACGCCCAAAACTCCCTGCAACACTCTGCCACCCAACTTATGCCCTTCCAATGCATAGCTATCAACCACCCTCTCTTCCATCAATGTACCTGCAGTTGATGACTGGTTCAAGCACAGTGAACAGGGGTAGCAGAGTGTCCAGCAGTGCTTAGAGCAAGTGGCACAAAGATAGAAGTACTTTGCTGACCATCATAGAAGGGACCCCCCCCCATATAACCCAGGTGACAAACTGTGGCTATCAACCAAAGACATCAGGAACTGACAAGCTTGTAAAAAAATCAGTGACAAGTACATCAGCCCCTTTAAGATTCTGCAATGCATCAACGACATCACTTACAAGCTGGACCTGCCCAGACACCATAGACTCTCACCCATGTTCCATGTATCATGCCTGGAACCTGCCATCCCTGTCCTTTAGCCACCAATGTTCCCTCCACTTCACCTCCTGCACCCCTCACCCTTGATGGTCAACCTGCTTACATTGTTCATGACATTCTTAACACTTGACACAAAGGAGGTAACCTAGAATACTTGGTCGAGTTGGAGGTCTATGGCCCTGAGGAGTACTGCTGGCTCCTGACCAAGGACATCTTAGACCCACTCCATTGACAAGAATTCCATGCCAAGCTCACTGATAAACTAGGCTGTCACCCTCAGGGCTGCCTAAGAAAAAATATCTCTCTCAGAGTGAGCTCCTCGTAGCGGGGGGTCTGTCATGTCTCCATCTGCTTGCACTCAAGACTCCTGTTCCCAGAATTCACAGCAGCCTTCAAATATGGCTGCCATGGACTACAGTGACCATTCTGCAGCTCACTGCTAACAGTCTCCGGAGTTCTGATCATGAACACCTGAACTGAATCATTTCTCAGTCTTACATTCAATTCCCTCACACTGAAGTATACACTCAGTTCCTTGCGTTTGCCTTTACCAAGCTTTTGTTATTGTTCTGGTGATTCTGATTTTTTTTTTACTTTGTTTTGAACTTTTCTCTCAGATATTGCTTTGATAACCTGTTAGTGCCTTGCCTGACCATTGCCTGTTTCTGACACTGCCTTTTGCCTCACGATTTGGATCTGTTTACCAGTGTGCTCTGAATAATCACTCTTCTGATTTTACATCTTTCTGTCACCTGCAGACCTGACACTCATAATTTTTACCTTTGTCCTTTGACTAACCACACTCTACTATCAACATGTAGTAATGTGTCCTTAAAAAAATCAGATTTTATTATATGCTGATGTTTAAAGCAATGTTCATTAACCCTTTATAATTATATATATATGATGCACATAATACCTTTATCTGATGCTTATATAAACATGTTATATGTGATATGCTATATATCTTTTATATGTTACATCTTTTAGTCATATTTATTCATTCTAAAAAATCAAATTTTATTAATAAAAGTTTTAATAATAATAATAATAATAATAATAATAATTTCTCTAGCACCTTTGACAATCCCAAGGTTGCTTTACTGGAAGGAGGGGAAAAATACTAAGCAGTAAGAGAGGAAGAGAAATCTGCAGGCATTTATGGATGTATATGCAAGGGAGAACAGGGAAGCAAACTGAAGACGTAGCCAAATCGCAAAACTAGAAGAGTAGTCAAAGGCAGGCAAGGGTCGGTCGATTGGTAAGCAGAGTAATATAGAGCAGACTAGAGACGTAGTGGGAAATGGCAAAAGTGAGGGTCAAAGAAACAGGAAAGCAGTAGGACAGATAAGGCTTGGTATGACCGGGTAAACTCAGAATGATACTTCGCAGTGAGAGTGTGTGAGAGAGGGGTTTAAGTAGTGTGGCTGATTAGACATGAATGAGAGACAGCCGGTGACAGGGGGCACTGTGCTTCTTGGGTGTTGTAGTTCTGAGAAGCCATGTTTGTAGTTTGGTTAGAGCTATCGCTCTCAACACCATTACTGACAGTGCATGGAAGAGATAAGTCTTCAATTTAGATTTGAAAGTAGAGAAAAGAGAGCAGTCACAGAGAGATTGAGGAAGAGAATTCAATAATTTGGGGAAATGGCACTGAAGGACCTGACCCCCCATGGTGGAAAGTCTGGTGCATGGGACTGCAAGTACTAATGCCATTTACAGAAAAGTTGGGACAGTTTCCAAAATGCAATAAAAATCTCTGATTTGTTAATTTACGTGAACCTTTAGTTAACTGACAAAAGTACAAAGAAATTATTTTCAATAGTTTTACTGACCAAATTAATTGTATTTTGTAAAAATAAAGGAAGTTAGAATTTGATGCTGTCACATCTGTGCGCATTGGCACATGCAATTGACTTTTGCTCACGTGTGCTCTGTACAGCATGTGCCTCTAATGACTAGCACCTGCTCCAGATTAAGGCCCAATCAGTGCACACATAAAAGGACGCTGCACACACCTAGACTTTGTGAAGTACTGCGTTGTTGATCACCTTTATTGAGCCATTGTAATCATGTTGTCGTCCTGGTTTCCTGATGCTCGTTCTGTGTTTTTGTTTCCAATCTAGTCTTGCCCTGTTTAGTCTGTTTTGCCTTGTTCAACTTATTTGCCCGTTTATTGAGTCAGCCTACCATTTTGGATTATATGCCTGTGTGTTTCTTTTCCACTAAAGACTCTCTAACTGCAAATACGTCTGTCTCCACTCCAATCAACCTGCAATCACCAATAGAATACTTTGCCATAGCATGGATATAGTGGAAGAGAGCCGGCATGCTGCTCAATACCATGCCCAGGTTTTCGTGCCTCTACCCGGATCTGTAATTTTCCTGCAGTGATTAGGGTTGGACATACCGGCACCCTATGATGGGGGTAGAGTATACATTGTGTGCTCTTTTATTCTGACCTGGTGGAGCCCAAGCCTTCAGAGTACATCTGGGTTGGCTGTATGATTTACTGGCTCACAGGGCAAGCATGCCGATGGGCTGAATACCTGATCTGAGTTGAACATCCATGCCTCAGAGATGCTCAGTCATTTGGTGCTATGCTCAGGCACCTGTTTCAGGCTCTAGGAAAGGAGGGCCCGCATAAAATTTTTTTGGGGGCTAAGAAGCCAGAGGTGGATGCAGTGGCAGTGGAGGAGACCTTTGCACCAGATCTTCAACCAGAGGCAGATGCAGCGGCAGAGGAGGAGGCCTTTGCTCCAGAGCTCTTTCCAGAGGCTGAAGTAGCATTAGAAGAGGAAGCCTTTGCTCCAGAGCTCCCTCCAGAGGCTGACACAGTGGCAGAAGAGGAGGTCTTCACTCCAGAGCTCCCTCCAGAGGCTGACGCAGTGGCAGACAAGGAGGTCTCCACTCCAGAGCTCCCTCCAGATGTTGACATAGTGGCAGTAGAGGAGGCCACAGCCCCACAGCCAGCGCCAGAGGCCGATGGAGTGGTCTCTGCTCCTCTGCCAGTTCCATAGCCAGTTCCAGAGGCTGACAGGGTGGCGTCTGCTCCACTGCCAGTTCCAGAACTAGCACCAGAGGCCAACAAGGCGGCCCATGTCCAGTCCAGAACCTGAGTCCTTGTCCATGCACTGGCCGGATCCCAAGTCCTTTCTAGAGCCTGAGCCCATGTCCAGTCCAGAGCCCAAATCCTGTCCAGAGCTCTTCTTCAGGTCCTGCCCAGAGCCTGAGCCCAAGTCTCGTCTGGAACCCAAGCCTCTGTGTCCTTGCATCTATTCAAAGCCCAACCCAAGCTCAAGCCCCCACCTAAGCAGAGAATCTGGTGCCACATCCGCCCAGAGCCAGAGTGGAGCTCCAATGGCACGGTGTCCAGTGCCAGGCCCTCATCCCTGGAGCCACTGAAGATGGGTTTTAGCTCCCGGAGGGCGCTCTTGGAGGTGAGGTGGGGTGGGGGGTTTGTTACATCCACATGTATTGGCACCTGCAACTGACTTTCACTTATGCGCACTCTGTACCTGCCCTGGATTAAGGTGCAGTCAACACATTTTGGACTATATGCCTGTGTTTTTTACACTAAAGACTCTCTTCTGGCAAATACATCTGTCTCTACTCCAATCAACCTGCAATCACTGACAGATGCCTGTAACACACTCAAAAAAAGTTGGGACAGAGGCATTATTACCATTGTAATCAGCATACCCCGCTATCCCCACATTTCCGGTTGAGTGAACACTGTGCGCGTCTGGCTGCTGCTGCTCTCCAGTGTTTCTCGTTTGGGGAACTCCTAGGACACTATCAGATGACTTTCACCTTTACTATCTGGTGTTTTGCTGATACTTTGGACTAAATCACTGCAATTACTGATGTTTGCTGGACTGTACACTTGCTCTGCCAGTTTACTACTGTCTGTCTCCTAGCACACCTGTATGTGCCCTCTTCCTTCTCCTTCACAGTGACTACATCTGTGGTGAGTGTGTCTTTACCCTCTTGCCTCGTTGTTGTTGCCAGTATGTTTCTGTGGTAAGCGTATTAAACTTGCATTTATCATAGTTCTTGCTGGGTTGTGTTGAGAGTTTGGTTGGCTAACATGCAGTCAGTGTTAGCATGGTGGCGTTATGTATGTGACAGTTCTACTGTCTGGCATTTGTCATGATTACTGCTGGTATTTGGATTAAAGCTTTCTCAGTCCACCTTTTCATGGTCTAGTGTTGTGCTGTGCATGTGTACTTTTTTTTTTTAACCATCTGGCAATGTACCTCGGTTGATCTCAAACTACTCCGTTGTCATGCCCCTCTGGACTCGGTATCTTGTAACTTATGCCACTCACTTGGAATTACTCGTCGCCCACGTTACATACACCACTCCAAAAGAGGACCGTCACTTACCTACAGATGTGATGCTCAAATTCCGGCCCACTTTACACGGGGACGGTCTGAAACAAAAACGCAAAAGTCCGTTTTCATTCTCACTTTTTTCCGCGTCTACACGACCGTTTTCAAGGAGGAGATCTGCGTCTATACGGTGACGCATAAATGTGTGGAATTCAATTGGATGTGCACGCCAGGTGGCTAGGTGGTGCTGTGAAAGACCTCCGCTATGTCTGCACGCATGCGCAACGTCTTCCGTCTTGTCTGATCTGCACCGCGACAACTTTTACTACTCTGGCTATGGTAAGTAAGAAAGTAAGTAAAAAAAGTAAGAGCATACTATACCCGCCTCTGTTCATTAACGGTATATGTGCAGATTCGGTATAGATGTTTGAAGGACTCCTGGACGTTTATTAAAGCTGCCAGAGCAGCTTGAAGGTCCGTTGGATCGATGTAATCAGACATGCTCTTACTTTTTTTTACTTACTTTCTTACTTCCCGGGCTGGCATGTACAGTATATGACATATGTATGATGTAAACGCGTACCCGACGTGAGCAGATCCGAGCAGAGTTTCGCGTATTGGGTAGTTTAGACAGATATGCAACGGGGGCTGTTTTTAACTTATCCACTCTGGAAGGCGTTTTCAATTTTTTCCATTTTTCAGCCTCGGAAGCGCCGTCCCCGTGTAGACGAAAGGCACTTCCGATAAAATATTTAGTCGTTTTTACCCGACAGCGTCCTCGTGTAAACGGGCCCTCCAACTCTATGTACTTATGCTTGTTGACCCCTGAAAAAAAGCCAGCAGAGGAAGAAATCATGACCATCTTCGTCATATTCTTATACTGACTGCTCCTTTCTCTCCAATTCATCGTTACTTTGACATCGCCCACTTGAATGCATGATCCATTGCCAATAAAACCTCATTAATCAATGACTTCATTCTCCAGAAGAAAATGAATGTTTTGTCTCTCAGAAACCTGGCAACAACCTGGTGAATGCATACACTTAAACTTGCTGACTCCACCGGGTTATTCCTACTTATCTAAACCCAGATCAGTGGGGAGAGGGGGTGGGTTGGCTGTTGTGTATCACTCGGATCTGACTGTTAAAGAATGAACATTATTCAGTGTGACATCTTTTGAATACATTGTTTCAACTCCTCCCCTAATGCTGTTGTTAATCTGCCCCCTAAACCATCTGCCAATTTTTTGTCTGAATTGAATGAACTCCTTACAATTATCTCACCTCTTTGTCCTGCTGTAATTATGCTTGGTGGCTTTAACATCCATGTTGATACCAAATGTTCTTACACCTCTGAGTTCAGTTCTGTTTTGGATTGTTTTAACCTGATGCAGCATGTTGACTTCCCCACCCACAATCAAGGTCACGCTCTTGACCTGCTTTGTTCCACTGGTCTAAATGATATCTCTGTCATCTCTGATCATAAGCTCATTGTGTGCAGCTTCCATACTACCATTTCTTCTCCTGCCTTTAAGAAAATGTCTGTCACCTACCGGAATATTAGGTCTATTAACCACAACCTCTTTGCTGCTTCTATACAAGCACCATCCTTGTTTGACCTACATGATGACCTTTCCTCCCCTAACAATCTGGTTGCCATTTACAATGGCACTCTTTCTAGCTTGTTGGATGACTTAGCCCCTGTAAAGAATAGGCTTGTCCCTGCCACCCGCACCTGTCCCTGGTTCACCCCTGAGCTCAGAGTAATGAAGGCCACTGGCTGACGTCTTGAGCACTTGCATAAGAAAACCCATCTTACTGTCTACTCATTGCTCTACACTGAGCACATTCATAAGTATAGGGATGCCTTAAATGCTGCCCATTCTAACTACTACTCATTAATCATAAGTGGTTCTAAGTCTAGGCCGAAAACATTGTTTAGGACTGTTGATAAACTTCTCAAACCTCCTGTGGCAGCTTGCCCCAAGACAGCTGAACAGTGTCAGGCTTTCTTAAATTTCTTTGAAGACAAACTTAACCAAATTTACCAGTGCTTTCAACCTACTGCTCTATTTCTCTCACCCTATTCTCCTCCTTTGGGCCCTAAACTCACCCACTTCACAACTGTTGACTCCCTTTCTGTCTCTAATATTGTCGCTAAGTCTAACTCCTCCTCATGTCAGCTTGACCCTGCCCCAACTCCTGTACTCAAGGCATGCTCCACAATCATATATGAACCAATTACATTGTTGGTTAATTCATGCCTCAACTCTGATGTTGTTCCCACTGCCCTCAAAACGGCTGCAGTTACTCCCATTTTAAAGAAGCCTCATTTAGATGCAACCTCTCTGTCTAATTATTGACTGATCTCCAACTTCCCCTTTTTAGCAAAAATACTGGAAAGAGTGGTTGCTTCACAACTTCATTCCTTTCTCATTGAAAACAATCTGTATGAGCCCTTTCAATCTGGTTTCCTCACACATCACAGTACAGAGACTGCTCTCCTGCAAGTGGTGAATGGCCACCTGTCTGCTGATAGTGGTTCACTTAACGTTCTCATTCTCCTTGACTTATCTGCTGCATTTGACACCATCAGGCATGATATACTCATCTCCCATCTGTCAGATATTGGTATCACAGACATAGCCCTCCAATGGTTTTGGTCCTACCTCACCAACAGATGACAGTTTGTCACACTGTGTGTACATAAGTCCTCCATGTCCCCTGTTACTTGTGGTGTCCCCCAGGGGTCTGTTCTTGAGGCCCCTCCTTTTCCTTATATACATCCTGCCCCTTGGTCAAATTATTCGTATCCATGGTCTTAACTTTCATTACTACGCTGATGGCATCCAATTATATCTCACTACATCCTCCCCCACTGACCCCCCTCCCAGTTCCCTCAATGACTGTCTATCAGACCTAAAGTTGTGGATGCAGAATAATTTTCTAAAACTTAACACAGATAAAACAGAAATCATGCTTATTGCCCCCAAATCTTCATTGTCCAAATCCTCCAGTTTCAGTCTTAACATTGACGGTGCACTTGTTAAATCTTCACCTGTTGTTAGAAACCTTGGAATACTGCTTGACCCCTCACTCAACTTTGATCCCTACATTAAATCCCTCGCCAAGACTGCTTTCTTCCACCTCCGGAACATTGCCCGCCTTCGCCCCTTTCTTTCCACTAGTGATGCTCAAATGTTGGTCTACTCCTTCATTATGTCCCACCTAGATGATTGTAACTCCCTTCTTATTGGCCTCCCTACTAAATCCCTTCAAAAACTACAATACATTCAGAACTCTGTTGCGAGACTCCTCACCCATACCAAACAATCTGCTCACATCACCCCCATTCTTTCTCAGCTTCACTGGCTACCTGTTCTGTCCAGAATTAAATATAAAATCATACTACTCACCTTCAAAGCTGTCCATAACCTTACTCCTCCTTACATCTGTGATCTTCTAACCCTTTATGCTCCATTTCGCTCTCTCAGATCCTCTAGCTGTAATCTCCTTGCTGTTCCTCGCACTAGACTCTCTACCCTGGGTGGCAGGTCCTTCAGTGCCACAGCCCCCAAACTCTGGAATTCCCTTCCTCAACTCCTCCATGACTGCTCTTCTCTTCCTTTATTCAAATCTCATCTCAAAACCTTTGTTTCATGAACATTTCTCCACCAGTGCATAAACTCACCATTCTTTAGCAACTTTTCTTTTTGTTTGCTTTGAACTATGTAAAGCGACCTTGAGTTTGAGAAAGGCATTATATAAATGTAACATTCTTATTATTATTATTGCATTGCATCACCTTTCCTTTTAATAACACTTTTTAGCCATATGGGATCTGAGGATAATAATTGTTGCAGTTTTGCAATTGGAATTTTGTCCATTCTTGCTTGATACAAAACTTCAGCTGCTCAGCAGTCTGTGGTCGCCATTGTCTGATTCTCCTCTTCATGATGCACCATACATTCTCAATAGGAGACAGATCTGGACTGGCAGTAGGCCAGTCAAGTACATACACACACACACTGTGCCTATGAAGCCATTCTGTTGTAGTCTGTGCAGAATGAGGCCTGTCATTGTACTGCATGGACTTCCTTGGATGAAACATTGCCTTAATGAATATGTCTCTCTAAAATCAATATATGCCCCAATATATGAATGGTACATTCACACACATGTAACTCTCCCATGCCATGGGCACTGATGCAGCCCCCCCCCCCCCCCCCCCCATCACAGATGCTGGCTTTTGCACATTTCTCTGACAGCAAACTGAATGGTTGTGTTCACCTTTGGCACTAAGAACTTGACATCTGGTTTTCCCATAAACAAATTGAAATGTGGACTCATCCAACCACAGCATGTTTTCACTGTCTTTCAGTCCATCTGAAATGAGTTTGGGCCCAAAGAAATCAGCGGCATTTCTGCATAGAATTGATGAATGGCTTGCTCCTTGTGTAATACAATTTCAGGTTGCATTTCTGGATGCGGTGGCAGACTGTGTTAAGTGGCAATGGTTTTCCTAAGTACTCCCAAGCCCATGTGGCTATATTTGTCACATTAGCATGACAGTTTCTCAGGCAGTGCTGTCTGAGGGCTTGAAGGTCACGCATGTTCAACAGTGGTTTCCAACCTTGCCCTTTACACACTGATATTTCTGAATTCCCTGATTCTTTTCACAATATTATGTATTTAAAATTCTGAAATACTTAAAATATTTATTTGAGAAATGTTCTTTTTGAATTGGCTGAAAATTCTCATGAATTTTGGCACAAATGAGTGAGTCATAACCAATCTTTGCTTGCAAAGACTGAGCCTTTGGTGCATGCTCCTTTTATACCCAGTCATGTTATCAGTTAATCTGCTTATTGTGGAATATTTTAAAATAGTGTTACTTGAATATTCTGTAAACTTTTCAGTCTTATTTTACTTCTGTCCCAACTTTTTTGAGAGTGTTGCAGGCATCAAATTCTAACTTCATTTATATTTACAAAATAAAATTACGTTGGTCAGTAAATGAAAATATTTTCTTTCTACGTTTGTCAGTTAAATAAAGGTTCACCTGAATTAACAAATCACCATTTTATTTTAGTTTTTTCATTTTTGAAAATATCCCAACTTTTCTGGAACTGGGGTTAGTACCTTGTTGCTAGAAGACCTTAGTGAGCGAGAGGGGGTGTAGGAGGCCAGTACTTCACGAAGGTAGATCGGCGCAAGATTATGTAGGGTTTGAAAGTGACCAGCAAGATTTTAAATTTAATACGGGACAGAACCGGTAGCCAGTGTAGCTGGGAGAGGATGGGGGCGATGTGATCAGAGCATTTTGCATGAGTTAGAACTCTGGCTTCAGAGTTCTGAATATATTGTAGCTTTTGTAGAGACTTTGCAGGAAGGCCTATAAAGAGTGAATTACAATAATCTAAACAAGACATAATGAAAGCATGAACCAGAATTTGTGCATCATTACCAGTCAGAAGGGGACAAAGACAAGCAATGTTCTGGAGGTGAAAGAATGCAAGTTTGGTGAGTGACTTAATATAAAAATCAAAACTGAGTGGCTGATCAAATAGTACTCCAAGATTTCTAACAACAGGAGCAGGCTTTAAAGTGCATATCACGGGTAAATTCAGGAGCAAGATCAATGTAATTCTCCTATTTTATATTAAACTTTGGTCAAATATCTGTCACATTTTGCATTTTGTGCAATTTTTTTACCTTGCGCAATACCAGAAAAATTCAGTTGAAATCAAGCCATTTGAGGCGAATTGGTCCACCTCTGAAAAAACTTGGCATTTGGATTTCCCAGCAAACATTGATTTTCATGACGTCACGTGCAGGACGCCTCCCTCTGAATCCTACGTCAGCACTGGTTTGTTTATGAGAAAACGACCTGGTGGTTTGCTGCAAATTTCTTCAACATTATCACGCAATTATTAAAATGGTTAACAGATGTATCGTAGGAGGGTGTAGCAACACCAATCTTGATGGGATTAGTACTCATCATTTCCTAAAAGACCAGACAATGAGAGAGAAATGGGAGCGCTTGGTCTACACAGGCTGTGCACTGAAACTACGCAAGCTCGCGCAGCCTGCTGGCGCTTCCGCAGGTAACGTCACGAATCTGGCTCCAGACTACCTTGTGATTTTTCCAGATGCATTTTATTTTTTCTGCTGTAGACAGATGGCCTTGTGCAAAATTGCCCTTCTGGATGAGTGTGTAAAGGGACATACTTTCATATTTAAAAAAAAAAAAAAGAAATTGGTCCAGAATATGCACTTTAAGGGTACCGGTGCAGCATTTAAACATGATCAATAGTACAAGCTGTAATTATAATAATGTACACAAGTACAGACATCTGATTAGCAATCATAAGCTTAAAAGTCCAAAAGCACGCCAAGTTTTATTTCACATGGGCAATAAAAATGGCATCCACGATGTGATGCCAAGTCAGTGATAGCCAGGTATCAGAAGTTAAGTGCAGCCAATGTAAACAAACTTGTTAGCTTGGATTTTGTCTGATGAAAAATAGCTATCGTCACATCAGCATGGATAGCAGAGAGACCAGATATCTGTATGAACCTTAGAAATAGGACTATCCACATCTGGTGAATGATTTCAGCAGCAACTCATCAGATGATTCTAATGATGAAATCAGTGGTGCTTTGCAAGTGCAAAGTTGGGAAGCCAAGCAAAAAACTGACATTGAATGTGTTTGTTGGAAAAAAGCATGAACTTTTATGCAATATAATACAGGCACAGTCATTGAATTGTTTCATGGATAAACCTGGTTTGGAAACATATATCACACACAAGCTTGCATTGGAAATGAATGAGATACAGACCATGATGGCCTATATGTAGCATAACATGGTCACTATAAAGCCTATTTATTTATTTATTTATTTATTTATTGTATGAATACAGGTATAGACATGCAATGTGGCACAATAGTTCATATAGTCTAAGGCCCACTTTACACGGGGACGGTATAAAACAAAAACGCAAAAGTCCGTTTTTGTTCTCACTTTTTTCCGCGTCTACACGACTGTTTTCAAGGAGGAAATCTGCGTCTATACGGTGACGCATAAATGTCTCCGCTATGTCTGCACGCATGCGCAACGTCTTCTGTCTTGTCTGATCTGCACCGCTGTTCTGTCAAGTTATCCTACCAAGCCTACTACGCATGCGCGAAATCCAGGAGGGTAGGAAAATTTAACAGTAGTTTTGTCCCACCGATCAGCTGGGCTGATAGAAAATCGATGAGAATTTCACGCATTTGCCGATTTTTATGTGTTGTGCGTATTGGTCGAGTCTTTGGCTGAGTCAAATAATTTGTAATGACTTATTTTGAATAATAAAACGGTCTGTATGAGAACTTGCTAGGATAACTTTACAGAACACCGGTCCGGCTGAGGTACTGTAGTGCTCGAGGGAGGAGCAGGAGCAAACCGAAACTCTTTTAATCTGCCTTTATTAAGTAACACTCACTCTTGTTTCAGTGAAGAAGAGAAAAGGCAGTGTCCATCTCAGCAAAATAAACCCGTTCGGCTGCTGGTTTTGTTTTCAGTCTCGGGTTTATGGTTTCACGAGCGGCTTGAATAGGCGGCGCGCGCGTGCACGCGTGCGTGTGTAACTTGGCGACACCAAACTGAGGAGCTCCAGCCGGGCGGGTGAGCAGGAAAACACATCTACTGCATTAAAACACAGAGCAGCTTGAAGGTCCGTTGGATCGATGTAATCAGACATGCACTTACTTTTTTTTGGATAGGACAGTGTAGAGAGACAGGAAATGAGTGGGAAAAAGAGACGGGGAGGGATCGGGAAATGACCTCGGGTCGGAACCGAACCTGGGTCCCCGGATTTTATGGTATGATGCCTTAGCCATCCGAGCCACGACACCCCCACTTACTTTCTTACTTCCCGGGCTGGCATGTACAGTATATGATACATGTATGACGTAAACGCGTACCCGACGTGAGCAGATCCGAGCAGAGTTTCGCGTATTGGGTAGTTTAGACGGATACGCAATGGGGGCCGTTTTTAAACTTATCCACTTTGGAAGGCGTTTTCAATTTTATCCGTTTTTCAGCCTCGGAAACGCCGTCCTCGTGTAAACGAAAGGCACTTCTGATAAAATATTTAGTCGTTTTTACCCGACAGCGTCCTCGTGTAAACGGGCCCTAAATATAGGCTAATGACAGCTTGAAACCAAGTGTGATTTTATAGCGGAGTGGAGCAGAGTGAAGCGTAGAATGCCAGACAACACTTGACCACCAGACAATGCAATCTGTGTCTTTATTTACATGAGAGATGTTTTTTTTTTTTATCAAGCGGTTATTTTTAATTTGCTTTTTAAAAAAAATAACATGGGATTATTTACTAACACATTTTACACTCATCGGGAGCTCTGCTTTATACACACACAGTGGTGCTTGAAAGTTTGTGAACACTTTAGAATTTTCTATATTTCTGCATAAATATGACCTAAAACGTCATCTGATTTTCACACAAGTCCTAAAAGTAGAGAAAGAGAACCCAGTTAAACAAATGAGACAAAAATATACTTGGCCATAGGGCTGTGCGATATATCGAATATACTCGATATATCGCTGAAAATTGTGTGTGAGATACATAAAATTATTATATTGTAACTATTGAGTATTTTATGGTCATCTTCCGACTTGCATTTGTTTCGTATTTGTTGTGTTTGTTTAAAACCTTTTCCGGTGGTTTTCTCCCTGTCCCTCAGGCAGTAACGTGAGAGGCTGCCTAAGGGTAAAGAAAACAATAACGTCACGCACTCGCCAACCAATCCCGGGTGACATCTCGGTGCTGAAAGGAACTTCCGGGAAGATTTTCTAGTTTCGGTTGTGTTGCCAGATTGGTTACCACCCAACTGGGCGGTTTTAAGTGCGTTTTGGCGGGTTTTGAACATATTTTGGGCTGGAAAACGTCAGCAGTATCTGGCAACAGTGCCGGCGGGAAGACTTCCTAGTTCCGGTTTACAGCGCTGACTCAGTTTGTGCAGTCGCTGGTGTTGCATAGGCTACCATGTAAGCTCTGTCAATTTCAGCCACAAATGAAAAATGGAAGCAGACAAATTGGTTCCTAAAATAACTAGTAAGGGGTCAGTCATCCGGCACTTTTTTTGGATATCGTGAGGAGGACGTGGAACAGCAAATGCCAGTTTGTAAAGTGTGCAGAAAAACCTGTCATCACGAAAGGCAGCAGCCGGAATTATACACATCTGAGAGGCAAAGCCAGAAAACATTCAGTTCAAAAGTGTGCAAAGAGAAAAAATATGTTTTGCAGATCTCTCTCTTCTCTCCCTCAATCTCTCTCTCTCTATTGTGAATGTTCCAGTGGTTCTCAGTAGTCAGGTTAATGGCTTGGAGATCTATTTTTTTTAAATAATTTAATGAATGAGCACTTTTCTTATTTAGGCTAAATGTCTCTCTCAGTGTTGAGCTTGCACTTTATTGATTTGAGCTCTGAGCAGCTCTGTATTGTATTGCCCCTTTGTTGCAATTTTCAAGATTTTTTTTGCAGTTTGTGCCACATCTTTGTTGAATAAAAATAGTCTTATTTCAATTCAATTGTGATTAATCACTAACATAAAAATTTAAAATGTGTTGTTGAAAACCACCTGTAAAGTTAACCAAGAATGTTATTTAATCTGCAGGGATTGTAGTGAAAACAGTAAAAAGTAAAAGTTAGATTTCATGGGGCTCTTTAGAGGAAATTTAAATATATCGAGATATATATCGTATATCGTGAAATGGAGAAAATGTATCGGGATATTCATTTTTTCCCATATCGCACAGCCCTACTTGGCCATTTATTTATTGAGGAAAATGATCCAATATTACATATCTGTGAGTGGCAAAAGTATGTGAACCTTTGCTTTCAGCATCTGGTGTGACACCCTTGTGCAGCAATAACTGCAACTAAATGTTTCCAGTAACTGTTGATCAGTCATGCACACTGGCTTGGAGGAATTTTAGCCCATTCCTCCATACAGAACAGCTTCAACTCTAGGATGTTGGTGGGTTTCCTCATATAAATTGCTCGGTTCAGGTCCTTCCACAACATTTTGATTGGATTAAGGTCAGGACTTTGACTTGGCCATTCCAAAACATTAACTTTATTCTTCTTTAATCATTCTTTGGTAGAACGACTTGTATGCTTAGAGTCATTGTCTTGCTGCATAACCTACCTTCTCTTGAGATTCAGTTCATGGACAGATGTTCTGACATTTTCCTTTAGAATTCACTGGTATAATTCAGAATTCGTTGTTCCATCAGTGATGGCAAGCTGTTCTGGCCCAGATGCAGCAAAACAGGCCCAAACCATGATACTACCACCACCATGTTTCATGGATGGGATAAGGTTCTTATGCTGGAATGCAGTGATCTGTTTCGACCTCGCTCTGACCGTCACTATGGTCTAAAAAAGGAATGATCACCTTCGTTCTGCCTATCACCGAGACCATATGTCAACAATGTCATGTCCATGACCTCTGGAAGCAGAATGACTCGCGTTATAAATAGCAGAGATTGCTCCCGGTTCAGTCTCTCACCTTCATCGCCTCATACGAGACCGTAAGTAAGAGACCCATAAGGTAAGAAATCCTGATTTCTTTGCTTCACATTCCACTAATTTGTTACCTGCGTGGTACGGGTGCCTTGTGTCCCCGAGGATTGTTGTGGTTTGTGTATTTCTGAGCTACGTGCTTAGCTTAATTTACCGCTGTTCGCAGCCGTGGGCTTAGTGCGAGCCCACTAAGTGCGTTCGCGCACTGGTGTGGGCCGCCGTAATACCTATGTTTTGTGTTTTTTACTGCTGTTGTCGCAGCTGGAAATCGTGTGAGCCTGTCAGACTGCTGTTACAGGCCACCTAGCACTATATTTGTTTGAATTGTCCTATATCACCACGGTAAGTGGATTTTTTTATTTGAGTTTCATACTGTGTTTTTGGTGTGCACCTGCTATTGTGTTGTGCCTTTTTTGTTGTTGTTGTTCACTGGTGTAGCCTGCTAGGTGCATTTGCACGTTGTGCAGGCCTCGGCAGTATTCCTGTGCCACACCCTATACCCCTGTCTGCAGCTGGTGGGGCTAGTGTGCGCCCGCTAAGTGCATTCGTGCACTGGTGCGGGCCATCATAATACTGTGTGCTGTGTTTTTCCTGTTTCCATCAGGTGCATTCAGGTGTAGGCCACGACAGTGTTCCTCTGCAATGCCTCCTCTGTCACACCCTATACCCCTGTTCGCAGCTGGTGGGGCTAGTGTGTGCCCGCTAAGTGCATTCATGCGCTGGTACGGGCCACCATCGTGATCCTGTGGCATACCCTATACCGCTGTTCACAGCCGGTGGGGCTAGTGTGTGCCTGCTAAGTGTGTTTGTGTGCTGGTGCGGGCCACCATAATACCTTGGTGGACTACTCGAGGAGGACTCCAGACTTCAGACCGCCTAGGCCTCTGTGTGGCTACGATGGGTTCCCACTACTGCAGGATTTGCAGGGCCTCAATGAGTTCCAGAGATGGGCACAGGGAGTGTCCAATGTGCCTTGGAGCTGCCCATGTGCTGGAGATGTGGACAACCCCTTTAGCGCGGCCTGCGACCTCTCCGGGGGGAAAGACAGCGCTGGGCCATCCAGGTGGGCGGCCATGTACGTGAGAGCCGGAGAGAGAGGCGACGCTCCCCCAACCAGCCATCCCTCTCCAGTAAGCATGGGCATGAGCACAAATGCAAGCATTCACGTGACTGGCAGCGGGAGTCCCCCCACAGGCCTGCCCAAAGAGAGGCGCCCAGACCTGCTAAGCACCCTGCCTCAGCTACGGTGACGGAGAGTGGTAACGCGGAGTCGCTCCAGAGCCTCTCGGTTCTCCAGGCTCTGTCACAGAGGATGGACAGGCTGGAAGGTCACCAGGGCTTGTCATCTACTTCCCTGCCCCCGGGCCAGGGGGGTACCCTCTCATCCAGGCCTGAGAGCTATGGTGAGGAGGATGGGCGGGGCGATGTGGATGTGCTATCCCTCTATGCTCCCCACACAGCGACGGACAATGCAACAGGTAGGGACGGCCTCGGGGGAGACCTGCATTCTGGCTCTGCAGAGCTGGCTGATGGCTCCACGGGGACGGAAGAGATCCCTGTCAGCTCTCTGGTGTCACGGGTGCTGAGCGCTGCCAAAGTCTTGGGCCTTCAGATGCCTGCACCTGCCCCAGCTCCTTTGGGAGGAGTTTGGGAGGGTGCCACTCGTGCTACCCCACCACCTCCTATACCTGTGGTGGATGATTATGCAGCAATGCTCAAGTCAACATGGGGTAAGTTGTCGCAACGCCCCCGGTTTCATGCAGGCTGCTGCCAGCTGGCAACAGCTGGTTACCTGGTTGAGACTGGACTGGGGGACATCCCACCAGTTGAGCCATCAATGGCCGCATCGATGTCCCTGGGCCTTACCCGCGTATCCCCCAATCCACGTTGCCCTCATAAGAAGTGTGCCAAGATGGACCGCCTGGCCACTCGCTCTTTTAATGCATCGGCATGAGCGGCTCGATTGGGTAACGCTCTAGCCATCACCCTGGTGGCTCTACGGAAGACACGGAGCCCAGACGATCAGGACGCCAGGGCCCTGGTGGACGCAGCTCTTTCTTCCCATTCCCAGCTGACACAAGACGTGGGGGATGGTATGACCTCTGCGGTTCTGTGCCGCAGACAGGTTTGGCTGGCGCAAACCTCCCTGCCGGAAGCCATCAAGCAGGAGCTGCTGAGCCTCCCCGTGGCGCCTGGGCATGTCTTTCACCCAGGATCCCAGGAAGTGCTTGATCGTGCTGAGCACACTGCAGCATCTAGGGAAGCTGTCCAGCATGTGTGCGGTAAGTCGGCTTCAGTTGCCAGCCGGGCGCCTATGGGTAGGTGTAGGCTGTGGCAGCCCACCCGGCCTCCGCCGGCAGACAACGACCCGGTGGCCCTACGGGACTGGCGATTTTGTGCACCTGACTGAAGTATGGCCCCAAATCCCTGACCCAGGAGAAGAAGAGGACTGCAGCGGGGTGCAGGCCGCGGCAGCGGTCCTGCATGGGAGTCTTGGGTCGCCCATCAATTGTCCTTCCTAGCTGTCACAGACCTCCTGGGAGGGGATTGCGCCAGACCCTTGGGTCATGGCGGCGGTGGCTCGCGGCTACCTATTGCAATTTCGACGGCGACCCCCTATGTTTTCAGGGGTCATGGTAACATCCGTAAAAGACCCGGCTTTGATGTCCGTACTCATCCAGGAGGTTCAAGAGTTACTTCTAAAAGGGGCCATCTCAGAAGTACTGCCCAGCGCACAGCTCACTGGGTTCTACTCCAAGTATTTTGTTGTTCCCAAAAAAGACGGCAGTCATCGGCCTGTTCTCGACCTCAGGCCCTTGAACCGATATCTCAAGGTGCTGCCTTTCAAGATGGCCCACACAAGAGTAGTGATGCAGTCCATCCGGCAGGGGGAGTGGTTCACATCTCTGGACCTAAAGGACGCTTATTTCCACATCCCAATCTGCCCAGAACACAGGCCCTTCCTGCGCTTTGCCTTCCAGGGCAGGGTGTTCCAGCTCCAGGTCCTTCCTTTTGGCCTTTCCCTGGCCCCAAGGGTTTTTACTCACGTGGTGTCAGCCGCGCTGTCCCCCCTCCAGGCTCGAGGTCTGGAAATCCTACCCTACCTGGACGATTGGCTCATCTGCGCCCCCTCCCGAGAGCAGGTAGTGTGCGACACAGACACAGTTCTGGCCCACATCCAATCCTTGGGCTTCACTGTCAACCACAAGAAGAGCAACCTGCAACCCCGCCAACAGATGGAATTCCTTGGCATCTTCCTCAACTCAGTCGGCATGACTGCGTCTCTCACTCCACGGAGCGTGGACAGCTTGATCGAAATGCTGAAGTATTTCCACTTGGGCAGTCTTGTTACGGCTCACAGAGTCCAGAAGCTGCTGAGTTTGATGGCCGTGGCGGCAGCAGCAGTAATTCCTCTTGGCCTGCTGAGGGCACACCCCCTGCAGTGCTGGTTTAACGCTTTCCATCTCCATCTGAAAGACGACAGGCAGGTGAGGCTGCGTGTGTCTCGCGCTTGCATCCAAGCTCTCCATCCTTGGAGGCAACTCCCGTGGATGTTGGAGCACATAAACATCCTCGAACTGAAGGCCATCCATCTTGCTCTTTGAAGATTCCTGCTGGTGTTGCAATACTAACATGTTCTTGTGCCTCCAGGTGGCAGAGGGGTTGCTGACATGGGCATGGCCACGACTCTCTTCATGGAGGGCAGTGCACATCCTTAGTGTGGAGAACAGAGCGGCCAACATTCTCTCCAGGACGGGGCCACTCCCGGGAGAATGGAGACTGAACACGGACGTCATCAGCCAGATCTGGATGCGGTACGGTGTTGCACAAGTAGATCTCTTTGTGTCAGCAGAGACAACACACTGCCTGGAATGGTACTCCCTCACGGGGCAGCCATGGCAGTTACCATGCAGAGCGGATCTTCTGTCACAGGCGGACGGGCGGATCTAGTATCCGAACCCAGGTGCCCTACATCTATGGGTTTGGCCCCTGCAGAGTCAATCACTGAGTGGCTAGATGAGTCTGTTCAAGAGATGCTCAATAATGCCAGGGCTCCATCTACTAGAGCTTGCTATGCACTCAGATGGAGGATCTTTTCAGATTGGTGTGCTGGCATGGGTCTTGAGCCGGCAGCTTACCCTGTGCCACATGTTTTACGCTTCTTGCAGTCCCATTTGGATCAAGGCAAGGCAGTCAGTACAATAAAGGTCTATACTTCGGCCATTTCAGCCTTTCACCAGGGCGCAGACAACAGATCCCTGGGTAGGCATCCTTTGATTGGCCAGTTCTTGAAGGGAGCCCGCCGGTTGTGTCCAGGTCGCACCTTGCGGGCGCCGAGTTGGGATCTGCCCACAGTCTTAACATCGCTCACTGAAGGTCCATATGAGCCTATTTCAGATGCAGATTTGCGATCTTTGTCCCTTAAGACTGCTTTTCTCTTGGCACTGTGTTCAGCAAAGCAGGTCGGAGAGCTGTGTGCCCTTTCCATTAGCGATGACTGTCTAAGGTGGCAGGCAGGAGGCACTGGTGTGTCGCTTTGGCCAAATCCAGCTTTTCTGCCAAAGGTTCTTAATCAGCAGTCCATCAACCAGGTTCTGGAGGTGTCCCAATTCCAGCCTTCCTCTGCCTCGCAGGCAGAGCAGGACAAGTTGCTCACTTTGTGCCCAGTCAGGTCCTTGAAGGCTTATCTGGCCCGTACACAGTCCTTGAGGAGAATGCACTCTCAACTTTTTATCTGTTATGAGGTGGTGAAGCACGGGCTACTGCTTTCCAAACAAAGGCTGTCTCATTGGCTGGTGGAGGTTATTTCCCATGCTTACAGGGCTCAGGGGATACCAGTCCCTTCGGGTACGAGGGCTCACTCTACCAGAAGTGTAGCTACGTCTTGGGCTGCCCTTAGGGGTGTGACAGCAGGCGAGATCTGTGCAGCGGCTTCATGGGCTAGGCCGTGCACTTTTACCAGATTTTACAGGGTGGACGTAACTCGCCCAGTTCCGGTCGGCAAAGCCGCCCTCGTCCGTGACCGAGCGAGGTTCTAATGATTAATTCTGGGTTCCTCGTGACTCTTTTGATATGTGTCATCCCTTTTTTAGACCGTAGTGACAGTCAGAGCGAGATCGAAACAGATCGTAAGTTATGAAGGTAACTATGGATCTGTGAGACCGAGGGATGACCGTCACTATCCTTGTCGCTCAGACCATCCTGAGGTGCTCAAGGTAGGAGACTGAACCGGGAGCAATCTCTGCTATTTATAACGCGAGTTGTTCTGCTTCCGGAGGTCATGGACATGACTTTGTTGACATGGTCTTGGTGATAGGCAGAACGAAGGTGATCATTCCTTTTTTAGACCGTAGTGACGGTCATCCCTCGGTCTCACAGATCCATAGTTACCTTCGTAACTTATGTTTTCCTTTCTCCAAACATAGCGTTTCTCATTTAAACCAAAGAGTTCTATCTTAGTCTCATCCGTCCACAAAACATTTTTCCAATAGCCTTCTGGCTTGTCCATGTGATCTTTAGCAAACTGCAGATGAGCAGCAATGTTCTTTTTGGAGAGCAGTGGCTTTCTCCTTCCAACCCTGTCATGCACACCATTGTTGTTCAGTGTTCTCCTGATGGTGGACTCATGAACATTAACATTAGCCAATGTAAGAGAGGTCTTCAGTTCCTTAGAAGTTACCCTGGGGTCCTCTGTGACCTCGCCGACTATTACACGCCTTGCTCTTGGAGTGATCTTTGTTGGTCGACCGCTCCTAGGGAGGGTAACGATGGTCTTGAATTTCTTCCATTTGTACACAATCTGTTTGACTGTGGATTGGTGGAGTCCAAACTCTTTAGACATGATTTTGTAACCTTTTCCAGACTGATGAGCATCAATAATGCTTTTTCTGAGGTCCTCAGAAATCTCCTTTGTTTGTGCCATGATACACTTCCACAAACATGTGTTGTGAAGATCAGACATTAATAGATCCCTGTTTCTTTAAATAAAACAGGGTGCCCACTCGCACCTGATTGTCATCCCATTGATTGAAAACACCTGACTCTATTTTCACCTTCAAATTAACTGCTAATCCTAGAGGTTCACATACTTTTGACACTCACAGATATGTAATATTGGATCATTTTCCTCAGTAAATAAATGGCCAAGTATAATATTTTTTGTCTCATTTGTTTAACTGGGTTCTCTTTATCTACTTTTAGGACTTGTGTGAAAATCAGATGATGTTTTAAGTCATATTTATGCAGAAATATAGAAAACTCTAAAGGGTTCACAAACTTTCAAGCATCACTGTGTGTGTAGTATATACAGTATAATGTGTGTGTATATGTGTGTCTGTGTGAGAATACTGTTTTAGCTAATTGGTTTGCATGGCCTGAATCCCTTTTCTGTGGACATTGTTGGAATGTTGCTGGCACAGCATCGGGTTTGAGTCTAACACGACCTGCGTAGCCCAAGAGCTTGGCCTGTAGATTCCTTTCAAAGCAGTCAGGCTCAAAATGGTCCTTGCAATCAACAGAATTTATACCATAGGAGAGCATTTCTAAAGTATGACCTGTTCCCACATTGTGTAGCCACTGTTTAGCAAGTTGTTTACATTGCTCTATTGTTGGCAATGGAAGACAGAAAAAATGCTTTTCTTTATTATCACATTTATTATTTTTGCAACCATAGGCTTTACACACCACTGTTTGTCAACAATGTTTTGTACATCCGACTACATCGTGGTGTCAGGAGCAGTAAGCCAATCAAGATACAGGAAACCAATCAACAATACTATGTCATGCTGACCTTTTGACACTGCCCACAAAATGGCAATATGGCTGGGCCCTTGAGTGACCAGGAATACAAAAGAATTTTAAAGCACTAGTTTATGCAACCCCACATGATAATACAGGGTTGTCAAACTGCGTTTGTGCAAAATGTGTCATATTTCTAACCTATGTTTAATTTTTGCTGTGGGTATCCTTTAACAAACACACCATCAAATTGTGTATTGCATATAATAAGTAAAATAATTTGTAAAGTAAAATTTGTAAAATAATCAAGATTTTGTATTTAATTTTATTACTGTTCTTATTTTTTTACATACAAATGCAAATTAAGTTTAGGAATACTGCTGAGAGGGCGACCAGCTTGATAAAAGAAATGTTTCTAGGACACTGGGGGAGTAATATTACAGTATTTCATTATTAAATTAAAGTTTACATTCCATAAAATTAATCACATGAGACATTTAAAGCCTGTTTCCTCATGACATTTACTGGTGGTCTCAAAACATCGCCATCAGGTTAAAAAAATTCATATGATTCCATGATCACATGATTTTATTCATTCTCTCTTTGCTGGAACTTTCTAGAATGCTCAGACATACTTATTGTATATGCCAGTGCTGCAGTCCTTATATCAATTTCTGCACTTTGAAAATTATGCTTCCAAAACAAAATTGTGCTTTTGTGATTTGTCTTGGTTATGAATTAACGGATTTGCATTGTGTGTACCTGGAAATATGTATAGATTATGTATTTAAGTGTATATTATATCTTGTATATTTAATGTCCAATGTTGTTCAGCTACTGCAGTGCCCCAGTCCTTGAGGATCATTAAAGTACATTCATCTACTGCATTTCATAACTTTCCCAACACTCTCTCTCTCTCTCTCTCTCTCTCTCTCTCTTTCTCTCTCTCTGCTCACATACTGTGGAAAAAGATTAAATTTTGATTAACTTCTGACATCTTGAGCCAGTGGCTCCAGCCTAGTTTCAGGAATGGTGATAGCATTGCTGTAATCCGGAGAGGAGCCAGAAGGTCAGCTCAACCCTGCTTGGCCCTGAAAATTTATAATATTGAGATATGCAGTACAGGTGCTGGTCATATAATTAGAATATCATGAAAAAGTTGATTTATTTCAGTAATTCCATTCAAAAAGTGAAACTTGTATATTATATTCATTCATTACACACAGACTGATGTATTTCAAATGTTTATTTCTTTTAATGTTGATGATTATAACTGACAACTAATGAAAATCCCAAATTCAGTATCTCAGAAAATTAGAATATTACTTAAGACCAATACAAAAAAAGGATTTTTAGAAATGTTGGCCAACTGAAAAGTATGAATATGAAAAGTATGAGCATGTACAGCACTCAATACTTATGTCCCTTTTCCACTACCCTTTTTCAGCTCACTTCAGCTCGCTTCAGCTCACTTCAGCCCGACACGGCTCGCGTTTCGACTACCAAAAAACAGCACGACTCAGCTCGCTTCAGCCCTGCTTAGCCCCTAAAACTTGCACCGTTTTGGAGTAGGGCTGAAGCGAGCCAAACCGTGCCGAGTGAGGCTAGGGGCGTGAGGAGACACTCCCCTGTGCACTGATTGGTGAGGAGGAGTGTCCTCACATGCCCACACACGCCCCGCGAGCACGCTGGGATCTGTAAACACCGCAAACCCGGAAGAAGGAGAATTACGAGAATTATGAAGCCTTATGCGCCTCGCCTCATCTATACGCTCTTGCCAGTATCTGTTGGCGTTGTCGGTGACAACAAGCCACAGAGCCAAGACCAGCAACACTAACGACTCCATGTCCTCCATGTTTATTGTTTACTATTCGGGTCGTGAGACTACCGCTTAAAAGATCACTGATGTCACTGTTTGCGCTGCTTAACGACATCACATGACGTCCACCCACTTTCGCTAACTCCACCCAATGTGTCCACCCACTCCCAGCCAGCACGGTTCAGCGCGGTTGTAGTCGAAATGCAACTCCAACAGCCCCGCTCAGCTCGACTCAGCACGGCACGGCTCAGCCCGACTCAGCCGCGTTTGTAGTGGAAAAGCAGCATTAGTTGGGGCTCCTTTTGCCTGAATTACTGCAGCAATGCGGCGTGGCATGGAATCGATCAGTCTGTGGCACTGCTCAGGTGTTATGAGAGCCCAGGTTGCTCTGATAGTGGCCTTCAGCTCTTCTGCATTGTTGGGTCTGGCGTATCGCATCTTCCTCTTCACAATACCCCATAGATTTTCTGTGGGGTTAAGGTCAGGCTAGTTTGATGGCCAATTAAGAACAGGGATACCATGGTCCTTAAACCAGGTACTGGCAGCTTTGGCACTGTGTGCAGGTGCCAAGTCCTGTTGGAAAATGAAATCTGCATCTCCATAAAGTTGGTCAGCAGCAGGAAGCATGAAGTGCTCTAAAACGTCCTGGTAGATGGCTGCGTTGACCTTGGACCTCAGAAAACCCAGTGGACCAACACCAGCAGATGACATGGCACCCCAAACCATCACTGACTGTGGAAACTTTACACTGGACCTCAAGCAACGTGGATTCTATGCCTCTCCTCTCTTCCTCCTTGATTTCCAAAGGAAATGCAAAATTTACTTTCATTAGAGAACATAACTTTGGACCACTCAGCAGCAGTCATTTTTGTCTTTAGCCCAGGTGAGACGCTTCTGACGCTGTCTCTTATTCAAGATTGGCTTGACACAAGGAATGCAACAGCTGAAACCCGTGTCTTGCATACGTCTGTGCGTGGTGGTTCTTGAAGCACTGACTCCAGCTGCAGTCCACTCTTTGTGAATTTCCCCCACATTTTTGAATGGGTTTTGTTTCACAATCCTCTCCAGGGTGCGGTTATCCCTATTGCTTGTACACTTTTTTTTTTCTACCACATCTTTTCCTCCCCTTCACCTCTCTATTGATGTGCTTGGACACAGAGCTCTGTGAACAGCCAGCCTCTTTAGCAATGACCTTTTGTGTCTTGCCCTCCTTGTGCAAGGTGTCAGTAGTCGTCTTTTGGACAACTGTCAAGTCAGCAGTCTTCCCCATGATTGTGTAGCCTACAGAACTAGACTGAGAGACCAATTAAAGGCCTTTGCAGGTGTTTTGAGTTAATTAGCTGATTAGAGTGTGGCACCAGGGGTCTTCAATATTGAACCTTTTCACAATATTCTAATTTTCTGAGATACTGAATTTGGGGTTTTCATTAGTTGTCAGTTATAATCATCAAAATTAAAAGAAATAAACACTTGAAATATATCAGTCTGTGTGTAATGAATGAATATAATATACAAGTTTCACTTTTTGAACGGAATTACTGAAATAAATCAACTTTTTCACGATATTCTAATTATATGACCAGCACCTGTATAAGGCAAAATCGAGGCATGTGAAGATATGCTTTTGCTGAATAAATGTGATGTGTAATAGCCCACCCAGACAGTGTGGTCTTCCTGAAGATGTCAAAATGTTTTCTTGAATAATTATATTAATTTATGTTCCATTATGGTATGGAGACTGCATGGTATGGCAGCTTTCAGAGACTATAATAGCTTTTGAGTGTATGTACTCTTTTGTTGTTTCTTAATCCCAACTCCAGTGCATACACAGACTATTACTGTTCTAACACACCTGCCAAACCCAGGAAATGCCATTTATACCATATACCACATTCCCCCAGGAAATCCATTTGTTGTTCACTGGGCCCTGTTATGTGCTAGAATGTCTAATTAGCCTTTTGGTATTGCCACTGAGGTTCTCTACTCAGTTAATCTTTTTTTTTTTTTCAGTTTTGAAAGGCTGCATGGTGTTTTCACAGCTCCTTACCTAGCTTAAGTTGACCTTGTCAGTGATATTTCTGTCCTGTGCACCTGAGGGTATCTTGCAGACATTGCTGCCAGTTCTAGGAAGTTGAGACATGAAGGGTTGCCTTGGAAACAGAGTCTCCAGAAAAGGGACATGCAGCAGATTCTTGGAATCATAAAACACCTTCCATCAAGGTAAACAAAACCTGCGAAGGCAATCATGGTACCATGTATTTATTAAATGACTTTAAATGTGCATACGGTATATCCCACATCAACTACTGATGTTTGCATATATAAACATTACTGATGTTTTATCCACAGAAATGTCTGAGAAACAAGGTAATTTCCAAGTTAATAATATCAACTAATATTTTGCTTAACAGTGCAGTTCATAACACTACACTACAGTAACTTTTTTTGTTTTAATGCAGTACTCAAAGGACTTAAAATTTAAATGAAACAGTGAGGTCAAGGTGCAAAGTCAGCTTCAATTTGATACGATTTTCTTGTGAATTGGATGAACTGGATAGGAATATAGCTGCTTTAATGACCAAGTACCAAATGTTATCTGAAAATTGGCAGGGGTTGGGTTTTTTTTTTTTCAAAATCAATGTTAAATATAACACATTACAAGTATGGTTTCATCCTGTTAGTTTTGTTGTTTTACAGTGCTGTTTTCAGTGGGATATGTTTAGTGAGAGGATCAGTAAT